>NC_086452.1:71548989-71868989 GCF_028390025.1 Pseudophryne corroboree
AGGTGTAACAATGTAAGATTGTTATTAACCAATCATAATATTTAGTATGTTACATGCACAAGAAAACATTAATAATTTAATTAATACCTATCACTGTTTTGCATTTTTACAGTTTATACATAAATTAGAATTTATCTCATTGTGTTAAAAACAGTTATTTCATAAGGATAAGGCCAGGATAACACAGCATGTGTCTAAATGAGTTATGGAACCACAGCATACTGCATGCCTTTAAACTTTTTTTTTATTATAGTGATGCCAACACTGTGGCAGTGCATGCTGGGTAGTTTAGTTACACAGAAGTTGGTGAGACAAAGGTTGCCTAACCATTACCTAGTCCATGGTTTCCTTCGGCATTTTAAATACACCTCCCAGCAAGCATGGACAACATGTTTAAATATAATAAAAGCAAACCTGTGAGAGTGCATGCTGGGATGTTTATTTCAACAGCAAATGGAGAACCACAGCATGTACACCATGAATTAGGCAAATAAAAAAATCTAACCGTTGCAGTAAAAATAGGATTTCAAAAATGGTGCAACCAAATATATATATATATTTGTTTTGATATAGAAAATATTGTAAATCTGTTTGATAAACAATATAATTGTTTTAATTGAAGAATATTAATAAAATTTATGTTAAAATTAATGAAGGGAAACTTTATGAAAAACATTACATGGGTACAACTGTGCTAAACTGAAATGGGAAACCATTATATTTTAAATCTTTAAAATATAGCTAGAGATTTTTGATTGATGTATATTTTAGAATGGAAAACATAATGTAGAAAATACTTGAATAATAGTTAATTTCTATAATTATAAAAATTCTACTTACCAGTAATGATAGCACCCGAAAATTCAATATGTGAAAAGTGGTTTTTTTTTTATGGTATTTTAAATGATTGAAAGTCAACTAATGAAAAATAAACCATAGAAAATATGAAACTTAACTTTAAAATGAAAAAATAACTATGTTTAGAATTAGTTTTAAAGTTACTCCAACTTGAGATGGAAGGCAATGGCATTTAGAAATTCCATCAAATCTATGAAACCAAGTTGGGCAAAACATTTCTGTAGTGCATCTTCTCGAGCAGTATTTTCACGTTTGGTTGGTGTTCGGGCAACATTAAAGGTTACTTTTTCAATGAGCTTGGTGGTCATTTGTTGCTCCTTGTGAAGATAGGAGATAAGTTTGTAGACTCCAAACTTTTTCTCTCCCAGGAGAATATTCCATCTCCTGTGCCATCCTTCCAACTTATTTTGGGTCCTTGGAATCCCACCAACCATATTGTCATGCACTGACCACATGCATGGTGGAAACAGTGGGGGACATCTGTTTTGACTTCTGGTTCGTTCTCTAAGCCGCCCCAATATATATGTCTCCTCAAAATAAGTTACTAATGTAGCAGCATTAGGAGGCATTTCTGATTTTAATTGTTCAAATGCAGCAGGGATTTCGTCTGCTGGGAGGAAGGAAAGTGCCTGAAGGTTCCTAAGTTTCATAGCAAAAGCATGATCACGTCCATATTGTACAGATAAGCCACATGATTGAATTTTTCGCCAAATATTTTGACCTAAATGAAACAAGCAACACTTATGTGTGCTACTCGGAAAAACTTGTTTAGCTGCTTGTATTGCAGCATTCTCAAAATCTGTCAAAATGTAAAGAGGAGAAAATAGAATATCATATTCCTGTGCATAATCCTGTAGGTCTTCTAAAAAACGGATATAACAAACCTCACTTTTGCTACTAAGCAATCCATAGACCAGTGGGACGAAGCGTTGCGTACTGTCATCTGTGCCAACCATAGCATGAATTGAGTATATTTGTCTAAATAGGGTTGGACACGTTTTGAAAGTGCCATCCATTACCCAATACGGTGCCTCATGAAGCTTCCGCAAGTTAGCTTCTGTACTGAATAATAGTGTCCTTTCGTTGTGGAAAGTACTGTCCTTTCCAAGAAATTTTATCCCATCAATGTATTCCAAATTATGTGGGATATCAATATCATCGAGTGTGGTTGGCTCAGGTGGGCAATCCGCTCTCCTTACCCTTTTCACAAGTTTACGGAGGGATTCACTGTTAGGAAGACAGGCAGCACTAGTAGACGGCATTTGGGCAGTAACCGCTTGAATTATTACAGATGGTGGATCATTGGTATCCCTTGCACGTTGCTTTATTGATGCCTTGGCAATGGCAACATCTGTTTTTTCAGCCTTCGGAGTATGAGTATGTTCTCCATGAGTATTAAGTTGGTGCTGTCCTGCAACAATGGTCGTCTTTGCAAAACATGAACAAGGGCCGGTCTTCCTCTCTGTGCAGTGCCAATAGACGACATCACCACGCTGCTTGTTTTTTGCCAAAAGATATCCGTCTATGTTTAAGAGCATTCCTCTTGTAGAAGGAACCAAACGACATGAAGGTTCATCAGCCATAGTTGAAATACGAATGAGTACTTGATCAGAAGGCTGGATGAATGTCGATTATGTAGACCTGAGCTAAGAGTAACTCTTTATAGCATTTTGAAGAGGGAGGAGAGTTAAAATATATTCAAATGTAACCAATGGCCAAAACTTTAAATTTAAATAAGTGGGAGGGTTAAAATTAACAAATATTTTTTAAGGGTAAAACGTTGGGATATTGATTGGATTTAAATAAAAAACTTTTATTAGGATACATACCTATACTAGTATAAAATATAAAAAATGTATACTTAGAGAGGTTTGTCAATAATATATGGAGAGTGCCGTCATACGATTGTTCATGGTCCGGAATGAGACTTGTAGCGACACGCAATAGAAATAACTTTGTAGGTGCCAGAGTCTCATTAGAGGCACATAAAGGGGTACAGGGGGAGGTATGAGAAGAATGGGAGTGTACGTCCAGAAATAGAGGGGTGCGCAGGGATGGGTGGGGGGGGGGGGATAGTGTACCATGCAGGGAATGATTGGCGGCAGTGGGTAAAGGCTTGTGGGAGATTGGCGGGCAGCCTTGGACTTGTAGTTCCATGCTTTAGAGGAGGGTATTTGATTTGGAAATTAGCGGAGGAAGCTTTTCATTTTGGATGGATTGGGGGGGGTGTAAATTTGGGAAGGGTGATGACTTCAATGAGGGTGCATAGAATAGTCTGGGGGGGGGTTTTATTATTTGGAGTTTGAAAACAACACGCACCCAACATGTTCTTGGGTGCGTGATCATTCAAAGGTTTTGACAGGAGAGACATGGGGTCTGGAGGAGACAATAAGATAAGTGGTGAACTTTATGTGACTCGGATTAGTATGGTGTTTGTATGTAAGAGACTTGGAGTCTACAGATAGGGGTGTAAGGGAGACATAAACATGATTTAATTTGTTTAGTATGGGTGCGCAGGGAGGGGGGGGGGGGGATAGTGTACCATGCAGGGAATGATTGACGGCAGTGGGTAAAGGCTTGTGGGAGCTTGGCGGTCAGCCTTGGACTTGTAGTTCCAGGCATAAGAGGAGAGTCGGGCGGCTGAAGCTATTAACGGGGGTAGCGTCTAATGCAAGACGCCTGATGGGGTGGGCAGGGATGGGGGGGGGGATAGTGTACCATGCAGGGAATAATTGACGGCAGTGGGTAAAGGCTTGTGGGAGCTTGGCGGTCAGCCTTGGACTTGTAGTTCCAGGCATAAGAGGCTTGTGGGAGCTTGGCGGTCAGCCTTGTACTTGTAGTTCCAGGCATAAGAGGCTTGTGGGAGCTTGGCGGTCAGCCTTGTACTTGTAGTTCCAGGCATAAGAGGCTTGTGGGAGCTTGGCGGTCAGCCTTGGACTTGTATTTCCAGGCATAAGAGGAGAGTCGGGCGGCTGAAGCTATTAACGGGGGTAGCGTCTAATGCAAGACGCCTGATGGGGTGCAGGGGGGTGGGGTGTGAAGAGAACACATAGGAGTGTACGTCCAGAAATAGAGGGGTGCGCAGGGATGGGGGGGGGGGGGGGGATAGTGTACCATGCAGGGAATGATTGACGGCAGTGGGTAAAGGCTTGTGGGAGATTGTCGGGCAGCCTTGTACTTGTAGTTCCACGCATAAGAGGAAAGTCGGGCGGCTGAATCTATTAGCGGGGTAGCGTCTGATGCAAGACGCCTGATGGGGTGCGCAGGGATGGGGGGGGCTAGTGTACCATGCAGGGAATAATTGACGGCAGTGGGTAAAGGCTTGTGGGAGCTTGGCGGTCAGCCTTGGACTTGTAGTTCCAGGCATAAGAGGAGAGTCGGGCGGCTGAAGCTATTAACGGGGGTAGCGTCTAATGCAAGACGCCTGATGGGGTGCAGGGGGGTGGGGTGTGAAGAGAACACATAGGAGTGTACGTCCAAAAATAGAGGGGTGCGCAGGGATGGGGGGGGGGGGGGGGATAGTGTACCATGCAGGGAATGATTGGCGGCAGTGGGTAAAGGCTTGTGGGAGATTGGCGGGCAGCCTTGGACTTGTAGTTCCATGCTTTAGAGGAGGGTATTTGATTTGGAAATTAGCGGAGGAAGCTTTTCATTTTGGATGGATTGGGGGGGGTGTAAATTTGGGAAGGGTGATGACTTCAATGAGGGTGCATAGAATAGTCTGGGGGGGGGTTTTATTATTTGGAGTTTGAAAACAACACGCACCCAACATGTTCTTGGGTGCGTGATCATTCAAAGGTTTTGACAGGAGAGACATGGGGTCTGGAGGAGACAATAAGATAAGTGGTGAACTTTATGTGACTCGGATTAGTATGGTGTTTGTATGTAAGAGACTTGGAGTCTACAGATAGGGGTGTAAGGGAGACATAAACATGATTTAATTTGTTTAGTATGGGTGCGCAGGGAGGGGGGGGGGGGGGATAGTGTACCATGCAGGGAATGATTGACGGCAGTGGGTAAAGGCTTGTGGGAGCTTGGCGGTCAGCCTTGGACTTGTAGTTCCAGGCATAAGAGGAGAGTCGGGCGGCTGAAGCTATTAACGGGGGTAGCGTCTAATGCAAGACGCCTGATGGGGTGCGCAGGGATGGGGGGGGCTAGTGTACCATGCAGGGAATAATTGACGGCAGTGGGTAAAGGCTTGTGGGAGCTTGGCGGTCAGCCTTGGACTTGTAGTTCCAGGCATAAGAGGAGAGTCGGGCGGCTGAAGCTATTAACGGGGGTAGCGTCTGATGCAAGACGCCTGATGGGGTGCGCAGGGATGGGGGGGGCTAGTGTACCATGCAGGGAATAATTGACGGCAGTGGGTAAAGGCTTGTGGGAGCTTGGCGGTCAGCCTTGGACTTGTAGTTCCAGGCATAAGAGGAGAGTCGGGCGGCTGAAGCTATTAACGGGGGTAGCGTCTAATGCAAGACGCCTGATGGGGTGCAGGGGGGTGGGGTGTGAAGAGAACACATAGGAGTGTACGTCCAAAAATAGAGGGGTGCGCAGGGATGGGGGGGGGGGGGGGGGATAGTGTACCATGCAGGGAATGATTGGCGGCAGTGGGTAAAGGCTTGTGGGAGATTGGCGGGCAGCCTTGGACTTGTAGTTCCATGCTTTAGAGGAGGGTATTTGATTTGGAAATTAGCGGAGGAAGCTTTTCATTTTGGATGGATTGGGGGGGGTGTAAATTTGGGAAGGGTGATGACTTCAATGAGGGTGCATAGAATAGTCTGGGGGGGGGTTTTATTATTTGGAGTTTGAAAACAACACGCACCCAACATGTTCTTGGGTGCGTGATCATTCAAAGGTTTTGACAGGAGAGACATGGGGTCTGGAGGAGACAATAAGATAAGTGGTGAACTTTATGTGACTCGGATTAGTATGGTGTTTGTATGTAAGAGACTTGGAGTCTACAGATAGGGGTGTAAGGGAGACATAAACATGATTTAATTTGTTTAGTATGGGTGCGCAGGGAGGGGGGGGGGGGGGATAGTGTACCATGCAGGGAATGATTGACGGCAGTGGGTAAAGGCTTGTGGGAGCTTGGCGGTCAGCCTTGGACTTGTAGTTCCAGGCATAAGAGGAGAGTCGGGCGGCTGAAGCTATTAACGGGGGTAGCGTCTAATGCAAGACGCCTGATGGGGTGGGCAGGGATGGGGGGGGGGATAGTGTACCATGCAGGGAATAATTGACGGCAGTGGGTAAAGGCTTGTGGGAGCTTGGCGGTCAGCCTTGGACTTGTAGTTCCAGGCATAAGAGGCTTGTGGGAGCTTGGCGGTCAGCCTTGTACTTGTAGTTCCAGGCATAAGAGGCTTGTGGGAGCTTGGCGGTCAGCCTTGTACTTGTAGTTCCAGGCATAAGAGGCTTGTGGGAGCTTGGCGGTCAGCCTTGGACTTGTATTTCCAGGCATAAGAGGAGAGTCGGGCGGCTGAAGCTATTAACGGGGGTAGCGTCTAATGCAAGACGCCTGATGGGGTGCAGGGGGGTGGGGTGTGAAGAGAACACATAGGAGTGTACGTCCAGAAATAGAGGGGTGCGCAGGGATGGGGGGGGGGGGGGAAAGTGTACCATGCAGGGAATGATTGACGGCAGTGGGTAAAGGCTTGTGGGAGATTGTCGGGCAGCCTTGTACTTGTAGTTCCACGCATAAGAGGAAAGTCGGGCGGCTGAATCTATTAGCGGGGTAGCGTCTGATGCAAGACGCCTGATGGGGTGCGCAGGGATGGGGGGGGCTAGTGTACCATGCAGGGAATAATTGACGGCAGTGGGTAAAGGCTTGTGGGAGCTTGGCGGTCAGCCTTGGACTTGTAGTTCCAGGCATAAGAGGAGAGTCGGGCGGCTGAAGCTATTAACGGGGGTAGCGTCTGATGCAAGACGCCTGATGGGGTGCGCAGGGATGGGGGGGGCTAGTGTACCATGCAGGGAATAATTGACGGCAGTGGGTAAAGGCTTGTGGGAGCTTGGCGGTCAGCCTTGGACTTGTAGTTCCAGGCATAAGAGGAGAGTCGGGCGGCTGAAGCTATTAACGGGGGTAGCGTCTAATGCAAGACGCCTGATGGGGTGCAGGGGGGTGGGGTGTGAAGAGAACACATAGGAGTGTACGTCCAAAAATAGAGGGGTGCGCAGGGATGGGGGGGGGGGGGGGGATAGTGTACCATGCAGGGAATGATTGGCGGCAGTGGGTAAAGGCTTGTGGGAGATTGGCGGGCAGCCTTGGACTTGTAGTTCCATGCTTTAGAGGAGGGTATTTGATTTGGAAATTAGCGGAGGAAGCTTTTCATTTTGGATGGATTGGGGGGGGTGTAAATTTGGGAAGGGTGATGACTTCAATGAGGGTGCATAGAATAGTCTGGGGGGGGGTTTTATTATTTGGAGTTTGAAAACAACACGCACCCAACATGTTCTTGGGTGCGTGATCATTCAAAGGTTTTGACAGGAGAGACATGGGGTCTGGAGGAGACAATAAGATAAGTGGTGAACTTTATGTGACTCGGATTAGTATGGTGTTTGTATGTAAGAGACTTGGAGTCTACAGATAGGGGTGTAAGGGAGACATAAACATGATTTAATTTGTTTAGTATGGGTGCGCAGGGAGGGGGGGGGGGGGATAGTGTACCATGCAGGGAATGATTGACGGCAGTGGGTAAAGGCTTGTGGGAGCTTGGCGGTCAGCCTTGGACTTGTAGTTCCAGGCATAAGAGGAGAGTCGGGCGGCTGAAGCTATTAACGGGGGTAGCGTCTAATGCAAGACGCCTGATGGGGTGCGCAGGGATGGGGGGGGGGATAGTGTACCATGCAGGGAATAATTGACGGCAGTGGGTAAAGGCTTGTGGGAGCTTGGCGGTCAGCCTTGGACTTGTAGTTCCAGGCATAAGAGGCTTGTGGGAGCTTGGCGGTCAGCCTTGTACTTGTAGTTCCAGGCATAAGAGGCTTGTGGGAGCTTGGCGGTCAGCCTTGTACTTGTAGTTCCAGGCATAAGAGGCTTGTGGGAGCTTGGCGGTCAGCCTTGGACTTGTATTTCCAGGCATAAGAGGAGAGTCGGGCGGCTGAAGCTATTAACGGGGGTAGCGTCTAATGCAAGACGCCTGATGGGGTGCAGGGGGGTGGGGTGTGAAGAGAACACATAGGAGTGTACGTCCAGAAATAGAGGGGTGCGCAGGGATGGGGGGGGGGGGGGGGATAGTGTACCATGCAGGGAATGATTGACGGCAGTGGGTAAAGGCTTGTGGGAGATTGTCGGGCAGCCTTGTACTTGTAGTTCCACGCATAAGAGGAAAGTCGGGCGGCTGAATCTATTAGCGGGGTAGCGTCTGATGCAAGACGCCTGATGGGGTGCGCAGGGATGGGGGGGGCTAGTGTACCATGCAGGGAATAATTGACGGCAGTGGGTAAAGGCTTGTGGGAGCTTGGCGGTCAGCCTTGGACTTGTAGTTCCAGGCATAAGAGGAGAGTCGGGCGGCTGAAGCTATTAACGGGGGTAGCGTCTAATGCAAGACGCCTGATGGGGTGCAGGGGGGTGGGGTGTGAAGAGAACACATAGGAGTGTACGTCCAAAAATAGAGGGGTGCGCAGGGATGGGGGGGGGGGGGGGGATAGTGTACCATGCAGGGAATGATTGGCGGCAGTGGGTAAAGGCTTGTGGGAGATTGGCGGGCAGCCTTGGACTTGTAGTTCCATGCTTTAGAGGAGGGTATTTGATTTGGAAATTAGCGGAGGAAGCTTTTCATTTTGGATGGATTGGGGGGGGTGTAAATTTGGGAAGGGTGATGACTTCAATGAGGGTGCATAGAATAGTCTGGGGGGGGGTTTTATTATTTGGAGTTTGAAAACAACACGCACCCAACATGTTCTTGGGTGCGTGATCATTCAAAGGTTTTGACAGGAGAGACATGGGGTCTGGAGGAGACAATAAGATAAGTGGTGAACTTTATGTGACTCGGATTAGAGAGACTTGGAGTCTACAGATAGGGGTGTAAGGGAGACATAAACATGATTTAATTTGTTTAGTATGGGTGCGCAGGGAGGGGGGGGGGGGGATAGTGTACCATGCAGGGAATGATTGACGGCAGTGGGTAAAGGCTTGTGGGAGCTTGGCGGTCAGCCTTGGACTTGTAGTTCCAGGCATAAGAGGAGAGTCGGGCGGCTGAAGCTATTAACGGGGGGTAGCGTCTAATGCAAGACGCCTGATGGGGTGCGCAGGGATGGGGGGGGGATAGTGTACCATGCAGGGAATAATTGACGGCAGTGGGTAAAGGCTTGTGGGAGCTTGGCGGTCAGCCTTGGACTTGTAGTTCCAGGCATAAGAGGCTTGTGGGAGCTTGGCGGTCAGCCTTGTACTTGTAGTTCCAGGCATAAGAGGCTTGTGGGAGCTTGGCGGTCAGCCTTGGACTTGTAGTTCCAGGCAGAAGAGGAGAGTCGGGCGGATGAAGCTATTAACGGGGGTAGCGTCTAATGCAAGACGCCTGATGGGGTGCGCAGGGATGGGGGGGGGATAGTGTACCATGCAGGGAATAATTGACGGCAGTGGGTAAAGGCTTGTGGGAGCTTGGCGGTCAGCCTTGGACTTGTAGTTCCAGGCATAAGAGGCTTGTGGGAGCTTGGCGGTCAGCCTTGGACTTGTAGTTCCAGGTATAAGAGGCTTGTGGGAGCTTGGGGGTCAGCCTTGGACTTGTAGTTCCAGGCATAAGAGGAGAGTCGGGCGGCTGAAGCTATCAACGGGGGTAGCGTCTAATGCAAGACGCCTGATGGGGTGCAGGGGGGTGGGGTGTGAAGAGAACACATAGGAGTGTACGTCCAGAAATAGAGGGGTGCGCAGGGATGGGGGGGGGGGGGGGATAGTGTACCATGCAGGGAATGATTGGCGGCAGTGGGTAAAGGCTTGTGGGAGATTGGCGGGCAGCCTTGGACTTGTAGTTCCACGCATAAGAGGAAAGTGTAGAAATATTGGTAGGTCTATTATTGTTATGTCTATTAATGTTGTGTCGATCTGTTTGTTGTCTGTTTTAGTGTTGTCGACCTTTATGTTTGTCTATCTTACGGTGAGTCTGTTCCATGTGATGTCTATTAATGTTGTGTCGATCTGTTTGTTGTCTGTTTTAATGTTGTCGACCTTTATGTTTGTCTATCTTACGGTGTGTCTGTTCCATGTGATGTCTATTAATGTTGTGTCGATCTGTTTGTTGTCGATCTATTTGTTGTCTATGTTTCTTGTTGTCTAGGTTTGTGTTTGTCTATGAGTGTATTATCGAACTATTGGTTTGTATATATGTTTCGTGTCGATCAGTTTGAATGTCTATATGTTTGTTGTCGATGATTGTGATGTCTGTGATATTTCCGTTCTATGTTTTCTTTTGTCTGTGAACATGTTGTCGATGTTGTCATGTGTCTATGTTGTGTTTGTCGGTGTTGTTTTGTTGTCGGACATGGTGTTGTCGACCTATTGTTGTTGTCGATGTAATGTTTGTCGACCTTTTAGTGTTGTCGATCAAGTTAAGTTCGATTTTAGGTTGTCGATCTGTTGGTTGTCGGTCTTTGCTGGATCGATAAGCCGTCCGGATACCACTACATACAGCACAGTACAGGAAGGGAGCACACAGTACATACAGAACAGTACAGGAAGGGAGCATACACTACATATAGCACAGTACAGGAAGGGAGCACACACTACATACAGCACAGTACAGGGAGGGGGAGCACACACTACGAACAGCACAGTACAGGGAGGAGGAGCACACACACTACATACCAGTGCTGTAACTAGGCATTTTAGCGCTGTGTGCAAGAAACGGCATTGGCGCTCCCCCATGGAAGATAGGGGCAGTGCGCGCCGTAGGCGCGCGAAAAATATATAGGTGCGAGGCTTCATGGGGAAGGGGCGTGGCCACAAAATAATAGCAATTCATACTACGGTGCACAGTAGTCTCCATTATTCACATTACGCTGCACAGTAGCACCACTACACCAGGTAGAGCCCCTTTTATACATTACAGCAGACAGCGTCCCCCTTTTTACACATTACAGCAGACAGTCCCCCTTTTTACACATTGCGGCAGCCAGTCCCCCTTTTTACACATTGCGGCAGCCAGGCCCCCTTTTTACTAGAGATGAGCGGGTTCGGTTCCTCTGAATCCGAACCCGCCCGAACTTCAGGTTTTTTACACGGGTCCGAGCAGGCTCGGATCTTCCCGCCTTGCTCGGCTAACCCGAGCGCGCCCCGAACGTCATCATCACGCTGTCGGATTCTCGCGAGGCTCGGATTCTATCGCAAGACTCGGATTCTATATAAGGAGCCGCGCGTCGCCGCCATTTTCACACGTGCATTGAGAGTCATAGGGAGAGGACGTGGCTGGCGTCATCTCCGTTTAGAGAAGAGAGAGACACAGTATTTTCGGGGAGCATTATTAGGAGGAGTACTACTGTATACTACTATAATACTACTTGCTGAAGTGATATTTTATTTATAGATTAGATAGTGTGACTGTAAGTGTATTATCTGACTTGTGGGGGAGACACTGACAGTGGGGAGCAGTTAGAGTCTGAGAGCAGGACTCAGGAGTACATATAACGTACAGTGCACACTTTTGCTGCCAGAGTCAGTGCCACACTGCCATTGTTGTGACCACACTGACCACCAGTATAATAATATATTTTGTGATTGTCTGCTTAGGCCTCGGAGTACTAGTTGCAAGTTGCAACGTGACCTGTCCTGAAGTGACCACCAGTTTAATAATCAATCACCACCAGTTTAATATATATATATATATATATATATATATATAATTGTATATAATATATATATATATATAATATTGTATACCACCTACCCGTGGTTTTTTTTTTTTTTTTCATTCTTCTTTATACATACTACTATAGTAGCTTACTGTAGCAGTCTGCGGTGCTGTGCTGACCTGACAGTGTCCAGCAGGTCCGTCATCAGTCATTACATAATAAATATATATAGTACCTGTCCGGCTGCAGTACTAGTGATATTATATTGATTTCATCTCATTATCAATAATTTATCATCCAGTCTAGACTCTATATTAGCAGCAGACACAGTACGTTAGTCCACGGCTGTAGCTACCTCTGTGTCGGCACTCGGCAGTCCATCCATAATTGTTTACCACCTACCCGTGGTTTTTTTTTTTTCTTTCTTCTTTGTACATACTACTATAGACTGAGTATAGTAGCTTACTGTAGCAGTCTGCGGTGCTGCTGAGCTGACAGTGTCCAGCAGGTCCGTCATCAGTCATCATTACCTAATAAATATATTATCTACCTGTCCGGCTGCAGTACTAGTGATATTATATAAACATACATATATATATTGATTTCATCTCATTATCAATCATCCAGTCTATATTAGCAGCAGACACAGTACGTTAGTCCACGGCTGTAGCTACCTCTGTGTCGGCACTCGGCAGTCCATCCATAATTGTATACCACCTACCCGTGGTTTTTTTTTTTCTTTCTTCTTTGTACATACTACTATAGTATAGTAGCTTACTGTAGCAGTCTGCGGTGCTGCTGAGCTGACAGTGTCCAGCAGGTCCGTCATCAGTCATCATTACCTAATAAATATATTATCTACCTGTCCGGCTGCAGTACTAGTGATATTATATATACATACATATATATATTGATTTCATCTCATTATCAATCATCCAGTCTATATTAGCAGCAGACACAGTACGTTAGTCCACGGCTGTAGCTACCTCTGTGTCGGCACTCGGCATTCCATCCATAATTGTATACCACCTACCCGTGGTTTTTTTTTTTTCTTTCTTCTTTGTACATACTACTATAGTATAGTAGCTTACTGTAGCAGTCTGCGGTGCTGCTGAGCTGACAGTGTCCAGCAGGTCCGTCATCAGTCATCATTACCTAATAAATATATTATCTACCTGTCCGGCTGCAGTACTAGTGATATTATATATACATACATATATATATATTGATTTCATCTCATTATCATCCAGTCTATATTAGCAGCAGACACAGTACGGTAGTCCACGGCTGTAGCTACCTCTGTGTCGGCACTCGGCAGTCCATCCATAAGTATACTAGTATCCATCCATCTCCATTGTTTACCTGAGGTGCCTTTTAGTTGTGCCTATTAAAATATGGAGAACAAAAATGTTGAGGTTCCAAAATTAGGGAAAGATCAAGATCCACTTCCACCTCGTGCTGAAGCTGCTGCCACTAGTCATGGCCGAGACGATGAAATGCCAGCAACGTCGTCTGCCAAGGCCGATGCCCAATGGCATAGTACAGAGCATGTCAAATCCAAAACACCAAATATCAGTAAAAAAAGGACTCCAAAACCAAAAATAAAATTGTCGGAGGAGAAGCGTAAACTTGCCTCTTTTTTTCTTTGCGTCATGTGCTGTTTGGGGGGGGGGGGTTTTGGAAGGGACATCCTGCGTGACACTGCAGTGCCACTCCTAGATGGGCCCGGTGTTTGTGTCGGCCACTAGGGTCGCTTATCTTACTCACACAGCTACCTCATTGCGCCTCTTTTTTTCTTTGCGTCATGTGCTGTTTGGGGAGGGTTTTTTGGAAGGGACATCCTGCGTGACACTGCAGTGCCACTCCTAGATGGGCCCGGTGTTTGTGTCGGCCACTAGGGTCGCTTATCTTACTCACACAGCTACCTCGTTGCGCCTCTTTTTTTCTTTGCGTCATGTGCTGTTTGGGGAGGGTTTTTTGGAAGGGACATCCTGCGTGACACTGCAGTGACACTCCTAGATGGGCCCGGTGTTTGTGTCGGCCACTAGGGTCGCTTATCTTACTTACACAGCTACCTCATTGCGCCTCTTTTTTTCTTTGCGTCATGTGCTGTTTGGGGAGGGTTTTTTGGAAGGGACATCCTGCGTGACACTGCAGTGCCACTCCTAGATGGGCCCGGTGTTTGTGTCGGCCACTAGGGTCGCTTATCTTACTCACACAGCTACCTCATTGCGCCTCTTTTTTTCTTTGCGTCATGTGCTGTTTGGGGAGGGTTTTTTGGAAGGGACATCCTGCGTGACACTGCAGTGACACTCCTAGATGGGCCCGGTGTTTGTGTCGGCCACTAGGGTCGCTTATCTTACTCACACAGCTACCTCATTGCGCCTCTTTTTTTCTTTGCGTCATGTGCTGTTTGGGGAGGGTTTTTTGGAAGGGACATCCTGCGTGACACTGCAGTGCCACTCCTAGATGGGCCCGGTGTTTGTGTCGGCCACTAGGGTCGCTTATCTTACTCACACAGCTACCTCATTGCGCCTCTTTTTTTCTTTGCGTCATGTGCTGTTTGGGGAGGGTTTTTTGGAAGGGACATCCTGCGTGACACTGCAGTGCCACTCCTAGATGGGCCCGGTGTTTGTGTCGGCCACTAGGGTCGCTTAGCTTAGTCATCCAGCGACCTAGGTGCAAATTTTAGGACTAAAAATAATATTGTGAGGTGTGAGGTATTCAGAATAGACTGAAAATGAGTGTAAATTATGGTTTTTGAGGTTAATAATACTTTGGGATCAAAATGACCCCCAAATTCTATGATTTAAGCTGTTTTTTAGTGTTTTTTGAAAAAAACACCCGAATCCAAAACAAACCCGAATCCGACAAAAAAAATTCGGTGAGGTTTTGCCAAAACGCGGTCGAACCCAAAACACGGCCGCGGAACCGAACCCAAAACCAAAACACAAAACCCGAAAAATTTCCGGCGCTCATCTCTACTTTTTACACATTGCGGCAGCCAGTCCCCCTTTTTACACATTGCGGCAGCCACATTGCGGCAGCCAAGCCCCCTTTTTACACATTGCGGCAGCCAGGCCCCCTTTTTACACATTGCGGCAGACAGGACCCCTTTTTACACATTGCGGCAGCCAGGACCCCTTTTTACACATTGCGGCAGCCAGGCCCCCTTTTTACACATTGCGGCAGACATGCCCCCTTTGTACACATTGCGGCAGCCAGGACCCCTTTTTACATATTATGGCAGACGGTGTCCCCCAGAGAGAGAGAGAGAGAGAGGGATATACTTACCTTCTCCCCGCTGACAGGCTCCTCGTGCTGGCATCTCCCTCTGTGCAGTGTGCAGGCATCGGACAAGGAGGAGGAGGGAGGGGGACTGGAGCCGCAGCAGCGCTATGTCATTGGTAGTAAGCGCCGCTGCAGCATGACCCTCTCCTTCCGTATTGGTTGCCTGGCGCTGCTGTGGATGCTGGGATGGAGGAACAGCATCCCAGCATCCACAGCAGCGCTGGGCAGCCTATACGGAAGGAGAGGGGGCTGCTGCAGCAGCGCTTACTACCAATGAAATAGCGCTGCTTCGGTTCCAGTCCCCCTCCCTCCTCCTCCTTCTCAGCTGCCTCTGGCGCTTCTCTCTCCTCCAGCGCGGCTGCGGCCAGGGGCAAACGCAGGATTTATCCGGGGGATTTCCATAACAAATTTTATATATATATATATATATATATATATATATACATACACACACACACAATATGCATACACACACACACACACACACACATATATATATGTATTTTCACACACACAGTAATGTTTAATGTTGGCACTCGTGTGTGTGTGTGTGTGTGTGTGTGTGTGTGTGTGTGTGTGTGTGTGTGTGTGTGTGTGTGTGTGTGTGGTCCATATGCAGCGGCACTCGAAATAAATAGACCAGGCAGGTTTTAGTTAACCAACGTTTCAATGCTCAGACAGCGGCATTTTCGTCAGGGTGCAAGGTTTTGCACCCTGACGAAAATGCCGTTGTCTGAGCATTGAAACGTTAGTTAACTAAAACCTGCCTGGTCTATTTATTTTGAGTGCCGCTGCATATTGACATTGTATTATGCTGTACACATCAGTACAGCCTGAACTGGAGGGTACCACTTTTTTTGTTTGTTTAACTGCATGTTTTAAGTATTGAGGTGTGCCGCATATATATATTATATTATATATATATATATATACAAATACTGTACATACAGACACAGCTACTGTACACATGTACTGTATGTCACAAACACACACACACACACACATATATATATATATGTATATATACACACATACAAACACGCACAGTATATATATATATATTCTACTGTATAGCACACATGTATATCCAAACACACACAAAGCTATAACTATAGCACACATGTATGTCACAAACACACACTCATGGCTACACACACACACACACACACACACACACACACACACACACACCATACTCTATAGCACACATGTATGTCACAAACACAAACAGATAGCTAAGTAGATAGGACACAAACATACACAAACGCAACCCCCCCCCCCCCCCCCCCCCCCGCAAGTCAGCCACACACCTGTGGAGTAAGTGCTGACCCAGCCACTGTCATTTATAAATACACCGCTCCCCAAACCCACCTCTGGCACCCACATGCGAGACACACCTTCTAGATGTTGCAGTCAGTAGAGAGACAGTCACTGCCTCACCCGACCAGCCCTCCATCACAAAGCCACATGGAGACTGCCTGAGAGGAGCTGTGCTCTCCGGCTCCCCCTACTGTTCAATCAGCAGCATCCGTCCTCTATAAGGACGGATGCTGCTGCAGCGTTACAGACAGCCCGAGGAGAGTATTACAAAACAGACACATCGGTTAGCTGCGCTGAAGGATCGGCGGGCAGGGGGGTTTCCAGGTACTCGGAAACCCCCCTGCGTGCGTGTATGGCGGCGCACGGCGCGGACTTCAGAGGCGGCATGTAATGAGTCAATTTGACTCATTACATGCCGCTGGCCATGCGCCCTCAGGGCAACTGCGCTGTGTGCCAAGCCCACTTGGCACACACGTAGTTACGGCCCTGCTACATACAGCCCAGTACAGGGAGGAGGAACACACACTACATACAGCACAGTACAGGGAGGGGGAGCACACACTACATACAGCACAGTACAGGGAGGGGGAGCATACACTACATACAGCACAGTACAGGGAGGGGGAGCATACACTACATACAGCACAGTACAGGGAGGGGGAGCACACACTACATACAGTACAGAGAGGGGGAGCACACAATACATACAGCACAGTACAGGAAGGGAGCACACACTACATACAGAACAGTACAGGGAGGGAGCACACACTACATACAGCACAGTACAGGAAGGGAGCACACACTACTTACAGTACAGAGAGGGGGAGCACACAATACATACAGCACAGTACAGGAAGGGAGCACACACTACATACAGAACAGTACAGGGAGGGAGCACACACTACATACAGCACAGTACAGGGAGGGGGAGCACACACTACATACAGCACAGTACAGGGAGGGGGAGCACACACTACATACAGCACAGTACAGGGAGGGGGAGCACACACTACATACAGCACAGTACAGGGAGGGAGCACACTCTACATACAGCACAGTACAGGGAGGGAGCACACACTACATACAGCACAGTACAGGGAGGCGGAGCACACACTACATACAGCACAGTACAGGGAGGGAGCACACACTACATACAGCACAGTACAGAAAGGGAGCACACACTACATACAGCACAGTACAGGGAGGGAGCACACACTACATACAGAACAGTACAGGGAGGGGGAGCACACACTACATACAACACAGTACAGGGAGGGAGCACACACTACATACAGCACAGTACAGGGAGGGAGCATACACTACATACAGCACAGTACAGGAAGGGAGCACACACTACATACAGAACAGTACAGGGAGGGAGCATACACTACATACAGCACAGTACAGGGAGGGAGCACACACTACATACAGCATAGTACAGGGAGGGGGAGCACACACTACATACAGCACAGTACAGGGAGGGAGCACACACTACATACAGCACAGTACAGGGAGGGGGAGCACACACTACATACAGCACAGTACAGGGAGGGAGCACACACTACATACAGCACAGTACAGGGAGGGAGCACACACTACATACAGCACAGTACAAGGAGGGAGCACACGCTACATACAGCACAGTACAGGGAGGGAGCACACACTACATACAGCACAGTACAGGGAGGGAGCACACACTACATACAGAACAGTACAGGGAGGAGGAGCACACACTACATACAGCACAATACAGGGAGGGAGCACACACTACATACAGCACAGTATAGGGAGGGGGAGCATACACTACACACAGCACAGTACAGGGAGGGAGCACACACTACATACAGCACAGTACAGGGAGGGAGCACACACTACATACAGCACAGTAAAGGTAGGGAGCACACACTACATACAGCACAGTACAGGGAGGGAGCACACACTACATACAGCACAGTATAGGGAGGGGGAGCATACACTACACACAGCACAGTACAGGGAGGGAGCACACACTACATACAGCACAGTACAGGGAGCACACACTACATACAGAACAGTACAGGGAGGGAGCATACACTACATACAGCACAGTACAGGGAGGGAGCACACACTACACACAGCACAGTATAGGGAGGGAGCACACACTACATACAGCACAGTACAGGGAGGGAGCACACACTACATACAGCACAGTATAGGGAGGGAGCACACACTACATACAGCACAGTACAGGGAGGGAGCACACACTACATACAGCACAGTATAGGGAGAGGGAGCATACACTACACACAGCACAGTACTGGGAGGGAGCACACACTACATACAGCACAGTACAGGGAGCACACACTACATACAGAACAGTACAGGGAGGGAGCACACACTACATACAGCACAGTACAGGGAGGGAGCACACACTACATACAGCACAGTATAGGGAGGGGGAGCATACACTACACACAGCACAGTACTGGGAGGGAGCACACACTACATACAGCACAGTACAGGGAGCACACACTACATACAGAACAGTACAGGGAGGGAGCATACACTACATACAGCACAGTACAGGGAGGGAGCACACACTACATACAGCACAGTATAGGGAGGGGGAGCATACATTACACACAGCACAGTACGGGGAGGGAGCACACACTACATACAGCACAGTACAGGGAGCACACACTACATACAGAACAGTACAGGGAGGGAGCATACACTACATACAGCACAATACAGGGAGGGAGCACACACTACATACAGCACAGTATAGGGAGGGGGAGCATACACTACATACAGCACAGTACAGGGAGGGAGCACACACTACATACAGCACAGTACAGGGAGGGGAGCACACACTACATACAGAACAGTACAGGGAGGGAGCATACACTACATACAGCACAGTACAGGGAGGGAGCACACACTACATACAGCCCAGTACAGGGAGGGAGCACACACTATATACAGCACAGTACAGGGAGGGGGAGCACACACTACATACAGAACAGTACAGGGAGGGAGCATACACTACATACAGCACAGTACAGGTAGGGAGCATACACTACATACAGCACAGTACAGGGAGGGGGAGCACACACTACATACAGCACAGTACAGGGAGGGAGCACACACTACATACAGAAAAGTACAGGGAGGGAGCACACACTACATACAGAACAGTACAGGGAGGGGGAGCACACACTACATACAGCACAGTACAGGGAGGGAGCACACACTACATACAGAACAGTACCGGGAGGGGGAGCACACACTACATACAGCACAGAACAGGGAGGGAGCACACACTACATACAGCACAGTACAGGGAGGGAGCACACACTACATACAGCACAGTACAGGGAGGGAGCACACACTACGTACAGCACAGTACAGGGAGGGGGAGCACACACTACGTACAGCACTGTACAGGGAGGGAGCACACACTACGTACAGAACAGTACAGGGAGGGAGCACACACTACATACAGAACAGTACAGGGAGGGGGAGCACACACTACATACAGCACAGTACAGGGAGGGAGCACACACTACATACAGCACAGTACAGGGAGGGAGCACACACTACATACAGCACAGTGCAGGGAGGGAGCACACACTACATACAGCGCAGTACAGGGAGGGGGAGCACACACTACATACAGCACAGTACAGGGAGGGAGCACACACTACATACAGAACAGTACAGGGAGGGAGCACACACTACATACAGAACAGTACAGGGAGGGGGAGCACACACTACATACAGCACAGTACAGGGAGGGAGCACACACTACATACAGCACAGTACAGGAAGGGAGCACACACTACATACAGCACAGTACAGGGAGGGGGAGCACACACTACATACAGTACAGGGAGGGAGCACACACTACATACAGCACAGTACAGGAAGGGAGCACACACTACATACAGCACAGTACAGGGAGGGGGAGCACACACTACATACAGTACAGGGAGGGAGCACACACTACATACAGCACAGTACAGGGAGGGAGCACACACTACATACAGCACAGTACAGGGAGGGAGCACACACTACATACAGAACAGTACAGGGAGGGAGCACACACTACATACAGCACAGTACAGGAAGGGAGCACACACTACATACAAAACAGTACAGGGAGGGAGCACACACTACATACAGCACAGTATAGGGAGGGGGAGCACACACTACATACAGCACAGTACAGGGAGGGAGCACACACTACATACAGCACAGTACAGGGAGCACACACTACATACAGAACAGTAGAGGGAGGGAGCACACACTACATACAGCACAGTACAGGGAGGGAGCACACACTACATACAGCACAGTACAGGGAGGGAGCACACACTACATACAGCACAGTACAGGGAGGGAGCACACACTACATACAGCACAGTACAGGGAGGGGGAGCACACACTACATACAGCACAGTACAGGGAGGGAGCATACACTACATACAGCACAGTACAGGGAGGGAGCACACACTACATACAGCACAGTAAAGGGAGGGAGCACACACTACATACAGCACAGTACAGAGAGGGGGAGCACACACTACATACAGAACAGTACAGGGAGGGAGCATACACTACATACAGCACAGTACAGGGAGGGAGCATACACTACATACAGCACAGTACAGGGAGGGGGAGCACACACTACATACAGCACAGTACAGGGAGGGAGCACACACTACATACAGAACAGTACAGGGAGGGAGCACACACTACATACAGAACAGTACAGGGAGGGAGCACACACTACATACAGAACAGTACAGGGAGGGGGAGCACACACTACATACAGCACAGTACAGGGAGAGAGCACACACTACATACAGCACAGTACAGGGAGGGAGCACACACTACATACAGCAAAGTACAGGGAGGGAGCACACACTACATACAGCACAGTACAGGGAGGGGGAGCACACACTACATAGATCACAGTACAGGGAGGGAGCACACACTACATACAGCACAGTACAGGGAGGGAGCACACACTACATACAGAACAGTACAGGGAGGGAGCACACACTACATACAGCACAGTACAGGGAGGGGGAGCACACACTACATACAGCACAGTACAGGGAGGGAGCACACACTACATACAGTACAGGGAGGGAGCACACACTACATACAGCACAGTACAGGGAGGGAGCACACACTACATACAGCACAGTACTGGGAGGGAGCACACACTACATACAGCACAGTACAGGGAGAGGGAGCACACACTACATACAGCACAGTACAGGGAGGGGAGCACACACTACATACAGCACAGTACAGGGAGGGGAGCACACACTACATACAGCACAGTACAGGAAGGGAGCACACACTACATACAGCACAGTACAGGGAGGGGGAGCACACACTACATACAGCACAGTACAGGGAGGGAGCACACACTACATACAGCACAGTACAGGGAGGGAGCACACACTACATACAGCACAGTACAGGGAGGGAGCACACACTACATACAGCACAGTACAGGGAGGGAGCACAGACAAGTAGTGAAACACAGACACAGGGGACCAGTGCATCAGAATCTGTCCAAGTGGCCAATCTGCCCGATTACATACATAGCCACCACATTATATACATAGCCACCACATCACACGTATAGCACTGCATTACATGTATAGCATCGCACTACACAAATAGCACCACATTACACGTATAGCACCACACTACATGTATAGCACCACATTATACTACTAGCACCTCATTATACAAATAGCACCACATTACATACGTAGCCACCAAATTACATATGTAGCCATTGTATTACATACGTAGTCACTGCATTACATACGTAGTCACTGCAATACATATGTAGCCACTGCATTACATAAATAGTCCCATCATCATGGACAGACATTGGGCAGCTTTAGGGCTGAAGGACTTTGCATAAGAGATTGTCTCAGGGCTGGCTGTGAGTGCTGCCTGATCAGCTGACATCCTGAGAACAAGGTACACCCTGCTCCTGTTCAGTCCCCAAACCATACACTGTGACCGGGATGCCTTAAGGCCCGTACACACTGGTCGATATATCGGCCGTTCTCTTGAACGGCCGATATATCGCGGGACCGTCGGCCAGTGTGTACAGCCGATACGTCTGTGAACTCCGTCGTTCACAGACGTATCGCGTTGGCCGCGCAGCACAGCCGACGGCCAATATATCTACCGATATATTGGCGCGTCGCTGTGTGTGTATGGGGCGGTCGGCCGACCACCCGTACACATGCTGCGGCGGCCGGCGGAGATTGAAAGCTGAACTGGGCGGGCGTGTGTACACGCCCGCCCAGTTCATGACGTCAGTCCCCGACGGATCGGGCAGTGTGTATGCACAGCACACTGCTCGATCCGTCCATTGATATATCTGCAGATCAATTGATCTGCAGATATATCTACTAGTGTGTACCCACCTTTAGCCCTTACACCATCATGATAATGCAAATAATGTAATTAAAAATAACCTCTCTATGGGTATAGTGAACCCGGCTCAGACCATCGCTATGCTGCTGCTCCCAGGCCGGGCTCATTGAAGAGACCTTTGGCTGGGGTCAGGGAGAGGATGTTGTTGGGCTGGTTAACTTTCTCCAGGTCCCCCATTCGTAGAACAACTTCACCACTTTTCATGGCTAGCGGCACCCGGAAGTCCTTTCTAGCCTAACTTCCGGATTGCGTGCCAATGAACTGCAAGTACTGGAAGCAGTGTGAGTCACCCCAGCCTGAGTGTGAATCAGCCTGGCTGAGGGGGATATGAGACCGGCCCATCGGAATCTGTCATGGTGTCCTGGTGGGCCAATCCGCCCCTGCCAGGCGCTCAAAATCTCAACAGTCAGAATGGCGGCAGCGGCATCCAGGCAGTCATGAATCCAGCTGGTAAGTACTGAGGTTAGGGTTAGGCACTGGGGGAGGGTTTAGGTTTAGGCTACGGGGTTTTGGGTTATGGGTTGGGCTGTGGAAGGGGACGGTTAGAGTTTTACTGTGGGTGGAGTGGGTTAGGGTAAAAATACTTACCGAAATCCATCGTGATTTTGAACATAGGGATGCCCCTGTCGGCATTCTGACTGTCAGCATCCTGTGCGCCGGAATATTGATACCAACCCCATGAAACAACTCCCTAAGAAGACAGACACGTAAGAAGCAATATTTACCTTCATCACCATGGTTTATATGTAGGGAAAAGTGTATAGGGTTCGGTATGGGGATGCATTCAATATCCCAGCTGTCGGGATCACAGCGCTCAGCATACCGGCAGTGGGATACCGACACCTATTCTCCCTCTTGGGGTGTCCACAACACCCCTGGAGGGAACGCGCGTCACCGTGCTCACAGAGTGGCGAGCGCAGCGTGGCAAGCAAAGCAAGCCCACAGGGGGATCTTTTGCATTCACCCCGCTGCCGGAATTTAGTTGCCAGGCATTCCGCTGTCGGGATTCTGATCACCGGGATGACGGGCGACCAGTATATCGATACCAACCCTTCGGTATGTTATCCCAGTCGTCGGGATGCTGGCAGTCACGTGCATCCCAATATTGAACATCCCGATGGTGGAGGGCGTAGGTATTTTAAACCCCCCCGCCCCTCTACCCTAACCCTATGGGGGTGGTGGCTAGTGCTACTGTCCCCCTAGTGGCTAACCCTAACCACCCCTAGTGCCTGACCCTAGCCTCACCCCCCGACCCCTAACCCTAACATCCTTTACATCCTACCCCAATACTCTAATAGAAGCAATCCTCTGAAGACAGGCATTTGATGAATTGATGGAGATTTATTTGTTTAATAAATATGCCTCATAATAAGAAATCATACAAGTACAATTCTAAGCAGAAAATACAAGTACAAATTGAACATTAAAACATCATAACTACAAATACAAGCTAGACATAGGAGAAGCAAACATGAGACAGAAGGGAGAGGGTGCCCTGCTCCTAGGAGCTTACAGTCTAGGAGCAGAGGAAAGCAGAGACTGTAGGAGCTATGGCACAGGAGTGGATATAGCAGGTAGAGTGCGCAGAGTGAGTAGACTCTAGTGTATCTTGATGAAATGCATGCTGGGGAAGTGATGTGTATATAGGGGTTAATTTGCCCTCTGCAAAGAGTGAAGTATGAAGCAGTAAGGAGCAGCTGGAGATGCTGATAAGCGACTGTCACACAATAACTCGCTGTACACAGACAGGTCAGGTACCAGCTGCGGATTACAGAACCTCATAGTGATGTCTGTCTGAATGTCAGCTGTCTCCTATGGAGGTGCTATAAATGAACTCACAGGGGCTCTACTGCTGGTGTCTTCCCCAACTCACTGTCCATTAATACATTCATTCATGTAGGGTGCTCAGTGTCTATGGGGTTTAGTCATCATCCCTTCTTTTCTACAAATGTTGGTGTAAATTAACATCTTCACCTACTTTTGTAGAAATGAAGTGTTAGGGCCGTTCATTAACAGTGTAACTATATCTGTCACAGGCCACCGGGTGGTGAAGTGGCGGTGTTTCGTACCTTAATTTCCCCTGATGATGTCGGTCCCGGTCTTCTTGGACTTTGCTTTCTTGTCACCTCTGGATGCCCAGCAGAAGGATGAGGCCCCCAAACAGACCCCAGACAAACAAGTCACCACACTTTTGGACAGTGACTGGTATTTTATTATCACTAATAAGGTGTCACTGCTATTGTGTTAAACGGTTTAGTAGGGTAGAATTGAAATTAAGCAATGTCACTATATATAGGAACAGATCAATATGCAGATCAGCAGTTCGAGATCATATGGTATCACAGGTAATATAGTCAAGCATTAAACATTTTAGTTACATATAACAAATTCACGGCTTTTAGGAGAACTCACAATTGCAAGTATTTCTTCAATATACTCGTAAATGAACTTCTCACAATTTATTTATCGTATACTATTACGTCACTATTAACCATAACCTTAAATGTCTACCAATTGACTGGCAGCAAGTAACCAGGAACGGTGTCCAAATTAGTGTCCCAAGTGTCCACACGGTGGCTGTAGAATTACTATTAACCGTAGTGTTCCTTACAGTATCTCAAGTGTCCACTAGAGGGTGTAGGAGTACAATCCGGCAGTGACTAGTAACTGAGTTTTGTATATTATCTCAGATATCTTATAGGAAGGCTTTCAGTATAAATCCTGAGGTAAATACGGACTAAAATAACTGGATGCAATTCTGTCAGATAGCCACTCACTATTTAGGGTAAGGGGGGAATCAATACTGTTCGCACGGGCTGGTTCTGTCGGTACTAGTGCTAACTAATATCACCTTCTTTAAGGTAACTCCTAATAGGCAGTAACCTTTTTTTCTCATTCCTTGAACACAACACTGTCGCTGTCCCCGGGTGACCTTGTGTAGATTAAAAGCATCAAATTCTCCCCCTGGGCTCTGCCTGTCGGACACGGCTGTGCTGCTGCGGTACTGGTTGGCTGACAGGTGTCATATATCTCAGGCTCTTCCCCTCTCTGTCTGTAGTAACAAATGGGAATATTGCTGCACCTGGCTGAGTTGGCAAGGGTTGGCTGGCTGTCAAGTTGAGCTGCTGCTGAAATGGCCTCACTGACTGACAACACCTCTAACTGTCTGTCTAACCCTGGCAGCCTCAGGTGATGGGTGACAGGGGTCTTAGGCTGTGCTGACAGACTTAAACAGGGCTGACTGGAAAATGACACAAAAAGGGGTTCTGACTGTCACTGGGGTATGGCTGGCTGTGCTGAGGCACTGTCACTGAGGTACGGCTGGCTGTGCTGAGGCACTGTTACAGACACAATGTGAAGGGGCAAGGTTACTCACTGTTCCCCGCAGCTGCACTCCATCCTCTCACTGTCAGGCAGCCTCTTCAGTGCTTCCCAGCTGTGATGACAGAGACTCCATGCTGCTTCACTTGCGGCTCGCACGCTGATATGATTCCTGTCAGCACTTCTCTCTCAGCAGCTGTGACGCTTCCTTCCCTAGCGTCTCACTCAGTTGTCGGGCGCAGACGGCTCCACTTGCAACCGCTCTCCTTTCGCCGCTGGTCACCCCTTTTAGGGCTCTCTGGACGACAACTCTCCACACTGCAGTCTCACACACTCTCCTCAGAGCAGTAACCCCGCCTCCTCAGCTTCCCGCTCTGTAAAGGTCAAGGGGTCAGCCAATCGCAGGGTACTTTTCTCCCAGCTCTCTGGCTGTGACAGTTGGGCTCCTCTGGTTCTAGACTTGACTCCCCTGGGTCCTAGTGCCCCCCATGTCAGCTCCTGCTGACATCACTAAAAGTTAGGGGATAGTTAACCTATGCAGTGCTGCGTTGCTAGGCATGGGCCTGTACTGTAGTGGGAACACCACAGGATAGTGCCACATATTCCTCCACTTGAAGGTTGCGTGTCCTCACGCAAAAGCAACATTTATGTACAATGTCCTGACAGTCTTTCTCATAGCAACATACACAACATCTAACTTTAAAATTGGATGTCCAAATACTTTGTTAAGTAGTCCTTCATGCATTACTTAAGAGTTCAATTGGCATGAATACAAAGTACATCAAGAATGCAATTTTTACAATCACAGGTAAGTATGTATACAGTGAACACATACACATTTATTCCCTATACCTTAGGGGCAAGACACCTTGGGTGCTTCTTTCTGACCTTCTGACTGCAGGGTCAGGTACATCACTGAAAGATTGCTCAACAGCATGACTGGGACCACTTGGATTATCAACAGGCCTGGGTACTGGCTGTTCTAGGGTGATGACCCCTGACGAGCCTGAAGGAACTGAGCCACACATGAAGAGAAGTAGCTCTATGGGGTCATGTAGTGGGGCACCCATTGAAGGTCTGCATTCCTCTGCCACAGGTACATCCTCTCGCTTGGATTCACACACCTTGGTGCTACATCTTTTAATCTGATCACGAGGTACTGTGCTGATGGGACCTTCTTTTCCTTTTTGAATTCTGTAGGCATACAGGCCATCAGTGGGGACTCCCACCACAATGTACGGGGTATCCTCCCACATGGCATCAAGCTTACTTGAACGGTGATTTTTCTTTTTCCATACACAATCTCCGAGTTGCAGGGGTGTAGCATGGATATTGCTGTTATAGCCCATCTCTTGACGGTGATGTGCTGCTTCCATGCGCTGATTAACTATTTCTCGTGCGGATTCAATACGGTGTTGGTGCTCCCGCACCCAATCATTCTGTGGAATCATTGGCTCAGTCACTACAGGAGTCAACTCGAGGTCCTTCGGAAGCTTTCCTTGACGTCCAAACATAAGGTAGTAAGGGGTTAAGCCAGTGGAACAATGCTCAGTATTGTTGTACAGGTAGGCCAATTCAGGTAGCAGTGTTGGCCATTGTGAGCGTTTCTCAGCAGATAGGCTTCGCAGCATGTTGATGACCGTCTGATTTGCCCTCTCACACAGTCCATTACACTGAGGGTGATAGGCCGTCGTCCTCAGCTTCCGACATCCATATAGGGTGCACTACTCCTGAAACAGCTGTGACTCAAATGCTGGGCCTTGGTCAGTTAAGATCCGATCGGGGTACCCATAGGGCCTTGCAAAGTTCTTGAGGAATACTTCTGCGGTGGTTTTAGCAGTCAAGTCACGAACAGGGGCAACGACCAGGAACTTGCTATAGTAATCAGTCATTGTTAAGGCATACTGGTACCCACTGGGACTGGGTTCGAGTTTTACATGGTCCAGGGCCACAAGCTCCAACGGCCGATGGCTTTTGATGGGATGCAGGGGATCCTTTTGGCTGGCTTCGGGCCTCCTCTTCAGGTTGCAGGCCACGCAATCACGGCACCACTGCCCGATATCCTCTCTCATGCCGACCCAGAAATACCTCCTCCTCAAGGTGGCTTCCGTTTTCTGGGTGCCAAAGTGACCGGACTGGTTGTGATAAGCGGTCAGCAGGAAGTGGGCTTGTTGTCTGGGCACCACGGTTTGTACGATGGTCTGGTTCGTACTGGGATCGGTACTGGTTCGAACCAATAGTCCATGCTTGATGCTGAGACGGTCTCGGTGTCGTAGCAGTTTGACCAACTCGGGATCGGCAACGGCTCTCTGGGTCTGGGTCAGTTGACTCTTGCGACGAAGGTGGCCCATCAACTCTTGCATCACTGGACTCTCGTGTTGCACTTTCACCCAATCGAACCCTAAGTTGTCACAGGGCAGGCTATCAGGACTCGCATCAGATGTGGCGGCAACAGGGTCAGAAGTGACGATGCAGTATCTCCTCCTTTGTGGCTTGAAAGTTGGGGTCTCTACATCTTCCGACCAATCCTTCTCCTCTTCAGCTATGTCATCAGTGGGCAGGCGGGACAAGGCGTCGGCATTTCCGTTAGATTTTCCACTCCGGTAGACTACCGTGTAGCGAAACCCAGCGAGGCGAGACATCCACCGCTGTTCCAGAGCCGGCAGGCGTTCTGTAGACAAGTGTGCCAATGGGTTATTGTCTGTCACAATCTCGAAAGGTGTGGCGGCCAAGTAGTTTTTGAATTTCTCGGTTACGGCCCAGACAAGGGCAAGAAGCTCCAACTTGAAGGCCGAGTAATTCTCACAATTCCGTTCGGTCTTCTTCAGGCCTCGGCTGGCGTATGCAATGACTCTCTCTCGGCCATCTTGCTCCTGGGATAGTACAGCTCCTAGTCCAAGGTGACTGGCATCGGTATACAGCTTGAAAGGCCTCCCGTAGTCTGGATAGGCTAATAGCGGTGCCTCAATCAATGATGCCTTCAGCTGATCAAAGGAGGTCTGTTGTGCCTCTGTCCACTTGACTCTGGACGCACTTCTCTGCTCTTGACCTGACTTGCCTCGTATCAGCTCAATTAATGGGGTAGCCACTTTTGCAAAGTTTTCAATGAAGCGCCTGTAGTATCCAACAAAGCCCAAGTAGCTTCGGACATCCTTCACTGTCCTCGGTACAGGCCAATCTCTCACAACACGGATCTTCTCTGGTTCTGGCTTCACACCCTCAGCACTGACGATGTGCCCGAGGTATTGCACTTTCGGCTTCAATAGATGACACTTCGATGGCTTTAACTTCAGCCCGCATTTGGTCAACTGGGCAAACACCTCATCCAAGTGCTGGAGGTGCTCCTCATAGCTCCTGGAGTAGATGATGACGTCATCCAGGTAAAGCAGGACCATCTCAAAGTTCCTGTGTCCCAAACAGTGCTCCATGACTCTCTGGAAGGTGGCTGGGGCATTGCAGAGTCCAAATGGCATCCTGTCGAACTTGAAGAGACCCATCGGCGTTGTAAACGCAGTCTTCTCCCTGTCCTCCCCACAGCCATCGAGATCTGCCAGTACCCACTTGTGAGGTCAAGAGTGGAGAAGTACGTCGCTGTCTTCAACGCCGTCAGAGATTCTTCAATTCTCGGTAGCGGATAGGCGTCCTTGTGAGTCACTGCATTCAACTTCCGGTAGTCCACACAAAAGCGCAAACTGCCATCCTTTTTCTTCACTATCACCAGAGGGGCGGCCCATGGGCTGTGGCTTTCATGAATCACACCC
The DNA here is from genome assembly GCF_028390025.1 of Pseudophryne corroboree. Classification (NCBI taxonomy): domain Eukaryota; kingdom Metazoa; phylum Chordata; class Amphibia; order Anura; family Myobatrachidae; genus Pseudophryne; species Pseudophryne corroboree. Next base: position 71,578,767 of record NC_086452.1, read on the forward strand.
GCATCCTTCATCTCGGAGATCATGTTGCGTACAGGTTGGTACATAGCTGGTGGCAATGGTCTGTGCCGTTCCTTGATGGGAGGACTGCTCCCGGTGTGGATGTGGTGGTACACACTCTCTGCTTTTCCGAAGTCGGATGGGTACTGACTGAAGGCCTGGGCATTCTTCTTTACCACCTGAAGCACTCCCTGGAGTCTTTCCTCAGGGGTGTCAGAATCACCAATTCGGATCTCCTCCTACCATGGGGTTTCATCTTCAGTAGCCTTGTGCCCTGTCATAGCCCTCTGCTGGACCACCGGCACACTTGTCTCCATCACGTCCTGAAAATCCACTTGAATCACTTTAGCCACCGGGCAATGCTTGAACAGCTGAATAGGAAAACTGTGTGGGTTCAAGACATGGACTGGAACTCTTCCATGTTCCACCTTTGCCAAGGTCCTCGCCACCGCAAATTGTTGTTGTCCATCAGTATCGCAGGATTCGATCATTGCCTCGTAGTCCTGCCCACCTGGGCCGATCCTTGCCTTGCACCACACGACATGTTCAGAATTGGGTAGGAGAATTACAGGTCGATGATCAGCTACTCTGGCCTTGCCCACTTCGCCCCTGGCATTAACGAACCTCTTCTGACCCTCAAGCAGCCGTACTGTCTGCTGCAACGTCTTCCGTTCCTGCGGGGCTGCAGATCGCATCTCGAACCGGAGAGCCTCCACCAACTCATCGGGACAATTCTTTAGGACATTCATCCCGAGTATGATGGGAGGTAGGTGTCCACTATTCGCTGTGGTCACCAGACACCCTTGCTGCTTTAGGCTAGCCTTGCCGATCATTAAGTTGGCCTCCCAGTAGCCACAGAACTTTATCTGCTCTCCGTTGCTAGCCAATAGCTGGAGCCATGTGTTTGGTGGCGTCACAATCTCGCTTTCATCCCAATGCCGTTGAAACTCTGCAAGTTGAATCGTAGTCACTTGAGACCCAGTATCTAGAAGAGCTGGTATTTCGACTCCGTTGACCCAAATCTTCAAGTGAGGGCACTTTCCAACATATCGAGGCCACCATTCCTGCGTTGATGGACCTATTGGCGAGGTTCCTCCCGAGGGTCGGTCCCTCGCCTCAGGATCTCGTCGTTTAAAGCCTCACTCCGGCAGTTTCTTTCGATGTGACCGCTCTGACGGCACCGTCTACATATCGGCCGCCCCTGTGAATCGAACTGGTCTGTAGGGCGTCGGCCTGAAGATCTTGGGAAATCCCTTCGCCATTGGGAAATGTTCCTTCCTCCGCGCTCATGGTGCCAATCGCTGCAACCGACTCTCTGTTGGTTCTGTTGAAGTGCTTGTAGTTGTCGACCCATGTCAGACATACCCTGTCGTATCTCTGCCAGTGCGTTGACCAGGCCCTCATCTTGGGCAAGGGTGGATCGGGACTGCTGGGTAACAGTGCCCTTGGTGGTCTGAGGTATACATCGTATGGGCTGCGGGACTTCCTCATGCTCTTCATCGGTCAGACAGTTCGACGAGAAGTCACCTCCTGGTCTCACCTGGTCCCCTCCGAGAGCATCCATCATCGTCTCTTTAAATTTGGCAAAAGTGCACCCAACATTCTGCCCCTTCCACAGCTTCAGCTGTGCGCGAGTGGCTTCTCCTCTTGCTCCCTTAATAAAAAGGTCGCTAAGGATCTTATCTTTTTGCAGTCCTTCATTTGGGTCCAGAGCTATCACAGCTTGCATCGCCTCATGCAGCCCCAGAGTGAAGTCCCTCAATGACTCGTGAGGCTTCTGTTTCCGGGCATATAGTAGTTCTTTGAGCTCGGTAACTGTCCGTGAGTCGAAGGTGGTCCTCAATTTTTCCAATATGCCCTCGACAGTTGCTCTCTGGTCGTTCTCCCAGGATTTCACCTCACCCAGAGCGGATCCCTTCAGTTGGGCAATCAGTATCGCCACCTGCTGCGCTTCACTCAGTGGGTATAGTTGAAACAAGGTCCGCATATTATCTCTGAAGTCTCTGAAAGTACTCGTGCCAGGGAAGTGGTCATCACCAGAATACGTCAACACCCATGGAGCCCCCATGTAATATGGCATAGTGATGGGTGATGCCATTGCTGCTGGTGGAGGCAGGTTTGCCCGGCTGGGACCTTCCTCCTGGCCTGATCCTTTCTCCTGGGCCGGCGCGGGTGATGAGGGTTGTGGTTCCGACATCTTGCTTTAATCTGATTCGATCCTGTTCGTGGACGCCAAGTTGTCACAAGCCACCGGGTGGTGAAGTGGCGGTGTTTCGTACCTTAATTTCCCCTGATGATGTCGGTCCCAGTCTTCTTGGACTTTGCTTTCTTGTCACCTCTGGATACCCAGCAGAAGGATGAGGCCCCCAAACAGACCCCAGACAAACAAGTCACCACACTTTTGGACAGTGACTGGTATTTTATTATCACTAATAAGGTGTCACTGCTATTGTGTTAAACGGTTTAGTAGGGTAGAATTGAAATTAAGCAATGTCACTATATATAGGAACAGATCAATATGCTGATCAGCAGTTCGAGATCATATGGTATCACAGGTAATATAGTCAAGCATTAAACATTTTAGTTACATATAACAAATTCACGGCTTTTAGGAGAACTCACAATTGCAAGTATTTCTTCAATATACTCGTAAATGAACTTCTCACAATTTATTTATCGTATACTATTACGTCACTATTAACCATAACCTTAAATGTCTACCAATTGACTGGCAGCAAGTAACCAGGAACGGTGTCCAAATTAGTGTCCCAAGTGTCCACACGGTGGCTGTAGAATTACTATTAACCGTAGTGTTCCTTACAGTATCTCAAGTGTCCACTAGAGGGTGTAGGAGTACAATCCGGCAGTGACTAGTAACTGAGTTTTGTATATTATCTCAGATATCTTATAGGAAGGCTTTCAGTATAAATCCTGAGGTACATACGGACTAAAATAACTGGATGCAATTCTGTCAGATAGCCACTCACTATTTAGGGTAAGGGGGGAATCAATACTGTTCGCACGGGCTGGTTCTGTCGGTACTAGTGCTAACTAATATCACCTTCTTTAAGGTAACTCCTAATAGGCAGTAACCTTTTTTTCTCATTCCTTGAACACAACACTGTCGCTGTCCCCGGGTGACCTTGTGTAGATTAAAAGCATCAAATTCTCCCCCTGGGCTCTGCCTGTCGGACACGGCTGTGCTGCTGCGGTACTGGTTGGCTGACAGGTGTCATATATCTCAGGGCTCTTCCCCTCTCTGTCTGTAGTAACAAATGGGAATATTGCTGCACCTGGCTGAGTTGGCAAGGGTTGGCTGGCTGTCAAGTTGAGCTGCTGCTGAAATGGCCTCACTGACTGACAACACCTCTAACTGTCTGTCTAACCCTGGCAGCCTCAGGTGATGGGTGACAGGGGTCTTAGGCTGTGCTGACAGACTTAAACAGGGCTGACTGGAAAATGACACAAAAAGGGGTTCTGACTGTCACTGGGGTATGGCTGGCTGTGCTGAGGCACTGTCACTGAAGTATGGCTGGCTGTGCTGAGGCACTGTCACTGAGGTATGGCTGGCTGTGCTGAGGCACTGTCACTGAGGTATGGCTGGCTGTGCTGAGGCACTGTCACTGAGGTATGGCTGGCTGTGCTGAGGCACTGTCACTGAGGTATGTCTGGCTGTGCTGAGGCACTGTCACTGAGGTATGGCTGGCTGTGCTGAGGCACTATTACTGAGGTATGGCTGGCTGTGCTGAGGCACTGTCACTGAGGTATGGCTGGCTGTGCTGAGACACTGTCACTGAGGTATGGCTGGCTGTGCTGAGGCACTGTCACTGACGTACGGCTGGCTGTGCTGAGGCACTGTTACAGACACAATGTGAAGGGGCAAGGTTACTCACTGTTCCCCGCAGCTGCACTCCATCCTCTCACTGTCAGGCAGCCTCTTCAGTGCTTCCCAGCTGTGATGACAGAGACTCCATGCTGCTTCACTTGCGGCTCGCACGCTGATATGATTCCTGTCAGCACTTCTCTCTCAGCAGCTGTGACGCTTCCTTCCCTAGCGTCTCACTCAGTTGTCGGGCGCAGACGGCTCCACTTGCGACCGCTCTCCTTTCGCCGCTGGTCACCCCTTTTAGGGCTCTCTGGACGACAACTCTCCACACTGCAGTCTCACACACTCTCCTCAGAGCAGTAACCCCGCCTCCTCAGCTTCCCGCTCTGTAAAGGTCAAGGGGTCAGCCAATCGCAGGGTACTTTTCTCCCAGCTCTCTGGCTGTGACAGTTGGGCTCCTCTGGTTCTAGACTTGACTCCCCTGGGTCCTAGTGCCCCCCATGTCAGCTCCTGCTGACATCACTAAAAGTTAGGGGATAGTTAACCTATGCAGTGCTGCGTTGCTAGGCATGGGCCTGTACTGTAGTGGGAACACCACAGGATAGTGCCACATATCTCCTGGTTATAATTCTCCCCATACTGTAGTACTTTAGTATAGGGACCTGGAAATTATGTAATTCATCAAGTTCTCGAAATATATATTGTAACAAGCGACCTTCCACCAGACAAGACGCTGACACAGTTGTATGAAAGACATGCAGACCGTTTACTTCCACAGCATAGTAAACAGACTTTCCACAGCAAGTTCAATGGGTACCTGAATTAGGCACCAGTTCGCAAACAGCAGGTACACAATCTCAGGCTCCCTGTCTCTAACCCACTGGCCCGCCCTCTATCGCCTGGCTGCTTGCTGGCATCAGGAGCCCTGAGCCCTTGCAGTAACAAGCTTTAGAAAAGTATGGCACAGGTGTGCCTGATCGCAGAGCCGGCCATAGGCATAGGCAAACTAGGCAATTGCCTATGGCATTTGATATGCCTAGGGGCATCAGCAGCTTCTCCTGATTAAAATGATATGCGGCATGCCTATATTCTGTGTGTTGCATTTCTTATGCAGATACAGTCACAGTCTCACACACAGTATATAGGCATGCTGCATATCATTTTAATCAGCAGAAGCTGCTTGTGCATCCTAGCCACATAGCAATGCAAATAAGATGAATTTTCATAAAAAAAGGTGCCCGACGTTAACATTGAGGCAAGATTTATGAGAACACATCTATATCCAAGCAGAGGCAGAGGTCACAGTGTTAGTGGCAGTGTGAGTGCTGTGTGCATGTGAGTAGGTTGGTTGTGCAGTAGTGTTCAGAATATGTGTAAGGAGCATTATGTGTGTCATGTAAAAATGCATTAATAATGTACAGCAAATGTGTAAGGGGCACTATGTGTGTCATTATGTGTATAAGGGCATTAATAATGTGCGGCACATGTGTAACAGGGTACTACTGTATGTGTGTCATTATGTGTATAGTGGTGATGTGCACCGGACATTTTTCGGGTTTTGTGTTTTGGTTTTGGATTCGGTTCCGCGGCCGTGTTTTGGATTCGGACGCGTTTTGGCAAAACCTCCCTGAAAATGTTTTGTCGGATTCGGGTGTGTTTTGGATTCGTTTTTTTTTTTTTTTTTTTTTTTTAAACCCTCAAAAACAGCTTCAATCATAGAATTTGGGGGTCATTTTGATCCTATAGTATTATTAACCTCAATAACCATAATTTCCACTCATTTTCAGTCTATTCTGAACACCTCACAATATTATTTTTAGTCCTAAAATTTGCACCGAGGTCGCTGGATGGCTAAGCTAAGCGACCCAAGTGGCCGACACAAACACCTGGCCCATCTAGGAGTGGCACTGCAGTGTCAGGCAGGATGGCACTTCAAAAAAATTGTCCCCAAACAGCACATGATGCAAAGAAAAAAAGAGGCGCACCAAGGTCGCTGTGTGACTAAGCTAAGCGACACAAGTGGCCAACACAAACACCTGGCCCATCTAGGAGTGGCACTGCAGTGTCAGGCAGAATGGCACTTCAAAAAAATTGTCCCCAAACAGCACATGATGCAAAGAAAAATGAAAGAGGCGCACCAAGGTCGCTGTGTGACTAAGCTAAGCGACACAAGTGGCCGACACAAATACCTGGCCCATCTAGGAGTGGCACTGCAGTGTCAGGCAGGATGGCACTTCAAAAAAATTGTCCCCAAACAGCACATGATGCAAAGAAAAATGAAAGAAAAAAGAGGTGCAAGATGGAATTGTCCTTGGGCCCTCCCACCCACCCTTATGTTGTATAAACAGGACATGCACACTTTAACGAACCCATCATTTCAGCGACAGGGTCTGCCACACGACTGTGACTGAAATGACTGGTTGGTTTGGGCCCCCACCAAAAAAAGAAGCAATCAATCTCTCCTTGCACAAACTGGCTCTACAGAGGCAAGATGTCCACCTCATCATCATCCTCCGATTCCTCACCCCTTTCACTGTGTACATCCCCCTCCTCACAGATTATTAATTCGTCCCCACTGGAATCCACCATCTCAGGTCCCTGTGTACTTTCTGGAGGCAATTGCTGCTGGTGAATGTCTCCACGGAGGAATTGATTTTAATTAATTTTGATGAACATCATCTTCTCCACATTTTCTGGAAGTAACCTCGTACGCCGATTGCTGACAAGGTGAGCGGCTGCACTAAACACTCTTTCGGAGTACACACTGGAGGGAGGGCAACTTAGGTAGAATAAAGCCAGTTTGTGCAAGGGCCTCCAAATTGCCTCTTTTTCCTGCCAGTATACGTACGGACTGTCTGACGTGCCTACTTGGATGCGGTCAGTCATATAATCCTCCACCATTCTTTCAATGGTGAGAGAATCATATGCAGTGACAGTAGATGACATGTCAGTAATCGTTGGCAGGTCCTTCAGTCCGGACCAGATGTCAGCACTCGCTCCAGACTGCCCTGCATCACCGCCAGCGGGTGGGCTCGGAATTCTTAGCCTTTTACTCGCACCCCCAGTTGCGGGAGAATGTGAAGGAGGAGATGTTGACGGGTCACATTCCGCTTGACTTGACAATTTTCTCACCAGCAGGTCTTTGAACCTCTGCAGACTTGTGTCTGCCGGAAAGAGAGATACAACGTAGGTTTTAAATCTAGGATCGAGCACGGTGGCCAAAATGCAGTGCTCTGATTTCAACAGATTGACCACCCGTGAATCCTGGTTAAGCGAATTAAGGGCTCCATCCACAAGTCCCACATGCCTAGCGGAATCGCTCTGTTTTAGCTCCTCCTTCAATGTCTCCAGCTTCTTCTGCAAAAGCCTGATGAGGGGAATGAACTGACTCAGGCTGGCAGTGTCTGAACTGACTTCACGTGTGGCAAGTTCAAAGGGTTGCAGAACCTTGCACAACATTGAAATCATTCTCCACTGCGCTTGAGTCAGGTGCATTCCCCCTCCTTTGCCTATATCGTGGGCAGATGTATAGGCTTGAATGGCCTTTTGCTGCTCCTCCATCCTCTGAAGCATATAGAGGGTTGAATTCCACCTCGTTACCACCTCTTGCTTCAGATGATGGCAGGGCAGGTCCAGGAATGTTTGGTGGTGCTCCAGTCTTCGGCACGCGGTGGCTGAATGCCGAAAGTGGCCCGCAATTCTTCGGGCCACCGACAGCATCTTTTGCACGCCCCTGTCGTTTTTAAAATAATTCTGCACCACCAAATTCAATGTATGTGCAAAACATGGGACGTGCTGGAATTTGCCCAGATGTAATGCACGCACAATATTGCTGGCGTTGTCCGATGTCACAAATCCCCAGGAGAGTCCAATTGGGGTAAGCCATTCTGCGATGATGTTCCTCAGTTTCCGTAAGAGGTTGTCAGCTGTGTGCCTCTTCTGGAAAGCGGTGATACAAAGCGTAGCCTGCCTAGGAACGAGTTGGCGTTTGCGAGATGCTGCTACTGGTGCCGCCGCTGCTGTTCTTGCTGCGGGAGGCAATACATCTACCCAGTCGGCTGTCACAGTCATATAGTCCTGAGTCTGCCCTGCTCCACTTGTCCACATGTCCGTGGTTAAGTGGACATTGGGTACAACTGCATTTTTTAGGACACTGGTGACTCTTTTTCTGAGCTCTGTGTACATTTTCGGTATCGCCTGCCTAGAGAAATGGAACCTAGATGGTATTTGGTACCGGAGACACAGTACCTCAATCAAGTCTCTAGTTGCCTCTGAATTATCGGTGGATACCGGAACCACGTTTCTCACCGCCCAGGCTGCCAAGGCCTGAGTTATCCGCTTTGCAGCAGGATGACTGCTGTGATATTTCATCTTCCTCGCAAAGGACTGTTGGACAGTCAATTGCTTACTGGAAGTAGTACAAGTGGTCTTCCGACTTCCCCTCTGGGATGACGATCGACTCCCAGCAGCAACAACAGCAGCGCCAGCAGCAGTAGGCGTTACACTCAAGGATGCATCGGAGGAATCCCAGGCAGGAGAGAACTCGTCATACTTGCCAGTGACATGGCCTGCAGGACTATTGGCTTTCCTGTGTAAGGTGGAAATTGACACTGAGGGAGTTGGTGGTGTGGTTTGCAGGAGCTTGGTTACAAGAGGAAGGGATTTAGTGGTCAGTGGACTGCTTCCGCTGTCATCCAAAGTTTTTGAACTTGTCACTGACTTCTGATGAATGCGGTCCAGGTGACGTATAAGGGAGGATGTTCCTAGGTGGTTAACGTCCTTACCCCTACTTATTACAGCTTGACAAAGGCAACACACGGCTTGACACCTGTTGTCCGCATTTGTGTTGAAATAATTCCACACCGAAGAGCTGATTTTTTTTGTATTTTGACCAGGCATGTCAATGGCCATATTCCTCCCACGGACAACAGGTGTCTCCCCGGGTGCCTGACTTAAACAAACCACCTCACCATCAGAATCCTCCTTGTCAATTTCCTCTCCAGAGCCAGCAACACCCATATCCTCATCCTGGTGTACTTCAACAGTGACATCTTCAATTTGACTATCAGGAACTGGACTGCGGGTGCTCCTTCCAGCACTTGCAGGGGGCGTGCAAATGGTGGAAGGTGCAAGCTCTTCCCGTCCAGTGTTGGGAAGGTCAGGCATCGCAACCGACACAATTGGACTCTCCTTGGGGATTTGTGATTTATAAGAACGCACAGTTCTTTGCTGTGCTTTTGCCAGCTTAAGTCTTTTCATTTTTCTAGCGAGAGGATGAGTGCTTCCATCCTCATGTGAATCTGAACCACTAGCCATGAACATAGGCCAGGGCCTCAGCCGTTCCTTGCCACTCCGTGTCGTAAATGGCATATTGGCAAGTTTACGCTTCTCATCAGACGCTTTAAATTTTGATTTTTGGGTAATTTTACTGAACTTTTGTTTTTTGGATTTTACATGCTCTCTACTATGACATTGGGCATCGGCCTTGGCAGACGACGTTGATGGCATTTCATCGTCTCGGCCAGCAGCTTCAGCACGAGGTGGAAGTGGATCTTGATCTTTCCCTATTTTAACCTCCACATTTTTGTTCTCCATTTTTTAATGTGTGGAATTATATGCCAGTATCAATAGCAATGGCCTACTACTATATATACTGCGCACAACTGAAATGCACCACAGGTATGGATGGATAGTATACTTGACGACACAGAGGTAGGTAGAGCAGTGGCCTACTGTACCGTAATGCTATATATTATATACTGGTGGTCAGCAAACTGTGCAAAACTGAAATGCACCACAGGTATGGATGGATAGTATACTTGACGACACAGAGGTAGGTACAGCAGTGGCCTTCCGTACCGTACTGCTATATATATTATATACTGGTGGTCAGCAAACTGTGCAAAACTGAAATGCACCACAGGTATGGATGGATAGTATACTTGACGACACAGAGGTAGGTACAGCAGTGGCCTACTGTACCGTACTGCTATATATATTATATACTGGTGGTCAGCAAACTGTGCAAAACTGAAATGCACCACAGGTATGGATGGATAGTATACTTGACGACACAGAGGTAGGTACAGCAGTGGCCTACTGTACCGTACAGCTATATATATTATATACTGGTGGTCAGCAAACTGTGCAAAAGTGAAATGCACCACAGGTATGGACGGATAGTATACTTGACGACACAGAGGTAGGTACAGCAGTGGCCTACTGTACCGTACTGCTATATATATTATATACTGGTGGTCAGCAAACTGTGCAAAACTGAAATGCACCACAGGTATGGATGGATAGTATACTTGACGACACAGAGGTAGGTACAGCAGTGGCCTACTGTACCGTACTGCTATATATATTATATACTGGTGGTCAGCAAACTGTGCAAAACTGAAATGCACCACAGGTATGGATGGATAGTATACTTGACGACACAGAGGTAGGTACAGCAGTGGCCTTATGTACCGTACTCCTATATATTATATACAGGTGGTCAGCAAAATTATGCACTGTACTCCTACTATATACTACAATGCAGCACAGATATGGAGTGTTTTTCAGGCAGACAACGTATACTGGTGGTCACTGGTCAGCAAAACTCTGCACTGTCCTCCTCCTATATAATATACTGGTGGTCCCCAGTGCCCACAATAAAGCAGTGTGAGCACAGATATATGCAGCACACTGAGCACAGATATGGGGTGTTTTTCAGGCAGACAACGTATACTGGTGGTCACTGTCAGCAAAACTCTGCACTGTACTCCTCCTATATAATACAGCTGCTCCCCAGTCCCCACAATTAAGCAGTGTGAGGACAGATATATGCAGCACACTGAGCACAGATAAGGAGCGTTTTTTTCAGGCAGAGAACGGATAAAACTGGTGGTCACTGATCAGCAAAACTCTGCACTGTACTCCTCCTATATTATACAGCTGCTCCCCAGTCCTCCCCACAATTAAGCAATAAAGCACAATCAAGTTCAACAATAAACGGAAAGGACGCCAGCCACGTCCTCTCCCTAACATTTCCAATGCACGAGTGAAAATGGCGGCGACGCGCGGCTGCTTATATAGAATCCGAATCTCGCGAGAATCCGACAGCGGGATGATGATGTTCGGGCGCGCTCGGGTTAACCAAGCCATACGGGAGAATCCGAGTATGCCTTGGACCCGTGTAAAATGGGTGAAGTTCGGGGGGGTTCGGTTTCCGAGGAACCAAACCCGCTCATCACTAGTGTATAGGGGCACTAATAATGTGCAGCAAATGTGTAGGGGACACTGTATGTGTCATTATGTGTATAAGGGCATTAATAATGTGCTGCATATATGTAAGGGACATTATGTGTAAAAGGGCATTAATAAAGGTTGTCATAATGTGTAAGGCACATTATGTTTATAAGGACATTAATAATGTGTAAGGGGCATTACTGTGTGGAATTATGTGTATAAATGCATTACTAATGTGTGGCATGTGTATAAGGTGCTCTAATATGTGGCGTTGCGTATAGAAAGGGCACTACTGTGCCGTCCAATATGAATAAAGAACAATAGGGTGTGGTGTAATGTGAATAAGGAGCAATTCAGTGTGATGTAATGTGAATAAGGGGCTCTACTGCGAGGAGTAATGTTTATAAGGTAAAGTAATACTACTGTGTGATGTAATATGAATTATGGACACTATCGCATGATCAAATGTGAATAAAGTTGCAATACTGTGTGGCGTAATTGGAATTCGGGTTACTATTGTGTGGCCATACCCCTTGCCAGCAAAACCACACCCCTTTTTGGCTGTGCGCCAAATGTGCGAACTGTTTCTATTTAAAATATAGGGGGTACAAACACCAAAATAAGGACTGCTATGGGTGAGGGGCGATGGTGCTGGGAAAGAGGTGCAAGTCAGAGGTGGTGCTAGGGGGCACCAGCCAAAATCTTGCCTAGGGCATCATATTGGTTAGGGCCGGCTCTGCCTGATCGCTGAGAGAGCTTGCACCAATACCTGAACCGGACCTGCATGGATGGGATCTCATGTATGAAATTGCAGGGTATTTCTGTGTATCAACAGCACTACAATAATATAATTTCCAACTGCCAGATAATCTTTGACACAACATTAAAGAGACAACCTGCAGTGTCCCAACACCTCACCGGACTTCCTCTTGGACCAGCCCTAAACGCAGGTCGCCTTAGCCTGGGGCACCCGAACTGTTGTGCCCTGTCCTGCAAACACCCGGGGTGGCATCCGGACTGGACTGCCACTATATATATCCGGGCACTGATAACCCAATAGCAACCCTAAATGGCTGTCTAGCTGAACTACAGGAGTGGATGAGCGCCAGTTGGCTGCGACTGAACCCGGATAAAACAGAGGTCCTTATGATACGACCGCAACATCAAAGGACAAGACTGCAGCATAGACAACCAACTGGACTTACACTCGGGGATTCAGAATTACAGACCAGTGATCATGTGCGGAATCTTGGCGTTGTCCTGGATGGTGGCTTGACACTTAAACATCAGATATCAGCCACAATCAAATCCTCATTCTTTCACCTGAGGAACATAGCCAGAATCAAGCACTTAATTCCCTCAGATGATCTGCCAAAAGTCATTCATGCATTTGTATCATCTCGATTAGACTACTGTAATGCCCTCTACCTTGGTCTACCAGCAAAAGAATTGCAGCGCTTACAGCTGGTGCAAAACACAGCTGCCAGGCTATTAACCAACCAGCCCCGTTCTAGCCACATAACACCCATCCTCTACTCCCTTCACTGGCTGCCTGTACGATGGCGAATCATCTTCAAGATTGGCTTACTGAGTTTCAAAGCATTACATGACCAAGGCCCAAGGTACCTGAAACAGCTTCTGACCCCATACTGCCCCACTCAATTGCTGCGATCTATAGATGAAGGACTTTTAGCAGTACCTAGAATCTACCGTAATTCATCTGGGGGTCGAGCTTTTAGTCATGCGGCTCCGACTCTATGGAACTCACTTCCCCGCACAGTGCGAGAGGCCCCAACTATAGAATCCTTCAAAAGTAGACTCAAGACTTTTCTGTTTACTCAAGCATTTCCATAATGTCCCTTTTAGTATCTTCATGCTTCTGTATTTTATGAAAATGTACTTCATTATTTTCTGTACTATATTATGCTATGTATCTGTTAAGCGCCTTGAGTCCTATTGGAGAAGGAGCTCTATATAAATAAAATTATTATTATTATTATTATTATTATTATTATTATTATATATATATATATATATATATATATATATATATGTATATATATATATGTAGCAAACCACGGTTGTCTGCACTCACAGTGAAACAGAAATTTGCTGGGGTGTCACTCAAAGTTCCATCAGAGCTAGGCATATGCCTTATCCATGAACATATATCTTTGTAGAGAGTGCACTCACCAGACTGTTGTTAGAGCCAGCAGATTCTTTATTCAGATATCAAGTACAACATCACACACCGACGTTTCGGTCCTATCTGGACCTTCTTCAAGGTATAACTGCCACCAACATGACTTATCTATATATAGCCATCACCTTAATCATGCTCTAATGAAAATATTCTAGTAAAAGCAAACATGGAACAAATATGACATGGACATACACATAGACACACATAATAACAATAGACATACCTAATCAGATCCCTTCATATCGCCCCTTGATCCGTGTGTTATCATCCAGTATATCCAATTAGTGGGCAATCACATTTTCCCACTATACCGCCCAACCATCTGAACCGCACGCCGATGGCGGCGGAAATGACCACAGCTCTCGTGAAACGCAACCACGTGATCACATCATGTGATACACACATGCGTCCAATCACCGCGGCGCTGTTCGTCCTATGTCTTACGTGCGTCATCACGTGCGACGCACATACCCACGTGAGGCCCCCGCGTCATCACGCATTCACCAGTTCATTACAGGGTACGCTGCCTAGTAACCTAGTTGCCTAGGGAACCCTTGTTATGTATGTACATTCTTCAAATCTAGTACTGTGGTAAGGGCATAATAATTATAATTATATGAGGTAATGCCTGTGTGTCCCCACATAACGGATCATGGATCTGAGGGAATCTGAAAGCACTAAAGATAAAAATAGCTAGAAAAAATACCATCGTGTATCTTATAAAGACTATCCAGTTGACAATACATAACTTAAATATATCAAAAAATATGGGTTTTAACAATATCATGGATCCTGCACAGGACAGGACTAATACAGACCGGAACACATATAAAGTAAACAAAAATATTCAAAAAATCAAAAAAATCAAAAAAATAATCAAAAAAATAGAAAAAGATTTTTCCTTTTGAAATTATGACGGGGTTAGAGGATCTGCGGACATGTTCATCCCTACTTATTATAGAAAAATATTGAAATGAACTGATTCGTTCAAACCCTTCGGGTGAACAGTCTCTAACCTATGTATCCAATATGCTTCACGGCGTAGGAGGATCTTGGCTCGATCACCACCCCTCAATAGTGGTGGAATTCTGTCTATAACCATGTAACGCAATGCTGTTAGCTGGTGTTGATGTTGTACAAAATGACGTGCGACTGGTTTATCCGATCCACCAGTTTTCAATGCCAATCTGATATTCGATCGATGGTTCGAGATCCGTTCACGGAATGACCGTATTGTTTTGCCCACATATACTAGTGAGCATGGACATATCAAAATATATACCACATAATCAGAGGTGCACGTTAAACGATGTTGTATGGGTATTCGTCGGCCATCATGTGGATGCGGAAAACTGGTACCAGTCAGCATACTCCTGCATGTAGTGCAGTTTGGGCACTTATAGCAACCCAATTTTTTAGGGGGTAGCCAACTATCCACTTCTTTGCCAACTGATTGATCAGGGCGCATAAGCATGTTACGCAGATTTGGTCCCCGTCTATATGCAATCAGAGGTTGTTTTGGAAGAACATTTTTGAGTACACCATCTGTGGCCACTATATCCCAATTTTTCTTGATAGCAGATCGCGTAGCAAAGCTACCAGTATCATATGTGGTTAAAAACACAAACGGTTTTTCTGTACTCTCTGCCAAACTCTTTTTGTTTTTACCAGCTCTGAATCGTTGTTCAGCAGTTTTCAAACAGTGTTCAATAGTATCAGGATGATATCCCCTGTCAAGAAATCGATGTTGCATATCTCTAAGTTGATCCTTTGAGATTTTTGAGTCCGAATTGTTTCTCATAACTCTAATAAACTGGGAAATAGGTAGACTTTCCTTCAGAGGTTTTGGGTGGTAGCTACTATAGTGTAACAATGTGTTCCGGTCTGTAGCTTTCCTGTACAACTTGAATCCATAACCCCCATCTGTGGCAAACACCGTCACATCTAAAAAATTAATCGACCAACGGTTATATTCCATCGTGAATCTAATTGGTGTATCCAATTGATTCAAATACGATAACATATCCTCCAGGGCCGTTTCATCTCCCGACCACAGGAAGAATATGTCATCTATGAACCGTTTATAATAACCGATACTACCCCCAAACATCGGCAATATGTATTGCTGTTCATATTCATTCATATATAAATTTGCATACGACGGGGCTATGTTACTCCCCATCGCGGTTCCCGATGTCTGGAGGTAGTATCGGTCACCAAACCTGAAATAGTTACACGTGAGTGTCATTTCAAGTAATTCCAGCAGGAATTCAACAGGTGGGTGCTGTTGTTGATTCAGTATTAGTGCTCTTCTCACAGCGGCCATACCCTCTTGATGAGGTATGACCGTGTAAAGAGAGGACACATCCATAGTGACAAGTACCCAGTTTTCATCATAGTCCTGTATCGCCTTCAACCCATTGATAAAATCATTAGTGTCCTTAATATAGCTTTTTATTTTTTTGACACATGGTTGGAGATGGGTATCAAGGTACCGTGCAACTGGTTGAAATAGTGATCCCCGGGCAGAAATGATAGGTCTGCCCGGGGGAGTTTTAATGCATTTATGTACCTTCGGCAAGGTGTATAGGATGGGACATACAGGAAAATCCGTATGCATAAAAGATGAGACAGTCTCACTGATAACACCCATACCCAACGCCATATCCACTGTCATGTCTAGTTTCTTTTTAAATAATGGCATAGGATCATTTTCCAATATCCTGTAGGTACGTTCATCACCAAGCTGACGTAGGACCTCCTTATTATATGCAACTGTATCCTGAAGTACAACAGCCCCTCCCTTATCTGCTGGACGTATAGTGATCATGGGATTATCTTTTAGTTGTTTTAGGGCAATCATCTCTCCTTTGTTGAGATTGGGTCTAGTTCTCATCTTTTTCTTCATACAATCATTTACCGATTGATCCATCATACGTGTAAAAGTTTTAATATTAGTATTATTTGATGGTGGATCATAGGTACTTGTTTGTTTGAACTCAGCATCAGATATGTCACGTTTATTGTCCCCAAATTTTTCTTTGAGTCTTAATTTACGAGATAAGCAATAATTGTCAATCTTCCATCTCATAGGACTAAACATAACTGTGGGAATAAAGGACAATCCACGTGACAAGACCTTTTCTTGGTCCAAACTCAATGTTAGAGAAGAGATATTGATTATTTTGTCCGAGGGTTCTTCGGTGGTTTTTTTACATTTTTTATAGGACCCCCTCCGCGGGTGGGGCCTCTGGTGTCTACTAGTACTGGGTCTAACTGTGAGCGTGTGGCTACTCGAGAAAAAGGCTGTCTTTGATTGTTTCTTGAGTCAGAGTTCTCTCTATCTGAACTAGAAGCCGTAGAATATTGATCAAGTTGGTATTGGCCCCTTCTGAATCGTGTATCACGCGTTCTACGTGGGGGGAAATCATTCCCCACCAACCAACCATATACCCTATGTTCACGGTAATCCTTTTCAACTTTATCCAATTTGTTACATTTAAAATTAATTAAATCTGTTTTGTACTTGTCTATCTGCGAATTCAGTTTGACAAGCCAATCCTCAGTCTTATCATTCTGAAGTATGGATTCAAGTTGCTCTTTACTCACACCTAATTCACCCCTTACTTTTTTGAGTTCCGTGCCCACCTCTTCAATCACTAACAATACCAAATCTAGTGAGCACTTATTTAAAATCCCACACCATCGGCTACAAAACACCGGGTTATTGCGGCCGATGGTGGGGACATTCCGAACCCGGAACCCTCGTGGAATCTGTTTTTTCCGATAATAATCGGAAAGAAACTGTCCATGTAACAATAAGTCAGTTTCACGCTTGTTAAGATTTAATAATTTATAGTAAACATCAATAGCTTTTTCTCCTGGAATAGCCCCAAAATCAGTCAAATTAAAGAGAAGACGTTCAGCCTCATCATCTGTATAGGACACCTGTCCAAACTCTGCATTGGACAGGAGTTCAGGATTCACTAAATTCTCCATATTGAGAACCTCCTAAACACAGAATATCCCAAACACAAGACAATTCAAGATATAGATGTAACGGTGTCGCCACAAATATAGGGAAAAAACCTCTAATACAAAAATAGATCTACCAAATGTAGACAAATAAATCTACCAAATAAGAGAAAATATCAATAAAAAATATCAAAAAAATATCAAAAAAATATAAATAACATATCAGTCAAAAAATAGTCACAAATCCTCACGATGAGAGATATTACTAGCCATATAATCATGTAATGGCATCCGAAAAATTTGTTCAAACAGTCACCAATTCTAGTATACTCCGTCACATTCAAGTTTTACTTTCTGGGTGCACAACAAAAGATCCATATGTCCTCCTTCAGGATAGTCACATGGTAATTCATAGCAAACCACGGTTGTCTGCACTCACAGTGAAACAGAAATTTGCTGGGGTGTCACTCAAAGTTCCATCAGAGCTAGGCATATGCCTTATCCATGAACATATATCTTTGTAGAGAGTGCACTCACCAGACTGTTGTTAGAGCCAGCAGATTCTTTATTCAGATATCAAGTACAACATCACACACCGACGTTTCGGTCCTATCTGGACCTTCTTCAAGGTATAACTGCCACCAACATGACTTATCTATATATAGCCATCACCTTAATCATGCTCTAATGAAAATATTCTAGTAAAAGCAAACATGGAACAAATATGACATGGACATACACATAGACACACATAATAACAATAGACATACCTAATCAGATCCCTTCATATCGCCCCTTGATCCGTGTGTTATCATCCAGTATATCCAATTAGTGGGCAATCACATTTTCCCACTATACCGCCCAACCATCTGAACCGCACGCCGATGGCGGCGGAAATGACCACAGCTCTCGTGAAACGCAACCACGTGATCACATCATGTGATACACACATGCGTCCAATCACCGCGGCGCTGTTCGTCCTATGTCTTACGTGCGTCATCACGTGCGACGCACATACCCACGTGAGGCCCCCGCGTCATCACGCATTCACCAGTTCATTACAGGGTACGCTGCCTAGTAACCTAGTTGCCTAGGGAACCCTTGTTATGTATGTACATTCTTCAAATCTAGTACTGTGGTAAGGGCATAATAATTATAATTATATGAGGTAATGCCTGTGTGTCCCCACATAACGGATCATGGATCTGAGGGAATCTGAAAGCACTAAAGATAAAAATAGCTAGAAAAAATACCATCGTGTATCTTATAAAGACTATCCAGTTGACAATACATAACTTAAATATATCAAAAAATATGGGTTTTAACAATATCATGGATCCTGCACAGGACAGGACTAATACAGACCGGAACACATATAAAGTAAACAAAAATATTCAAAAAATCAAAAAAATCAAAAAAATAATCAAAAAAATAGAAAAAGATTTTTCCTTTTGAAATTATGACGGGGTTAGAGGATCTGCGGACATGTTCATCCCTACTTATTATAGAAAAATATTGAAATGAACTGATTCGTTCAAACCCTTCGGGTGAACAGTCTCTAACCTATGTATCCAATATGCTTCACGGCGTAGGAGGATCTTGGCTCGATCACCACCCCTCAATAGTGGTGGAATTCTGTCTATAACCATGTAACGCAATGCTGTTAGCTGGTGTTGATGTTGTACAAAATGACGTGCGACTGGTTTATCCGATCCACCAGTTTTCAATGCCAATCTGATATTCGATCGATGGTTCGAGATCCGTTCACGGAATGACCGTATTGTTTTGCCCACATATACTAGTGAGCATGGACATATCAAAATATATACCACATAATCAGAGGTGCACGTTAAACGATGTTGTATGGGTATTCGTCGGCCATCATGTGGATGCGGAAAACTGGTACCAGTCAGCATACTCCTGCATGTAGTGCAGTTTGGGCACTTATAGCAACCCAATTTTTTAGGGGGTAGCCAACTATCCACTTCTTTGCCAACTGATTGATCAGGGCGCATAAGCATGTTACGCAGATTTGGTCCCCGTCTATATGCAATCAGAGGTTGTTTTGGAAGAACATTTTTGAGTACACCATCTGTGGCCACTATATCCCAATTTTTCTTGATAGCAGATCGCGTAGCAAAGCTACCAGTATCATATGTGGTTAAAAACACAAACGGTTTTTCTGTACTCTCTGCCAAACTCTTTTTGTTTTTACCAGCTCTGAATCGTTGTTCAGCAGTTTTCAAACAGTGTTCAATAGTATCAGGATGATATCCCCTGTCAAGAAATCGATGTTGCATATCTCTAAGTTGATCCTTTGAGATTTTTGAGTCCGAATTGTTTCTCATAACTCTAATAAACTGGGAAATAGGTAGACTTTCCTTCAGAGGTTTTGGGTGGTAGCTACTATAGTGTAACAATGTGTTCCGGTCTGTAGCTTTCCTGTACAACTTGAATCCATAACCCCCATCTGTGGCAAACACCGTCACATCTAAAAAATTAATCGACCAACGGTTATATTCAAAAAGAAACTAGACATGACAGTGGATATGGCGTTGGGTATGGGTGTTATCAGTGAGACTGTCATCTTTTATGCATACGGATTTTCCTGTATGTCCCATCCTATACACCTTGCCGAAGGTACATAAATGCATTAAAACTCCCCCGGGCAGACCTATCATTTCTGCCCGGGGATCACTATTTCAACCAGTTGCACGGTACCTTGATACCCATCTCCAACCATGTGTCAAAAAAATAAAAAGCTATATTAAGGACACTAATGATTTTATCAATGGGTTGAAGGCGATACAGGACTATGATGAAAACTGGATACTTGTCACTATGGATGTGTCCTCTCTTTACACGGTCATACCTCATCAAGAGGGTATGGCCGCTGTGAGAAGAGCACTAATACTGAATCAACAACAGCACCCACCTGTTGAATTCCTGCTGGAATTACTTGAAATGACACTCACGTGTAACTATTTCAGGTTTGGTGACCGATACTACCTCCAGACATCGGGAACCGCGATGGGGAGTAACATAGCCCCGTCGTATGCAAATTTATATATGAATGAATATGAACAGCAATACATATTGCCGATGTTTGGGGGTAGTATCGGTTATTATAAACGGTTCATAGATGACATATTCTTCCTGTGGTCGGGAGATGAAACGGCCCTGGAGGATATGTTATCGTATTTGAATCAATTGGATACACCAATTAGATTCACGATGGAATATAACCGTTGGTCGATTAATTTTTTAGATGTGACGGTGTTTGCCACAGATGGGGGTTATGGATTCAAGTTGTACAGGAAAGCTACAGACCGGAACACATTGTTACACTATAGTAGCTACCACCCAAAACCTCTGAAGGAAAGTCTACCTATTTCCCAGTTTATTAGAGTTATGAGAAACAATTCGGACTCAAAAATCTCAAAGGATCAACTTAGAGATATGCAACATCGATTTCTTGACAGGGGATATCATCCTGATACTATTGAACACTGTTTGAAAACTGCTGAACAACGATTCAGAGCTGGTAAAAACAAAAAGAGTTTGGCAGAGAGTACAGAAAAACCGTTTGTGTTTTTAACCACATATGATACTGGTAGCTTTGCTACGCGATCTGCTATCAAGAAAAATTGGGATATAGTGGCCACAGATGGTGTACTCAAAAATGTTCTTCCAAAACAACCTCTGATTGCATATAGACGGGGACCAAATCTGCGTAACATGCTTATGCGCCCTGATCAATCAGTTGGCAAAGAAGTGGATAGTTGGCTACCCCCTAAAAAATTGGGTTGCTATAAGTGCCCAAACTGCACTACATGCAGGAGTATGCTGACTGGTACCAGTTTTCCGCATCCACATGATGGCCGACGAATACCCATACAACATCGTTTAACGTGCACCTCTGATTATGTGGTATATATTTTGATATGTCCATGCTCACTAGTATATGTGGGCAAAACAATACGGTCATTCCGTGAACGGATCTCGAACCATCGATCGAATATCAGATTGGCATTGAAAACTGGTGGATCGGATAAACCAGTCGCACGTCATTTTGTACAACATCAACACCAGCTAACAGCATTGCGTTACATGGTTATAGACAGAATTCCACCACTATTGAGGGGTGGTGATCGAGCCAAGATCCTCCTACGCCGTGAAGCATATTGGATACATAGGTTAGAGACTGTTCACCCGAAGGGTTTGAACGAATCAGTTCATTTCAATATTTTTCTATAATAAGTAGGGATGAACATGTCCGCAGATCCTCTAACCCCGTCATAATTTCAAAAGGAAAAATCTTTTTCTATTTTTTTGATTATTTTTTTGATTTTTTTGATTTTTTGAATATTTTTGTTTACTTTATATGTGTTCCGGTCTGTATTAGTCCTGTCCTGTGCAGGATCCATGATATTGTTAAAACCCATATTTTTTGATATATTTAAGTTATGTATTGTCAACTGGATAGTCTTTATAAGATACACGATGGTATTTTTTCTAGCTATTTTTATCTTTAGTGCTTTCAGATTCCCTCAGATCCATGATCCGTTATGTGGGGACACACAGGCATTACCTCATATAATTATAATTATTATGCCCTTACCACAGTACTAGATTTGAAGAATGTACATACATAACAAGGGTTCCCTAGGCAACTAGGTTACTAGGCAGCGTACCCTGTAATGAACTGGTGAATGCGTGATGACGCGGGGGCCTCACGTGGGTATGTGCGTCGCACGTGATGACGCACGTAAGACATAGGACGAACAGCGCCGCGGTGATTGGACGCATGTGTGTATCACATGATGTGATCACGTGGTTGCGTTTCACGAGAGCTGTGGTCATTTCCGCCGCCATCGGCGTGCGGTTCAGATGGTTGGGCGGTATAGTGGGAAAATGTGATTGCCCACTAATTGGATATACTGGATGATAACACACGGATCAAGGGGCGATATGAAGGGATCTGATTAGGTATGTCTATTGTTATTATGTGTGTCTATGTGTATGTCCATGTCATATTTGTTCCATGTTTGCTTTTACTAGAATATTTTCATTAGAGCATGATTAAGGTGATGGCTATATATAGATAAGTCATGTTGGTGGCAGTTATACCTTGAAGAAGGTCCAGATAGGACCGAAACGTCGGTGTGTGATGTTGTACTTGATATCTGAATAAAGAATCTGCTGGCTCTAACAACAGTCTGGTGAGTGCACTCTCTACAAAGATATATATATATATGTATATAGGAAGGGGATTAATACCCCGAAACGTCACCATTAAATTGGCCCGGTGGGGCTTTTTTTGCACTTTACATGTTGGTTGCAAGTCTCTGAGTGCCGCCCTTTAAAAGGATTTTACATGCTCTCTACTAAGACATTGGGCATCGGCCTTGGCAGACGACGTTGATGGCATTTCATCGTCTCAGCCATGACTAGTGGCAGCAGCTTCAGCACGAGGTGGAAGTGGATCTTGATCTTTCCCTATTTTTTTAACCTCCACATTTTTGTTCTCCATATTTTGCGCACAACTAAAAGCCACCACAGGTATACAATGTAGATGGATGGATAGTATACTATTATTACTTATACTTATGGACGACGAGTGACGACACAGAGGTAGGTACAGCCGTGGCCTACCGTACTGCTGCTTAGTGCTTATATATATAATATACTGTATAACGGACCTGGTGGACACTGTCAGCAGACTGCTAAACAAACTAGTATGAAGAAAGAAAAAAAAAACACCACAGGTATACAATGTAGAAGGATGGATAGTATAGTATTACTTATACTTATGGACGACGAGTGCACTGACGACACAGAGGTAGGTACAGCCGTGGCCTACCGTACTGCTGCTTAGTGCTTATATATATAATATACTGTATAACGGACCTGGTGGACACTGTCAGCAGACTGCTAAACAAACTAGTATGAAGAAAGAAAAAAAAAAACACCACAGGTATATAATGTAGAAGGATGGATAGTATAGTATTACTTATACTTATGGACGACGAGTGCACTGACGACACAGAGGTAGGTACAGCCGTGGCCTACCGTACTGCTGCTTAGTGCTTATATATATAATATACTGTATAACGGACCTGGTGGACACTGTCAGCAGACTGCTAAACAAACTAGTATGAAGAAAGAAAAAAAAAAACACCGCAGGTATACAATGTAGATGGATGGATAGTATTAGTATTACTTATACTTATGGACGACGAGTGCACTGACGACACAGAGGTAGGTACAGCCGTGGCCTACCGTACTGCTGCTTAGTGCTTATATATATAATATACTGTATAACGGACCTGGTGGACACTGTCAGCAGACTGCTAAACAAACTAGTATGAAGAAAGAAAAAAAAAACACCACAGGTATACAATGTAGATGGATGGATAGTATTAGTATTACTTATACTTATGGACGACGAGTGCACTGACGACACAGAGGTAGGTACAGCCGTGGCCTACCGTACTGCTGCTTAGTGCTTATATATATAATATACTGTATAACGGACCTGGTGGACACTGTCAGCAGACTGCTAAACAAACTAGTATGAAGAAAGAAAAAAAAAACACCACAGGTATACAATGTAGAAGGATGGATAGTATAGTATTACTTATACTTATGGACGACGAGTGCACTGACGACACAGAGGTAGGTACAGCCGTGGCCTACCGTACTGCTGCTTAGTGCTTATATATATAATATACTGTATAACGGACCTGGTGGACACTGTCAGCAGACTGCTAAACAAACTAGTATGAAGAAAGAAAAAAAAAACACCACAGGTATACAATGTAGAAGGATGGATAGTATAGTATTACTTCTACTTATGGACGACGAGTGCACTGACGACACAGAGGTAGGTACAGCCGTGGCCTACCGTACTGCTGCTTAGTGCTTATATATATAATATACTGTATAACGGACCTGGTGGACACTGTCAGCAGACTGCTAAACAAACTAGTATGAAGAAAGAAAAAAAAAAAAACACCACAGGTATACAATGTAGATGGATGGATAGTATTAGTATTACTTATACTTATGGACGACGAGTGCACTGACGACACAGAGGTAGGTACAGCCGTGGCCTACCGTACTGCTGCTTAGTGCTTATATATATAATATACTGTATAACGGACCTGGTGGACACTGTCAGCAGACTGCTAAACAAACTAGTATGAAGAAAGAAAAAAAAAACACCACAGGTATACAATGTAGATGGATGGATAGTATAGTATTACTTATACTTATGGACGACGAGTGCACTGACGACACAGAGGTAGGTACAGCCGTGGCCTACCGTACTGCTGCTTAGTGCTTATATATATAATATACTGTATAACGGACCTGGTGGACACTGTCAGCAGACTGCTAAACAAACTAGCATGAAGAAAGAAAAAAAAAACACCACAGTGTTTTTCAGGCAGACAAACGTATACTGGACTGGTGATCACTGTCAGCAAAACTGTGCACTGTACTCCTGCTATAACTGCTCCCCAGTCCCCACAATTAGGCAGTGTGAGCAGTGCACTCAGCACAGATATATCATGCAGCAGTGCAGCACACTGAGTGAGCACAGATATGGTGGAGACTTTTTTTCAGGCAGAGAAACAAAGGATTAAACTAATCAAAACCCTGCACTGTACTCCCCCCTAACAGCTGCTCCCCGTCCCCCCAATTATAACTAACTAAGTCACTCTGTGTTCTACTATAACGGAGAGGATGCCAGCCACGTCCTCTCCCTATCAATCTCAATGCACGTGTGAAAATGGCGGCGACGCGCGGCTCCCTTATATAGAATCCGAGTCTCGCGAGAATCCGACAGCGGGATGATGACGTTCGGGCGCGCTCGGGTTAACCGAGCAAGGCGGGAGGATCCGAGTCGCTCGGACCCGTGTAAAAAAAAGGTGAAGTTCGGGCGGGTTCGGATTCCGAGGAACCGAACCCGCTCATCACTAATATGTATATATATATATATATATATATGTATATATATATATGTATATGTATATATATATATATATATATATATATATTTATTAGAGATGTGCACCGGAAATTTTTCGGGTTTTGTGTTTTGGTTTTGAATTCGGTTCCGCGGCCGTGTTTTAGATTCGGACGCGTTTTGGCAAAACGTCCCTGAAAATTGTTTGTCGGATTCGGGTGTGTTTTGGATTCGGGTGTTTTTTTACAAAAACCCCTCAAAAACAGCTTAAATCATTTTGATCCCATAGTATTATTAACCTCAATAACCATAATTTACACTCATTTCCAGTCTATTCTGAAAACCTCACAATATTATTTTTAGTCCTAAAATTTGCACGAGGTCGCTGGATGGCTAAGCTAAGCGACCCAAGTGGCCAACACAAACACCTGGCCCATCTAGGAGTGGCACTGCAGTGTCAGACAGTATGGCAGATTTAAATAATAGTCCCAAACAACACACAGAGCCGGCCCTAACCAATATGATGCCCTAGGCAAGATTTTGGCTGGTGCCCCCTAGCACCACCGCTGGTTCTGCCTCTGACCTTGCACCTCTTTCCCAGCACCATCACCCCTCACCCATAGCAGTCCTTGTACCCCCTATATTTTAAATAGGAACAGTTCACACATTTGATGCACAGCCCAAAAAGGGGCATCTTCTTGCTGGGAAGGGGCATGGCCACACAATAGTAACCCCAATTCCAATTACGCCACACAGTACTGCAACTTTATTCACATTTTATCTTGCAATATTGTCCATAATTCCTATTACATCACACAGTAGTATCACTTTACCTTATAAACGTTATTTCTCACAGTAGAGCCCCTTATTCACATTACATCACACTGAATTGCTCCTTATTCCCATTCACCACACCTTATTGCTCTTTATTCACATTAGACGACACAGTAGTGCCCTTTCTATATGCAACGCCACATAGTAGAGCACCTTATACACATAATGCCACACATTAGTAATGCATTTATACACAATTCCACACAGTAATGCCCCTTACACATATGAGACACATCAATGTCCTTATAAACATAATGCACCTTACACATTATGACAACCTTTATTAATGCCCTTTTACACATAATGTCCCTTACACATATGCCGCATATTATTAATGCCCTTATACACATAATGACACACATAGTGGCCCTTTACACATATGTTGCACATTATTAATGCATTTTTACATGACACACATAATGCTCCTTACACATATTCTGAACACTACTGCACAACTAACCCACTCACATGCACACAGCACTCACACTTCCACTAACACTGTGACCTTTGCCTCTGCTTGGATACAGATGTGTCCTCACAAATCTTGCATCAATGCTAACGTCGGGCACCTTTTTTTTTATGAAAATGCATCTTATTTGCATTGCTATGTGGCTAGGATGCACAAGCAGTTTTTGCTGATTAAACTGATATGCAGCATGCCTATATACTGTGTGAGACTGTGGCTGTATCTGCATATGAAATGCCACATACAGAATATAGGCATGACGCATATCATTTTAATCAGCAGAAGCTGATGATGCGCCTAGGCATATCAAATGCCCTAGGCAATTGCCTAGTTTGCCCATGCCTATGGCCGGCTCTGACAGCACATGATGCAAAGAAAAAAAGAGGTGCACCAAGGTCACTGGATGGCTAAGCTAAGCGACCCGAGTGGCCGACACAAACACCTGACCCATCTAGGAGTGGCACTGCAGTGTCAGACAGGATGGCACTTAAAAAAATAGTCCCCAAACAGCACATGATGCAAAGAAAAAAAAGAGGTGCACCAAGGTCGCTGTGTGACTAAGCTAAGCGACCCAAGTGGCCGACACAAACACCTGGCCCATCTAGGAGTGGCACCGCAGTGTCAGACAGGATGGCAGATTAAAAAAATAGTCCCCAAACAGCACATGATGCAAAGAAAAAAAGAGGTGCACCAAGGTCACTGGATGGCTAAGCTAAGCGACCCGAGTGGCCGACACAAACACCTGACCCATCTAGGAGTGGCACTGCAGTGTCAGACAGGATGGCACTTAAAAAAATAGTCCCCAAACAGCACATGATGCAAAGAAAAAAAAGAGGTGCACCAAGGTCGCTGTGTGACTAAGCTAAGCGACCCAAGTGGCCGACACAAACACCTGGCCCATCTAGGAGTGGCACTGCAGTGTCAGACAGGATGGCAGATTAAAAAAATAGTCCCCAAACAGCACATGATGCAAAGAAAAAAAGAGGTGCACCAAGGTCGCTGTGTGACTAAGTTAAGCGACCCAAGTGGCCGACACAAACACCTGGCCCATCTAGGAGTGACACTGCAGTGTCAGACAGGATGGCAGATTAAAAAAATAGTCCCCAAACAGCACATGATGCAAAGAAAAAAAGAGGTGCAATGAGGTAGCTGTGTGACTAAGCTAAGCGACCCAAGTGGCCGACGCAAACACCTGGCCCATCTAGGAGTGGCACTGCAGTTTTCTAGCGAGAGGATGAATGCTTCCATCCTCATGTGAATATGAACCACTAGCCATGAACATAGGCCAGGGCCTCAGCCGTTCCTTGCCACTCCGTGTCGTAAATGGCATATTGGCAAGTTTACGCTTCTCATCATACGCTTTTAATTTAGATTTTTGGGTCATTTTACTGAACTTTTGTTTTTTGGTTTTACATGCTCTCTACTATGACATTGGGCATCGGCCTTGGCAGACGACGTTGATGGCATTTCATTGTCTCGGCCATGACTAGTGGCAGCAGCTTCAGCACGAGGTGGAAGT
Source organism: Pseudophryne corroboree (assembly GCF_028390025.1). NCBI lineage: Eukaryota > Metazoa > Chordata > Amphibia > Anura > Myobatrachidae > Pseudophryne > Pseudophryne corroboree. The sequence continues at coordinate 71,606,795 of NC_086452.1, forward strand.
GGATCTTGATCTTTCCCTATTTTACCCTCCACATTTTTGTTCTCCATTTTTTAATGTGTGGAATTATATGCCAACAATATATCAATAGCAATGGCCTACTGTACCGTACTGCTATATATTATATACTGGTGGTCAGCAAAATTATGCACTGTCCTCCTACTATATATACTGCGCACAACTAAAATGCAGCACAGGTATGGATGGATAGTATACTTGACGACACAGAGGTAGGTAGAGCAGTGGCCTACTGTACCGTACTAATATATATTATATACTGGTGGTCAGCAAAATTCTGCACTGTCCTCCTACTATATATACTGCGCACAACTAAAATGCACCACAGGTATGGATGGATAGTATACTTGACGACACAGAGGTAGGTAGAGCAGTGGCCTACTGTACCGTACTGCTATATATTATATACTGGTGGTCAGCAAAATTATGCACTGTCCTCCTACTATATATACTGCGCACAACTAAAATGCACCACAGGTATGGATGGATAGTATACTTGACGACACAGAGGTAGGTAGAGCAGTGGCCTACTGTACCGTACTGCTATATATTATATACTGGTGGTCAGCAAAATTATGCACTGTCCTCCTACTATATATACTGCGCACAACAACTAAAACGCACCACAGGTATGGATGGATAGTATCCTTGACGACACAGAGGTAGGTAGAGCAGTGGCCTACTGTACCGTACAGCTATATATTATATACTGGTGGTCAGCAAAATTCTGCACTGTCCTCCTACTATATATACTGCACACAACAACTAAAATGCACCACAGGTATGGATGGATAGTATACTTGACGACACAGAGGTAGATAGAGCAGTGGCCTACTGTACCGTACTGCTATATATTATATACTGGTGGTCAGCAAAATTCTGCACTGTCCCCCTACTATATATATTGCGCACAACAACTAAAATGCACCACAGGTATGGATGGATAGTATACTTGACGACACAGAGGTAGGTAGAGCAGTGGACTACTGTACCGTACTGATATAATACTGGTGGTCACTGGTCAGCAAAATTCTGCACTGTCCTCCTACTATATACTACAATGCAGCACAGATATGGAGCATTTTTCAGGCAGAGAACGTATAATACTGGTGGTCACTGGTCAGCAAAACTCTGCACTGTCCTCCTACTATATAATACTGGTGGTCCCCAGTCCCCACAATAAAGCACACTGAGCACAGATATTTGCAGCACACTGAGCACAGATATGGAGCGTTTTTCAGGCAGAGAACGTAGATATTTTCAGCACACTGAGCACAGATATTTGCAGCATACTGAGCACAGATATTTGCAGCATACTGAGCACAGATGTTTGCAGCACACTGAACACAACTGAGAGAACGCTGCACGTCCTCTCCCTATCATCTCCAATGCACGAGTGAAAATGTCGGTGACGCGCGGCTCCTTATATAGAATACGAATCTCGCGAGAATACGACAGCGGGATGATGACGTTCGGGCGCACTCGGGTTAACCAAGCAAGGCGGGAAGATTCGAGTCTGCCTCGGAACCGTGTAAAATGGGTGAAGTTCCGGGGGGGGGGGGTTCGGATTCCGAGGAACCGAACCCGCTCATCTCTAATATATATATATGCATACACAATCTGGCACTCAAATGAACAATATTAAGTACCTGTGTTCCCTTGCTGGAAATTGTACAGCCACAGTGTAGTTAGGAACGATGGTTCAAAACAGAGCACGGCACTCCAGGATTTTTAAAGCAGTTATATTGATGAAAAACAAGACATCTCACCCAATTAGGCAATGATATGCACCATGTCAATGCAGCCTTTCGGAGTCTCCATAGACCCCTTCTTCAGGACAATAGTTGGGTGTATAACAGATGGAAAAGCTGAGACAAACAAACATACAAACCCTACCTTAGAAAGCTTAACAAACCCTGTGACAGAGCCCGCGCCGGAGACCGGGGGCATGCGGCCGTAGACTCGGACGTCGCCCCGGGATGACGTAATAGCACACTGCCGGTTGTCATGACAACCCGGCAAGCATCCTCCGGCAATGGGCTCATGTACACAGCTGCCAAACCAAACAGATCAAAACACATAAACCAAGCCCTCCAGACTCATATCGGTCAGAGATAAACTCACACAATCAATTATGGCACCAAACAAGAACATATAGCGTTAATGAACCACAGTATGTTACAAACCACAATAGTTCAAAAAATTCCATAATATGATTAAACCCATTGTGACCAAAATAAATACAGCTTGAGTCTGAAAGCGGGCAAAACACCTACAAACTGAGCATGGTAAAAAAGCTACAAAGCAGCTTATTGCAGACATAATACCCTGCATACGATGTAGCACAAATAGCAAGCAAATGATATACAAAAGATTATATGTACCATCTTGATATATAAAATTCTATCATAGCAGAACAAAAGAGTCAAAACACGTTCCAATTAATTTTTTCATTAAGACCATTAGGTTGTAGAGAGTTCAACTTGTAAATCCAACGTGATTCAAGTCGGTGCAAGGCCTTCAACCTGTCAGCCACCCCTCCCCCCACCCACCCCACCCACACGGCAAAGGTGGTACATGATCAATAATTTGATATTTCGAAACAGATAGTGGTTGAGAGAGCGCAGGGAAATGTCTGGCCACCGACTGATCAGTATCTTTTCCTTTAATGGCCAAATTGATGGATGACCGGAGTAACCCCATCCTCTCCCTAAATGTACGACTGGGTAAACCAACATACAGAAGGTTGCAAGGGCATGTGATACAATAGATGACAAACTTAGTGTTCCAAACATGCTTCTGCGGAACTTGACTCCGCCCAAGTTATGCAATGGAAGTGACTGCTCTGCAGAGATTCTGGCGCAGGTGTAGATCTCAGGACCAGCTGCTTCTCCCATGAGTAGCTTTATGTAGCTTGCTCAAGAGTTAGTAGCCCCAAGCATCTTTTTGTGTTAATCCCTGAAGAAAAAAACTGCAAAAATTGTTTGCAAAGAAATATTGGGAGTAATTCATACTGCATCGCTGCAACAGCCTGAATTACAATGCGCAGTCAGAGAAGCTGATTGATCGTAGATGTGCTAAATGTAGCACATCTACAATCAGGTCTGAATTACCCCCTTTGTGATTAATGTCTCTATATTCTACTATATAAAAGTGAAAATTTGTCCTTCTGTCTGTCTTCCTATACAAATCCACAGTTTACAAGCGAAGTTCGTGAAATTTAGCATACGAGCGTATTAAAACACGCCGGAGGCAACTAAAAAAAATTAGAAATCCCTAGCACCCCTAGGGGTGGGGCAGCAGCACTGAGTATTTCAGCAGACAGCATAACTCTGGAATGCCTGCAGCAATTTACACCAAACTTGGTACACATATGACTTTCACTCTGGAAACAAACACTGTGGGGGTCAGACACCCCTAGCACCACGAGGGATGGGATAGCAGCACAGAGTATGTCAGCAGACAGCATAACTGTGGAAGGCCTGGAGCACTTTACACCAAACTTGGTACACATCTTACTTACAATCTGGGAACAAACTCTGTAGGGGTTGGACACCCCTAGCACCCCTAGGCGTGGGACAGCAGCACGGAGTATTTCAGGAGACAGCATAACTCCCGAATGCCTGTACCAGTTTACAACAAACTTGGTCCACATATGACTTACAAGCTGGAAAAAAAACACTGTGGGGTAAGACACCCCTAGCACCCCTAGGACCAAGGCAGCAGCACAGAGTTTTTCAGCAGACATCATAACTCTGGAATGCCTGGAGCAATTTATACCAAACTTGCTACACATATGACTTACACTCTGAGAACAAACACTGTGGGGGTAACACACCACTAGCAACCCTAGGGGTGGGCCAGCAGCACACACTATATCAGGACATGCATGATATCTCAGTGATGACAGGGCTGCATGTGACAGAGACAGTGACATGATGTGAGGAGGGGAATGAAGGTAGCACAAACCCACACACAGTTATATAGTGGAAGTAGCACAGTCCCCCAGCAGCACAGAGTATATCATGAGATACATAATGTGCTGCACTATATAAGAAACTGTAAAAAAAAACAATAATTTCACAGGGGCACTGATTTGATGTGAGGAGGGGAATGGAGGCAGCAGGAAGCCACAGACTGAGAGTTGTATAGTGGGAACACCAGGGTCCCTTGGGGGACCAAAAAGGGGTCCGGCCACTACACAAAGTGCGTCAGGGAAGCAAGATATGCCTATATACTAGATTTCCAACCAACGTAAATTAACAACCAACTATCATTCTCATTTACCATCCTCATCCCGTAGTGAAGCATGGGTATTCAGCTATCTACAATGTTATTTATACTGTGTGTTTAATATTTACATTTATTTTTGTAAACAGACATTCTTAAAATCCCGGGCAACGGCGGGTATTCCAGCTAGTATAAAATATACATCACATATATTAGATGGCACTACTGTCTTTGTAAAATTAGTTCCGCTGAGCAAGAACAGACATCCACACGAGTGAAGCCTGAGGCAAACGCTGCTCTATATATATATATATATATATATATATATATCCATGCAGAGGATCCGGCACTCCAACCATAAATTGTTGTAGATGCTCTGGTGCCTTCTTTGAGGGGTCTGCGCCCCAGCACATGCAGCAATCAACAGGAAGCGGCACTCAGAGACGTGGTAACTCGTGCAAAAATAAAGCAACCAAGCTTTAATGTATCATCACATCATCATGATGATGTGATGATACATTAAAGCTTGGTTGCTTTATTTTTGCACGAGTTACCACGTCTCTGAGTGCCGCTTCCTGTTGATTGCTGTATATATATATATATATATATATATATATATATATATATATAAATAAAAATAAAAAAATACCTGCATGTAGGTGGGGTACCGTGGAGCGGTATGCAGGCTTCCGTGTATTGGCCAATTCACTAACTAAACCCCCATCATTTATTTATTGATGTTGTGAGGACAAGTGAGCTTGCTATGGTGAGTGCTGAATTCTCTATTTGTATGTATTTGGGTAGGTGGCCATGGGCTGCATGCACCCCACCCTATGAGTGGTGAGTGCAGACACTGCACCCCGCTTCTGGGGTGGCGAGTGCTGTGGTTTTCTATATTTGTTTGTATATATATATATATATATATATATATATACACATACACACAGTATATCACACTGGGCAAAATTGTGAATTGCGTATACGCAGTTTAATTATAATCATTTTCCTGAAGCAACGTTTCTCCAGGAACAGCGCAGAATTAATGTTGTGTGACTGAGGGAATTGTCTCCTGCTCTCTCCTGTCTGCCTGATGCCTGCAGCCCAGTGTTGCTCAGCTGAGACAGACGGGTTAGGTGAGTGTCTCCCCAGGTGGCAGACATGACCAGAGGCTTCCCTGTGACATCTATTCTCCTCCAGTGAAGCAGCATATAATTGGCAAGGACGGAGGAGGGAACCCTGTACCGAGCCCACGTCTCCCTGCAGTACTGACAGTCCCTCTACGCGGGAAGATTACCACTTTGTACAGACAATTCCAATTGTAGATTGTTCAAGCGAAATGAAAACACAAAATATTCTGTAATCCCCACTGACATCTGGGTGAATCATTTATCCCGTGTATTTCATCTGCGCATAAAGAGGAGGATATCTGCTGAGATTCTGTGTTCTGGTAAATTGTCACATTATTCGGATTGCTCTGACCACTGAAAGGTCACAAATGTGTAAATGTCAGTAAGGGGGCATATTTATCAAGCCTGATTTTCATAAAAATATGCAGAAACCAATTTCTGCATAATTTTATGTATCCCGGCTATGTACTATCAATAGCCAAAGGTTAATTAGCGCCGCAGGCCTCAGTCCCCATCATTTTTAATGGGGACTGCAGTCAGACCCCTATGAATAAAGTGTAGCTTCTCAGAGCAATGTACTACAGCCGTCCTCAGGCGCCGGCCTCCGGAGAAGACGCTTGGAAACTGACTTGGCGTGTTTAAAAGACTCCTCCAACTCCTTTCCCGGTGGGACCTCCATGCCCCACTCCAACACTGTTTGGGGCAGATGTATTAAGCCTGGCAAAGGCATAAAGAAGTGACAAAGCGGTGATATGTGCAAGGTGATAATGCACCAGCCAATCAGCTCATAACTCAATTTACATATTGGAGCTGATTGGCTGGTGCGTTATCACCTTGCACTTATGCACCGCTTTATCACTTCTTTATGCCTTCTCCAAGTTTAATACATCTGACCCATTGTCACTACATAGCAGATTTTTGTTGGCGGTTACATGATTAACCCCTTCACTACCCGACGTCTGCATTAAATTTGCACTACAGACTCCAATATTTGTAGCATTTTTGTGCTATGTCATTTTCGTTGATAGAAATGTTTTTTGTTTTTTTAATCACTCTGCCTGAGTTTATTTAGATAGAACTTTCTTTTTCTCCTATGGTAGTGTACAAGTAGTTTAGATTTCATTGCATTATATGGAGAAATCCAGGAAATATTTATTTATTTAAAATATGCTTTTTCATTATGAAACGTTATTGTGTGGTCTATGCATACTAAGTGTACAGTGTATGAAAAAAAATATGTGTAGCTCTCTGTTCTGTTGTTTTATTTATTATTATTATTACTACCAGTCATTTATATAGTGCACACATATTCCGTAGCGCTTTACAGAGAATATTTGGCCATTCACATCAGTCCCTGCCCCACTGGAGCTTACACTCCACATTCACACACACACACACACACACACACACACACACACACACACACACACACACACACACACACACTCTCTCTCTCTCTCTCTCTCTCTCTCAGGTTTACTTTATCAACTTTCATTAAGTGTTTAATATTTTATGTCCTATTCTACTTTCACTACTAAAGCTGTATTAACATGTCATTTACATCCAAGTCTATATTATATCATGCAATCCCACACTCTAAAACTAGGTGGAGTATTGAGCAAGTCATTTGGGATTTAAGCTAGGTACACACTATACAATTATTTGGCCAATCTGGCTGGTTGGAATTAAAAACTAGTAATGTATTGTTAGTGACAATTGACCATTTGCTTCCAAACACCGGAAAATGAACAAAAACAGTTGGTCAGACAAATTGGTAAAAATCCGTTTGATTTAACAAATTTATCGGAATGACCATTCTTGTTTTTCCAGTGTTTGGGAGCAAATGATCCAGTCACTTACTCCCATACATTACTAGATTTTCATTCCAACTAGCCAGATTGGACAGATAATTGTGTATCATGTGTAGCTAAACACTCTGGGCAGTATCCTATTAGCCACAATTTTCACGAATTTATTTGCATCTATCGTGGAAAATTTCAGCGAAAAAATGGCCTTTTCGCAGGTATGCGCTCTCCCGTTTTTTGCCCTATCCTATTCCAAACGTGCGAAAACGGGACATGGCCGAAAAAAAAGAAGTGAAATATCAGGGTGAAAATGGGGAAATCAGCCCGTACATCAAAAAAATGCTAAACTAACATAGGACAACAGTATAAAAGTGTATTATACAGTAGGTTATACTAAATATATTTAGGGTACTTAACTTGAGTCAAATGTCTGTTAAATGCATTTTTTTTTTTAATGGAAAAATATTTTAAAAGTAATGGGTTTTTTTTTTTGCAAAATAAGTACTCAAATTGAATTCAGGGTACCTAAAAATGTGTATAGGTATATATTGGTCTCATTTAATGGGACGTTTAAAAAAAAAAAAGGGTAAACAAACTGACCATTCCAACCTGCAAGCTTAAAAACACTTCCATCAATTTGTACTTTTTCACCCTAAAACTGATATGTCAATATTGGCCAGTTAAAAATAATTAAAAACTTCTAAGTACCTTATTAGTCATTAGGAGGGGTATCCTGGGGATTCTGAACCAAAGTCCAACATTTTTACCTTAAAATAGGGATTTTCCCCAAGTTTTCACCTGCTCAGAGTAGGTGAAGTGAAATGTGAGATAAATTATTAGGGATAAGTTTCCTCTGCTAATTGGATAGGGGTTTTTTCGCATTCTCACGCGAAAACGCGTTATCGCGGCTAATAGGATACCCCCTTCTATTACAAGAAAACCTAATGAACACCGGAATTCCATGCCTTTCAGCAGATGCCATGTAGTACTACACTCCATAATTATATCAATCTGATATAATTGGCAACTCTATTGGTAAATTAGACCTCCGGCTTCCAGTGATGGGGTCAGAGCAGCGACTACTCCCGCACTTTGTACTCTGTAAACTGATAAGAGCAGATTTGAGATGTTTCTGATTTGCAGGACTCTGGGCCACCCACCGCACATCACTGCTCTGGGCCTAATTGAGACCTGATCGCAACAGCAAACTTTTTCTCTAATAAGCAAAACCATGTGCACTGCAGGGAAGGCAGATTTAACATGTGCAGAGAGAGTTAGATTTGGGTGGGGTGTGTTCAAACTGAAATCTAAATTGCAGTGTAAAAATAAAGCAGCCAGTATTTACCCTGCACAGAAACTAAATAACCCACCCAAATCTAACTCTCTCTGCACATGTTATATCTGCCCCACCTGCAGTGCTCATTGTTTTGCCCATTAGAGAAAGATTTTGCTTTAGCAATCAGGTCTGAATTAGGCCCTCGGTTATGTACTATTAGGATTTTACTATTGATGAGAAATTTGTAGATAACTGGAATTTTTATGGAGCAGAAAATAAAACATGGGCCAAGGGGGCAATTGTGACCTGTGGCTGTACCTCATTTCACACTGAGTGGTTCATTCTGCTCCAGTGTAGCCCCCTACACCTGGTGCTAATCCCGCAGCATCTTGTAAATAGAACATAGGGGGTCATTCCATTCCGACCCGTTTGTACACAGCGGTTCTTCACTGTGGTGCGAATGGGTCGGAACTGCGCATGCGCCGCATGCGCGTCATTGCCCGGCAACAGCAACAACAAAGAAGAAAGTGATCACTAGCGCAATCGCAAGAAGATTGACAGCAGGGAGGCGTTCCAGGGCGTCTACTCACTGTTTTCCGGCTTGGAGATCCGAACGTAGGCGTGTCCAGGCATTTGGAGGGTGGATATCTGATATCAATCCCGGGACCTTCATCGCTGGATCCGTCGCACAGGGTAAGTAGGTCTGACCCTGGTCTTGTTTTGCAGGAAACTTCTTTATCATAGCAGGACTGCACAAGAGATCGCAGCCCAGCTATGCTTAAATACACTCCCCCATAGGTGGCATCAAGTTGATCACACCAGCAGCAAAAAGTTGCTACGTGCAATCAACTCGGAATGACCCCCCTAGTATACTGCATGTGACAAATTAGCAAAACAGCCAATATGACCCAGTTTACACCGGGAATATTATTTCCACACTTTTTTCTTGAAATGTATTACATTTAAAAAAATAATGAAAATCCTATTAATTCAGAGCATATTTAGAACTTATTCATGTTTTGAAGCATAAAGTGTTATGGGAGTTATACAACGGTCGCATTACGCGTTCCGGACCCTTCACAATGCGATCGCATCCCCCAGAAAAAGATCACATTGTGATTGACAGGCGGTGGACATTTTGGGACGTCGGCGCAGCCGGATGATGTGGCCTGCGTTTCCTGGTTACGTATGCAGAGGGTCTTCCTCTGTTTCATGTTTCCTGCGATGCAATCGCAGTTCAATTGCGATCTCATTGCTGATCAGCGCTACACGTGCTGGGTGACCTGGCCCACAGCATGCGATTTTATTAGTAGCAGTATTTGCTATTTTGATTGAATAATCCTCTATATCCTCAAAGTTCCCTGAGTGAGTGTACAAGAAATGTGAAAATGTTACTTTTGCGCCCTCCAGTGTTCACAGTTTAAACTGCAGGATTGCTGACGTGTGGACGGGTATTTGCAAGCGCAAAACTTCAAATACATCAGAAACAAGTCTTCGTCTCACAAGAAAAAAAATCTTAAATACACTGACAAAAGGATAATCTGTCCCGAATAACAAAACACCATTCGCTAGTCATTCTCGTCATCCGCTATTTGCATGCAGCCTTGACCACCCGCAAATAAACGTATATTATTATTATTATTATCCTTTATTTATATGGCGCCACAAGGGATCTGCAGCTCCCAATTACAGAGTACATAAACAAATAATCAAAACAGGAAAATAGTGACTTACAGTTGAAGACAATATAGGACAAGTACAGGGTTTATAAACATAGCTGCTTCAGCAGGCGACACTGACATAAGTGGGTGTAGTAGGGTATGCCGGCGAACGGGCTCCCGGTGGCCAGCATACCGGCGCCGGAATCCCGACCGCCGGCATACCAACAGTTGGGCGAGCGCAAATGAGCCCCTTGCGGGCTCGCTGCGCTCGTCATGCTGTGGGCACGGTGGCACGATATGAGCGCCACGCCATCTATTCTCCCTTCAGGGGGGTCGTGGCCCCCCAAGAGGGAGAAAAAGTGTTGGTATGCTGGTTGTCGGGATTCCGGCGCCGGTATACTGTGCGGCGGGATCCCGACAGCTGGCAATCTGAAGACCACCCAACATAAGTATCAAAGTGGTAGAAAACTGAAGGATTTGGTGCCATCGAAGATCGTTTAAGTAAGATATGGATAAGCACATGAAGATTGAGAGCTTCTTGTGAGAGTTTACATTCTAAAGGGGAGGGGCAGACAGACAGGGATGACACAGATAGGGTAGACAGGGCGGGATGTAGTAAATGGAAGATGCAATAAACCTCTTGTTTACCGCATTTTCCTAATTTACTATCCCCCGGCCGCCAGGTCAACGCCGCGGCGGGGTTCGCCAGCTTTTGCTCCGCAGCACTGTGTGAGGGATCCAATCGGATCTCTCCCAGCATGCTTCGTGCCCGCCCCAGTCACCCTGCACATGCGCAGACCGACTCCCAGGCCCGAGTCCGGGAAGTCAGGCTGCTGCTGCGCATTGCGGAGGACAGCTCTTATCGGAAGAGCTGTTCTCCGCAATGCTGATCGCATATGTAAGTACATATGCGATCAGCATCATGGCGCTGGGCGGCGCTGTACATTAGTACATCCCGTCCACAGTGAGTGTGAAACAGAGGGTTAGGATGAGATCAGGCTTGGTGAAGAAGTGGATCTTGAGGTTCCGTTTAAAGTTTTGTAGAGAACTGGAGAGTCTGAGGGGGAGAATTCCAAAGAAAGGGAGCAGCACGTGCAAAATCTTGGAGGTAGGAGTGGGAGGAGGTAATCAGTAGGCAGGAGAGTCGGCATGCATTAGCAGAGCGAAGAGGACGGGTGGGAGTGTAAAGGGAGATAAGGTCAGAGATGTAGATGGGAGAGGAGCGGGTGAGGGCTTTGTAAGTGAGAGAAGCTTGAAATGGATTCTGAAAGGGAAGGGGAGCCAGTGAAGGGCTTGTAGGAGAGGAGAGGTGGATGTAGTGCATTTGGTGAGGAAGATGAGCCGGGCAGCAGCATTGAGGATAGATTGGAGTGGAGAGAGGCATTTGTGAGGGATGCCAGTCAGGAGAAGATTACAGTAGTGAGTCGGGAGATGACCAGTGAGTGGATAAGGGTCAGCATCCTGGGTGAGAAAGGGTCTGATCCTGGAAATACTTTTGAGATGAAAACTGCAGGTTTGTGAGAGGTACTGAATGTGTGGCTTGAAGGAGAGGGAGGAATAAAGGACTACTCCAAGACAGCGCACTCGGGGGCTAGAGGAGATACAGTAGTAGTGCCAGCAATAGATAATGCAATTGTGGGAGGTGAGGCTGTGTGGGTGGTTGGGAAGATGATCAGCTCAGTCTTAGACATGTTAAGTTTAAGAAAGTGCTGGGACATCCAAGAAGAGATAGCAGAGAGACAGTTGGAGATACGAGCATAGAGATGATATTGGAAGTCACAGGAGCTAATGAGTTCACCTAACGAGGATGTATAGAGATGTACAGAGAGAGAAAAGAAGAGGACCAAGAATAGAACCGGGGGCACACCTACAGTTAGTGGAAGTGGGGGGGAGGTGGAGTCATGAGAGGAGACAGAGAGGTAGGAGGACAGCCAGGAGAGGGCAGTATCATGCAGACCAAGGGAGTGAAGGATTTGCAAAAGGAGAGGGTGGTCCACAGTGTCAAAAGCAGCAGAGAGGTCAAGAAGAATAAGCAGAGAGTAGTGGCCCTTAGATTTGGCAGCACGGTGTCACGATCCGGGTATCTGGACGCCATTTCTTACCCATCAGATGCCTCCTAAGGCTGGCTCAGCGCTCCAGCACCGGATCCCATCTGTTATCCTAATGTTCACATTCCTGCATCCTCTCCTGTCTCTCTGAGACGCTGTCACAGTAACGCCATAATACATCTGGCATGGCGTCTCCCGCGGCCTCCGCCGCCGTCCCTGAGCTTCTGCATGCAGAGTGTCAGAGTGGATTACGTCAGCCGCGGCCTCCGCTGTGTCCGCGTGGTTGGATGTGCACTTGTCTGCCTGGCGTCTCCTGTCTCTAGTGGCCGGCGCCGCCATTACTGTTTTCATTACCACATGGATTACAAACCAAACTTCCCTCCAAGTGTCTGCATGGGCGCAGCCATCTTGGATTCTGTCAGCTGATCATTTCCTCCAATCTGTTGTCAGTATTGTTAATCTGCATAATTGCCTAGCCAATCCCTTCCTTGCTGCAGGTATAAATACACTGTGCCTGAGCAAGGAAGGCGTCAGTGCTTTGGTTGTCAAACCTAGTTCCTGTTTGTCTCTCTCCTGTGATTGTCTTCCAGGTTCCAGTTCCTGTCTCAAGACTTCCACCATAGAGACCCGCACCAGCATTCCACCTGCGGTGTAGCCTGACTCTCCGATCCATTTTGGATTCATCTGTTTCCAGCCACAACTTTACCTGCTTCCAGCCCAGCTTCCAGCAGAGTACAGCTTCTCTTAAAGGGCCGGTGTCCTTTCTACAGTTTACCACTCTCCACCGGTATTATTATTTCTCCGCTCTCAAGCTCTACATTTCATTCATATTGCATCGCTCTCAAGCTTCATTTATTATTTAACTGGTTCCAGCCAGTATCCACTCCGTGCCAACATCTGTCTGGTTCCAACCAGAACCCACAGCAGCTATTTTATTTACAGCAGTCCAGCTTTCCCTGGAACACCAGCTGGTACGATCCTGGGCTTTCTTCATTGCTACAGTCGGGCCTGGTAAGGACTTTCCAACTCGCAGATAATAAGAACTGTCTCATACTACCAGAGCTCTGTGGCCCCTGCCACCCTGTAGTACCCAGGAACTGTATTATTTCTCTGCTGATTTTATGTTTCTTTTACTGCTACTGTGATGCATGGAGTTTGTCATAAATAAACATCATTGACTTTTATTCAAGTTGTCGTGGTCACGCCTTCGGGCGGTTATTCTTCATGTTACTTACATGTCCAGGGGTCTGATACAACCTCCCAGGTTCCGGTACATCTCAGCCCCTACAACTGAGGCTGCCTCCCGTCAGCTCAGGCCCTCAGTTGTGACAGTAAGCACTGACCTAATGAATCCAGCCGGAGACCAGGATCAAGCGGCCAGGCCGATGCAAGAACTGGCAGCCCGACTAGAACATCAGGAGGCTGCACAGGGCCACATCATCCGCTGTCTCCAGGATCTCTCTACTCGGCTGGATGGGATTCAGACAACTCTCCGTGGATCAGGCGCGTCTGGTGCGTCAACCACAGTGACTCCAGCTATAACCCCACCCACCTTACCCATTTCTGCTCCACGTCTTCATCTTCCAACGCCAGCAAAATTTGACGGATCTCCAAGATTCTGCAGGGGATTTCTCAACCAGTGTGAGATTCAGTTTGAGCTACAACCTGGCAATTTTCCCAGTGACCGTACAAAAATTGCCTACATTATTTCTCTTCTCAGTGGCTCAGCCCTTGATTGGGCATCACCGTTATGGGAGAGGTCCGACACCCTGCTATCTTCTTACACTGCATTCGTGTCAACATTCAGGCGCATCTTCGACGAGCCAGGCCGGGTAACCTCAGCTTCATCCGAGATTCTCCGTTTACGCCAGGGGTCACGTACTGTAGGACAATATCTGATACAGTTCCAGATCCTGGCATCCGAACTGGTCTGGAACGACGAGGCCCTGTATGCTGCATTCTGGCATGGCTTATCTGAGCGTATTAAAGATGAGTTAGCTACGAGAGACTTACCCTCTAAGTTAGATGAGCTAATCTCACTCTGCACGAAAGTTGATTTACGTTTCAGAGAGAGAGCAACTGAGCGTGGAAGATCATCTGCTCCAAAATCTTCTGCTCCTCCTCCTCGCCAACTGTCACCAACTAAAGATGAGCCCATGCAAATTGGCCGTTCCCGTTTAACTCCTGCTGAGCGCCGAAGACGTCTCTCTGAGTCTCTTTGTCTTTACTGTGCAGCTCCGTCTCACACCATCAATGCCTGTCCCGAACGTCCGGGAAAACTCCAAACCCTAGCTCGCCCAGGAGAGGGCCGGCTAGGAGTAATGATCTCCTCTCCATCTCCTCAAGATTGTAATCTCTCAGTCTCGCTTCAAGTTGCTCAACGTTATCGGAACGTCATTGCCCTCCTTGATTCCGGAGCAGCTGGGAACTTTATTACCGAAGCCTATGTTAAACGGTGGTCCCTACCCACCGAGAGACTTCCTTCGTCCATTTCTTTAACTGCCGTGGATGGCAGCAAAATTTTTGATGCAGTTATTTCTTTAAGGACTCTACCAGTTCGTCTGAGAGTGGGAGTTCTTCATTCCGAACTTATTTCTTTTTTAGTGATTCCAAGAGCCACACATCCTGTGGTCCTGGGCCTTCCATGGCTCCGTCTTCACAATCCATCTATTGATTGGACAACTACGCAGATTCTGGCATGGGGTCCCTCCTGTGCTGAGACATGTTTGTTTAAAGTATTGCCTGTCTGTTCTTCCTCCCCCAGGTCGTCTGATGTTCCACCTCCTCCATATCAAGATTTCACGGATGTGTTCAGTAAAGCTTCTGCTGATATCCTTCCTCCTCATAGAGAATGGGACTGCCCGATTGATCTCGTTCCAGGGAAGGTTCCACCTCGAGGCCGAACTTATCCGTTGTCTCTGCCTGAGACGCATTCTATGGAGGAATACATTAAAGAGAACCTAGCAAAGGGGTTCATTCGACCTTCTTCTTCTCCAGCCGGCGCAGGCTTCTTTTTTGTAAAAAAGAAAGATGGTGGTCTGCGGCCGTGCATCGACTACAGAGGTTTGAACGACATTACCATCAAGAACCGTTATCCTTTACCCCTGATTACTGAGCTCTTTGACAGAGTTAGCGGAGCTACCATCTTTACAAAGCTGGACTTGAGAGGTGCATACAATCTCATCCGGATCCGTGAGGGTGACGAGTGGAAGACCGCCTTTAACACCCGTGACGGACATTATGAGTACCTCGTCATGCCCTTCGGATTGAGCAATGCTCCAGCTGTCTTCCAGCATTTTGTCAATGAGATCTTCAGAGACATTCTATACCGTCATGTCGTGGTCTATCTAGACGATATCCTCATTTTTGCCAACGATTTAGAGGAACATCGTTTTTGGGTTAAAGAGGTTCTGTCCCGTCTCCGTGTCAATCATCTCTATTGCAAATTAGAGAAATGCGTCTTTGAAGTCAACTCCATTCCGTTTCTAGGGTACATTGTGTCCGGTTCCGGACTAGAGATGGATCCTGAGAAACTACAAGCAATCCAAAATTGGCCGGTACCCTTAACCCTCAAAGGGGTCCAGAGGTTCTTAGGGTTCGCCAACTATTACCGAAAGTTTATACGAGACTTTTCCACCATTGTGGCGCCTATTACTGCTTTCACTAAGAAGGGTGCTAACCCGTCCAAGTGGTCTGAAGAAGCCATGCAAGCATTTCATCTGTTAAAACAAAGGTTCATCTCTGCGCCTGTTCTGAAACAGCCTGACATCGACTCTCCTTTCATCTTAGAGGTGGATGCCTCCTCCGTTGGAGTAGGAGCGGTGTTATCTCAGAGGGCTAAAGATGGCCATTTACACCCTTGCAGTTTCTTCTCCCGGAAGTTCTCCCCAGCTGAGCGCAACTATGCCATTGGCGACCAGGAGTTGCTAGCCATCAAGCTCGCTCTAGAAGAGTGGAGGTATCTGTTGGAGGGAGCTTCTCATTCAATCACCATACTTACAGACCACAAGAACCTTTTATATCTGAAAGGCGCACAATGTCTCAACCCTCGTCAGGCCAGATGGGCACTTTTCTTTTCCAGGTTCGACTTTAAACTCCAGTTCTGTCCGGGCTCTCAGAATCGCAAGGCCGATGCCCTTTCCCGCTCATGGGAGCAAGAAAATGAGTCAGAGTCTTCAGACAAGCATCCTATTATAAATCCGTTGGCATTCTCCACGGTAGGGATGGACTTTACGCCCCCATCAGGGAAAAGTTTTGTGAAACCGATGCTAAGGAAGAAGCTCATGCATTGGGCCCATGCTTCCCGTTTTGCCGGACATACAGGTATCCAAAAAACCCTGGAGTTTATCTCTAGGTCCTATTGGTGGCCAACTCTGAAAAAGGACGTCTTGGAGTTTATTGCATCTTGCCCAAAGTGTGCTCAACATAAGGTATCCCGCCAGTCGCCTGCGGGGCAACTGGTTCCACTATCTGTTCCCCATCGACCTTGGACCCATTTGTCGATGGATTTTATTACAGATTTACCCATGTGCAACAAGTTCAATACCATCTGGGTGGTAGTTGACCGGTTCACCAAGATGGCACACTTCATTCCTCTCACCGGTCTTCCGTCAGCTTCCAAGTTGGCTCAAGTATTCATACAAGAGATCTTCCGACTCCACGGTCTTCCTGAAGAAATTATCTCAGATCGAGGAGTTCAATTCACAGCCAAATTCTGGCGAAGTTTATGTCAAGTCCTCCAAGTCAAGCTAAAGTTTTCCACGGCTTACCATCCTCAGACCAATGGTCAAACCGAGAGGGTGAATCAGGACTTGGAGGCCTTCCTCCGCATCTATGTGTCCTCCTCTCAAGATGACTGGGTTCAATTACTTCCCTGGGCCGAGTTCTGTCATAACAACCAGTATCATTCTTCATCTGCTTCAACACCATTCTTCACTAACTTTGGATTCCACCCTAAAGTCCCTGAGTTCCAACCGCTTCCAGCAACTTCTGTTCCCGCAGTGGATATCACCTTGCATCAGTTTGCCAATATCTGGAAGAGCGTACGATCAGCTCAGCTCAAGGCATCGTTCAGGTACAAGAAGTTTGCGGATAGGAAGCGTCGAGCAGTACCTGCTCTCAAGGTGGGTGATCGGGTATGGTTATCCACGAAGAATTTGAGGTTAAGAGTTCCCAGTATGAAGTTTGCACCTCGCTATATCGGTCCTTTCAAGATTGAACAAGTCATCAATCCTGTTGCTTACAGACTCCAGTTGCCTCCCTTCTTAAAAATACCCAGGACATTCCATGTTTCCCTGTTGAAACCGCTGATCTTAAATCGGTTTCATTCCTCACTTCCTCCAACTCCGAAAGTCCAAACTCAACGAGGCGTTGAGTATGAAGTGGCTAAGATCCTGGACTCACGTCACCGTTACGGTCAACTGCAATATCTTATTGACTGGAAGGGTTACGGCCCTGAGGAACGTTCATGGACCAATGCTTCTGATGTCCATGCTCCTGCCTTGGTCCGGAGATTCCATTCCAAGTTTCCTCAAAAGCCAAAGAAGTGTCCTGGGGCCACTCCTAAAGGGGGGGGTGCTGTCACGATCCGGGTATCTGGACGCCATTTCTTACCCATCAGATGCCTCCTAAGGCTGGCTCAGCGCTCCAGCACCGGATCCCATCTGTTATCCTAATGTTCACATTCCTGCATCCTCTCCTGTCTCTCGGAGACGCTGTCACAGTAACGCCATAATACATCTGGCATGGCATCTCCCGCGGCCTCCGCCGCCGTCCCTGAGCTTCTGCATGCAGAGTGTCAGAGTGGATTACGTCAGCCGCGGCCTCCGCTGTGTCCGCGTGGTTGGATGTGCACTTGTCTGCCTGGCGTCTCCTGTCTCTAGTGGCCGGCGCCGCCATTACTGTTTTCATTACCACATGGATTACAAACCAAACTTCCCTCCAAGTGTCTGCATGGGCGCAGCCATCTTCGATTCTGTCAGCTGATCATTTCCTCCAATCTGTTGTCAGTAATGTTAATCTGCATAATTGCCTAGCCAATCCCTTCCTTGCTGCAGGTATAAATACACTGTGCCTGAGCAAGGAAGGCGTCAGTGCTTTGGTTGTCAAACCTAGTTCCTGTTTGTCTCTCTCCTGTGATTGTCTTCCAGGTTCCAGTTCCTGTCTCAAGACTTCCACCATAGAGACCCGCACCAGCATTCCACCTGCGGTGTAGCCTGACTCTCCGATCCATTTTGGATTCATCTGTTTCCAGCCACAACTTTACCTGCTTCCAGCCCAGCTTCCAGCAGAGTACAGCTTCTCTTAAAGGGCCGGTGTCCTTTCTACAGTTTACCACTCTCCACCGGTATTATTATTTCTCCGCTCTCAAGCTCTACATTTCATTCATATTGCATCGCTCTCAAGCTTCATTTATTATTTAACTGGTTCCAGCCAGTATCCACTCCGTGCCAACATCTGTCTGGTTCCAACCAGAACCCACAGCAGCTATTTTATTTACAGCAGTCCAGCTTTCCCTGGAACACCAGCTGGTACGATCCTGGGCTTTCTTCATTGCTACAGTCGGGCCTGGTAAGGACTTTCCAACTCGCAGATAATAAGAACTGTCTCATACTACCAGAGCTCTGTGGCCCCTGCCACCCTGTAGTACCCAGGAACTGTATTATTTCTCTGCTGATTTTATGTTTCTTTTACTGCTACTGTGATGCATGGAGTTTGTCATAAATAAACATCATTGACTTTTATTCAAGTTGTCGTGGTCACGCCTTCGGGCGGTTATTCTTCATGTTACTTACATGTCCAGGGGTCTGATACAACCTCCCAGGTTCCGGTACATCTCAGCCCCTACAACTGAGGCTGCCTCCCGTCAGCTCAGGCCCTCAGTTGTGACACACGGAGGTCATTACAGACTATTGTGAGGGCTTTTTCAGTCTAGTGGAAAGGTCAGAAGCCCGATTAAAATGGGTCAAGCAGTGAGTGGGAGGAAAGAAAGGCAGTAAGGCGCTCAAGTAGTTTAGAGGCAAAAGGGAGAAGAGAGATGGGTCGGTAGTTGGAGAGGGTGTATGGATCAGGGGTAGGTTTTTTTAAGAATAGGGCAGATGCTTTAGGGCAGAGGGGACAGTGCCTGATGGGAGTGAGAGATTGAGAAGATATGCTCCTGCATCTTGGTTTGTATGTATTTGCACTTGGCTAATGTCAGAGTGTGATGGCACCCTCCAAGGAATGTAACTTGATGAGCCAGCACCCCCCCCCCCCCCCCCCATGGGATTTTAACAAGTTAAGTGAGAATGTGACCCCCAGAAGTGTAATGTGATGAGTGCAACCCCCATGAATGTAACATGATGAGAGTGAGTGCAAACAGCCCCCCAAAACCCTCAAAGAAATGTAACATGAGTGTAGGTGTGACCGCATAGGAATGTAATATGATTTGTGTGAGTGTCCCCCTAAGAATGTAACATTGAGTGTAGGTGTGCCCCTTCCTAGGAATGCAATGTAATGAGTGTGAGTGCACCCTCTGGAGTCGAGACTCTGTTATATGATTACCACTCAAGAATTTCATAGAGAACATTCAGGATGGAAATCGGGGTCCATATTACATAGAGTCAGCAATCTGCAATTATAATAAGAGGATTGTTTAGATGTGCAAAATAAAATCCCTTCTGGGGAACAGAGATGGATTTGGAAACACAGAGAGAATTTATCTTCTATAAACAGAAGATTTACAAGAAAATATGACATTCTCTTTATGTTACTCCCAATGCTGCAAGTACCCTCGTCAGTATCATATGAACTATGGGGGTCATTCCGAGTTGTTCGCTCGTTATTGTTTTGTCGCAACGGAGCGAATAGTCGCTAATGCGCATGCGCAATGTCCGCAGTGCGACTGCGCTAAGTAAATTTGCTATGCAGTTAGGAATTTTACTCACGGCATTACGAGGTTTTTTTCTTCGTTCTGGTGATCATAATGTGATTGACAGGAAGTGGGTGTTTCTGGGCGGAAACAGGCCGTTTTATGGGAGTGTGTGTAAAAACGCTACCGTTTCTGGGAAAAACGCGGGAGTGGCTGGAGAAACGGAGGAGTGTCTGGGCGAACGCTGGGTGTGTTTGTGACGTCAAACCAGGAACGACAAGCACTGAACTGATCGCAGATGCCGAGTAAGTCTGGAGCTACTCAGAAACTGCTAAGAAGTGTCTATTCGCGATTCTGCTAATCTTTCGTTCGCAATTTTAATATGCTAAGATTCACTCCCAGTAGGCGGCGGCTTAGCGTGTGCAAAGCTGCTAAAAGCAGCTTGCGAGCGAACAACTCGGAATGACCCCCTATATGTACGTGTAACCTCCATGTCAGGGTCAGACTGGCCCACAGGGTTACAAAAGGAAACAAAAGAGGCCCAACCCCTCATCTAGGGATCAGCCTCCAGACTGTGCACTTGAATTATACATTATACATATGTTACCTTATACTGCACGGGACTATGGTGTTCCCACGGTATCCGGACTCCAGGTCGGCACCACTTAGGTCGACACCAATTGGTCGACACACCATAGGTTGACACCAGAAATAGGTCGACACAGTTAAAAGGTCGACATGAACAAGGTTGACGCTGAAAAAGATCGACATGAGTTTTTCACTTTTTTCTTTCATTTTTTTTAACTTTTTCATACTTTACGTTCCCCGTGGACTACGACTGGGAACAGTAACCTGTGCTGAGCGCAGCGGTAGCAGATCGAGGCACCTTGCCCGAAGCATGGCGAGCGAAGCGAGCCATGCGAGGTGATACGGTGCACTAATTGGGGTTCCCGGTCACATTACGAAGAAAGCGACACAACAAAAAAAACATAAAAAAACTCATGTTGACCTTTTTCCATGTCGACCTATTTATGTTGTCGACCTAAGGTATGTCAATCCAAGTGGTGTCGACCTTGAGCCGCAGACCCGTACTCACTAGAGTGCATTGCTGTTATTAATCTGGTACATTATCATGCATGCACTAGCAGTGTTTTTACTATATATATTTATCAAGGGGTCCAGACCATGCACTCTATAATGGTTAGGCAAGACTCATGGGGAGATGTACTAAGCCTTGAAAAGTGATAAATAGCACGGAGATAAAGTACCAGCCAATCAGCTCCTAAATGTCATGTTACAGGCTGGGTTAGGAGCTGGTTGGTTGGTACTTTATCACTGTGAAATGTATCACTTCTCAAGGCTTAGTACATGTGGCCCTAAGGGCGCTATCCTATTACATGCAGTAGTTTACTGCACATAAAAATGACCCGTTATCGGACGAAAAACTGGTCTCCTGAGGCTGCTTATCGGAGATTCTGCATAATCCCAGATAAATGACTGTTTACGGGGCTAATTCGATAGCCCCAGGGGTATCCATTAGCTGCGGTAATTTACGCACTTAGCATGGGCCACTACCACTGCATTGCGCCGGTGGGCCCTCCATGACCCAGTCTGACACTGCCCCTCGGCTTGCTATAGTCAGCCCATGGCAGTGAAGGAGTTACTGCAGGTGTGTGAGCCCAGGTTGTCTGCGTGCCACCCTGCATGCGCTGCTAGTAGTAAAAATATAAGGGAGCTTATATCAGTCAGCCATGGCACTGTGGGAATGAGAAGAAGAGTTCTAGTCAGTTGCATAGCAGCAGAGAGACCTAGGGGCCTATTTATCAAATAATATGTGCAGGATATCTGAAATGATTTAGTATGCAATAAATGTACCATGAAGGTGTGTGATATGTGAGAACGACAGCGGCATCTCGATGCTGAGAATTCATACAGGGTTATACTTACCCTTCCCCACTACCTCCGTAACAGTGGTGCCTAAACCTAACCCCCCCTCCCCCATATCTCCCAACATTGTAGCCCTGAGGGGCAGGACCCTTTGGGTGCCAAAGGCGCCCGTGCTATCAGAAAGGGGCAGAACCTTGTCAAAAAGGGATGGAGCCTAGTTAAAAAGGGGCAGAGCCTCGCTGAACCCCCTCCCCCCTGATCGCATCACTATGGGGGCATACCCAGCACTCTCCGAGATGCTGGGCTGCCCCCAGACTCTCTCCGGCACAGTGAATAGATGCTGTGAGAACCGTAACCCACCATCCCCGCAGCCTAACCCTAACTCTCCCTTCCCCTACAGCCTAACCCTAACCTCCCCAGTGGTGTCTAAACCTAAGCCCCCCTTCCCCCCTACACCCTAACCCTAGGAGTCCCCTGCATACTTACGATCGGGAAGTCCACTGTCGGGATTCCAGCGTAGGCATTCCGAGTGATGTTGGGAATCCGGTGCCAGCATTCTGCCCTTGTGTCGGGATTCCGACACCAGGATTTCGACGGCCAGCATTCTGACCATATCCCCATGGAGGTACCGTGGTAGATTTCTCCATGTCGGCCCCTGTCCCTCCATTTCTGACCGCAGCCGCTGCCCCATAGTTTTCATAGTTTTGTAGATGAGACTGTGAATAGTTTGCAGTAATGACACTTTTTAAAAAAAAATTACAAATTGTGATTAAGTTTCAGACTTAAGGCTTATTATAAAATGCATGAAGAGATCTAAGTTGGCGCAGCAAAGTTTATGGCTTTGTATGATAAAAGTATTTTGGATTCTGTAATATACAGGCAACTAACGTCAGGACTGATAGAGCGGAGCAGCAGTGCAATAACATTTCAGAGTAAGATCAGTCTGTCGCTGCGTTCAGAATAGATTGTAGGGGTGAAAGTCTGGTTAGTAATGTCATTAAGTAGATTATTGCCATAGTAATGATAATGAGTGCATGACATAACGTTTATGCAATATCATGTGTAAGATTATGGCCCTGATTCATATATACATGCAAACCAATGGTTTACGTACAGTACATCTCCAATGTTGACTGAACTGCTGATGTGCATTTGCCCCCTAAACGGCAGCAGTGCCCCCAAAGTGGCAGCCTGTCAATCTTCTGTGGGTGGGGCGGCAACAACAAGCATCCTTGAAAATGTCAGTGTCGGCCCCATTTCTGAGGTGTGCCAAAGCCACTGTCTGTGTCTTCTGACCACTGGCGTATTTATAATGGGTGCAGTGTGTCCGTTGCACAAGGGCCCCCAGGGTCCAGGGGGGCCCACACTGCACATCCTGCACCCATTATTTTTAATACTTACCCCCTGGAGTCCCGCGTCACAGCAGTACTGCTGCAGAAATAACTGGGAAAATGGCGCAGCAACATTTTCCCGGTGTTTCGAGCATGCACAGTAGAAAAATCACTGGGAAAATGGCCGCCACACCCTAGGGACCATAGTAGCCAGAGGTAAGCGTTGCCAACTAGAGAGGAGGGGGCCCAGATGGAGCCTGCATACAGTTCTCCTCCTCTCTTGAAACGCCTCTGCTTCCGACGCAGCTTCACTGGCCCTTGAGGGTTACTCAGATGACCGACATTCTCACAGATGATCTGATGCTGCAAAAAACAGGATTTTATACAGACTGGATGATGGTAATATGGGACAGTTTGTAAGGGAATTGCAAACATTCATCCACCCCCAGCACATCAATCTGTTAGACTGATACAAGATCAAGTGGGGCTTATTCACTATAGCATGGCCATGTGAGCTTTGGGCTGCTGAGGGAAGATGAGTACATGCAAATGGGTTACAGTATAACAATCAAATTGCATCACTGATCCGGAGGGAATGAGATATACTATAAACAAATATGGCAATTAGATATTGCAGATAGATGATCTTGGATTGCAGAAGGTAGCGGTAGGAATAACATCAGAGAGATACCCAGTAGGTGGTTATGGGAGACTCAATGTACAGTATACAGAAAGCTGTTGCCCTGACAATGCATCACAGTGGTTTCAATCTTTCCTTCTGTTGTCCACCTCAGCATATTTTTTCTGACCAGGAATAACCAGGATGTGGAAGCACAAACACGTGGGGGGTTAAATTCTCAGTCTGTGTTTATAATGTGACAGAGAGAATCTATTAATACATAGAGAAGCTGCTCATCTTCTCAGCGGAAATATTCTGCTTCTCATGTGAATCTGGCCCATTGCCACATGCTGCCTCTGACCTCTAACTGCTGAGTAAGACATTCAGAAAGAGGAAATAGAGGATGGGACAAGAGGAATTAGAGGATGAGACTAGAGGAAACAGAGGGTGGGACAAGAGGAATTAGAGGATGGTATTGGAGGAATTAGAGGATGGTATTGGAGGAATTAGAGGGTGGGACAAGAGGAATTAGAGGGTGGGACAAGAGGAATTAGAGGATGGGACAAGAGGAATTAGAGGATGGGACAAGAGGAATTAGAGGATGGGACAAGAGGAATTAGAAGGTGGTATTGGAGGAATTAGAGGGTGGGACAAGAGGAATTAGAGGATGGGACTAGAGGAATTAGAGGATGGGACTAGAGGAATTAGAGGATGGGACTAGAGGAATTAGAGGATGGGACAAGAGGAAACAGAGGGTGGGACAAGAGGAAACAGAGGGTGGAACTAGAGGGATTAGAGGATGGGACAAGAGGAAACAGAGGGTGGGACAAGAGGAATTAGAGGGTGGGACTAGAGGAATTAGAAGGTGGTATTGGAGGAATTAGAGGGTTGGACTAGAGGAATTAGAGGATGGGACAAGAGGAATTAGAAGGTGTTATTGGAGGAATTAGAGGGTTGGACTAGAGGAATTAGAGGATGGGACAAGAGGAATTAGAAGGTGTTATTGGAGGAATTAGAGGGTTGGACTAGAGGAATTAGAGGATGGGACAAGAGGAAACAGAGGGTAGGACTAGAGGAATTAGAAGGTGGTACTGGAGGAATTAGAGGGTGGGACTGGAGTAATTAGAGGATGGGACAAGAGAAATTAGAGGGTGGGACAAGAGGAATTAGAGGGTGGGACAAGAGGAATTAGAGGGTGGGACAAGAGGAATGATGGTTGTAGGGATAGAAAAAACCAGGGACTAGATAAATTAGGATGTGGGACTAGAGGAAGTAGGAGATGGAATTAGGGGGTGCGACTACAGTAATTAGCGGGCCACTCGTATGTTTATTCGGCAGCTACTTGAGCAGCCTTCTACCCATATGCAGCTACTGCAGGTCTGCCGTAGTAGGCTGTAAGGTTTATGTGGCTATGTACAGAGCTGTATTAAGGCTTTGGGAAGCCCGGGGCACTTACGACTGGGGGGGGGGCACTAAAGAGAAACATTTGGGACATGGGTATCAGGTTATTGTGCACAAGCCTTCAGACCATACATAAAAAGGGTGTGATCACACATAACATCCCCGTTTCATATCTAGCAGTGTGCATATACTATACATCGCTTCCCCTGCCGCACTGCTGCCCCCTGCCTAGCGCACATAGGAGCTGACAGCGTTCCCTCCATGCCTTTCCTCAATTCAGGACACTGAAGCCCGCACATATACATACACACATATACATACACACATACATACTTACATAGAGTCAGGGCCGGTGCCAGGATTTTCGACACCCTAGGCAAAACTTGAGCCTGCACCCAGGGGGGATGGGGACGGGTTAGGTTTAGGTTGCAGGGAGGGGGGGTTAGGTTTAGGTTGAATAGAGAGGGGGGTTAGTTTTAGTTTGCAGGTTGGGAGGGTTAGGTTTAGGCATCCCCAGTGAGGATTAGGGTTAGACTGCAGGGAGGGGGGGGGGGGGTTAGGTTTAGGCTGCAGGGTGGAGTCTGTATTCTGACCACCGGCATATTATACCCAACCTGCCACAAATGTTCTATATAGATGTTATGAATGCCCAAATGAGTAACCAATGTGCTAGTGAGCATGTCATTTAAATGAGATTTTAATTAGGTAAAATGGAGTCACAGCGCTCTAATCTCTACACGCAACATGTTACCAAGATGTATACAATAATATCAATTATTGATAGAAAACAAAACACACTAAGCCATTGAAAAACTTAAACATGAGTACTATACACATGCACTCCGTATAAATGTTACTGATAGTATCAACGTTAATTCAAAGGTTAATAAATCTCTCCAGAAATCCCTAATTTGAGTCAAACTCTTAATCCCAAATTCTAACTCAGGAACTGGTCACCTCCAGGTCCAATCCCAAATTCTAACTCAGGAACTGGTCACCTCCAGGTCCACAAAACTTATGCTGGACATACCCTTCCTTGTGCTGGTTTATCACCTGCTCTAAAGTGCTGATGCGATGGAGCAGTGCCGGCGCTGCTGTCACTCTTTTTTCTATGTCCCCAATGGTGTCCGATACATCAGGAGACCAGCATCACTGGAAGCAATCGCGGGGTGAAGGGGTCAAGTAACATGCGGGAGGTAGTCCTGGGAGTGCGGGCGGGTAACATGTGGGAGGAAATCACAGCAGGGAGGTGGCTGTGTAACATGCGGGAGGGGGGCGGGTAACATGTTGGAGGTACTCGCGGGAGGGGGCCGGGTAACATGTTGGAGGCACTCACGGGAGCGGGCCGGGTAACATGTTGGAGGCACTCGCGGGAGGGGGTGGGTAGGTAGGTAACATTTGGAAGACAATCGTGCCAGGGGCGGGGTGGGCGGAACAAGAGGGAGGCAATCACAGGAGGCGGGTGACTGGGTACCAGTGCAGAACTCGAGAGGCTATCGCGGGGTGCGGGGGGGGTGTAACATGCGGGAGTCAATTAAGGAGGGTGCTGTCAAGGGGCTGTGTGGAAATGTGCCGGGTTCTACCGCTGTGGGGGGGGGGGGGGGGGTTTGCAGAAAAAGGAGCATGCCACAGACAATAACATTTTACATAACAACAGCCGTCCTGCTTATTGCCTGGGTTATACTTACTCGTGGTACACTGTCAGTGGCGGGTGATAACAGATGGGCGGTGCAGCATCCGTGCTCAGCTGTGTGTGAAGCTCAGCTGAGCTAAGGAAATAAAGTAAGCATTTTTTCATCAGCAGCGTGCAGCGCCGCCCACCAGTGGCCGGCGCTCATAGGCAGCTGCCTAAAGCTGCCTAGTGGTGGCGCTGGCCCTGCATAGAGTACATACATATAGGCTAGCTGCTGGATAGTTCTCGTGACTATGTGTCTGCAGCAGCTCCTCCAACTTCTCTTTTCCTTGCTGTAGCCTCTGACTATGTAAGAGTAGAGATGAGCGCCAGAAATTTTTCGGGTTTTGTGTTTTGGTTTTGGGTTCGGTTCCGCGGCCGTGTTTTGGGTTCGACCGCGTTTTGGCAAAACCTCACCGAATTTTTTTTGTCGGATTCGGGTGTGTTTTGGATTCGGGTGGTTTTTTCAAAAAACCCTAAAAAACATCTTAAAACATTGAATTTGGGGGTCATTTTGATCCCATAGTATTATTAACCTCAATAACCATAATTAACACTCATTTTCAGTCTATTCTGAACACCTTACACCTCACAATATTATTTTTAGTCCTAAAATTTGCACCGAGGTCGCTGGATGACTAAGCTCAGCGACCCTAGTGGCCGACACAAACACCGGGCCCATCTAGGAGTGGCACTGCAGTGTCACGCAGGATGTCCCTTCCAAAAAACCCTCCCCAAACAGCACATGACGCAAAGAAAAAAAGAGGCGCAATGAGGTAGCTGTGTGAGTAAGATTAGCGACCCTAGTGGCCGACACAAACACCTGGCCCATCTAGGAGTGGCACTGCAGTGTCACGCAGGATGTCCCTTCCAAAAAACCCTCCCCAAACAGCACATGACGCAAAGAAAAAAAGAGGCGCAATGAGGTAGCTGACTGTGTGAGAAAGATAAGCGACCCTAGTGGCCGACACAAACACCGGGCCCATCTAGGAGTGGCACTGCAGTGTCACGCAGGATGTCCCTTCCAAAAAACCCTCCCCAAACAGCACATGACGCAAAGAAAAAAAGAGGCGCAATGAGGTAGCTGACTGTGTGAGAAAGATAAGCGACCCTAGTGGCCGACACAAACA
Organism: Pseudophryne corroboree; assembly: GCF_028390025.1. Lineage (NCBI taxonomy): Eukaryota > Metazoa > Chordata > Amphibia > Anura > Myobatrachidae > Pseudophryne > Pseudophryne corroboree. The sequence goes on from NC_086452.1 coordinate 71,634,846, forward strand.
CCGGGCCCATCTAGGAGTGGCACTGCAGTGTCACGCAGGATGTCCCTTCCAAAAAACCCTCCCCAAACAGCACATGACGCAAAGAAAAATAAAAGAAAAAAGAGGTGCAAGATGGAATTGTCCTTGGGCCCTTCCCACCCACCCTTATGTTGTATAAACAAAACAGGACATGCACACTTTAACCAACCCATCATTTCAGTGACAGGGTCTGCCACACGACTGTGACTGAAATGACGGGTTGGTTTGGACCCCCACCAAAAAAGAAGCAATTAATCTCTCCTTGCACAAACTGGCTCTACAGAGGCAAGATGTCCACCTCATCATCATCCTCCGATATATCACCGTGTACATCCCCCTCCTCACAGATTATCAATTCGTCCCCACTGGAATCCACCATGTCAGCTCCCTGTGTACTTTGTGGAGGCAATTGCTGCTGGTCAATGTCTCCGCGGAGGAATTGATTATAATTCATTTTAATGAACATCATCTTCTCCACATTTTCTGGATGTAACCTCGTACGCCGATTGCTGACAAGGTGAGCGGCGGCACTAAACACTCTTTCGGAGTACACACTTGTGGGAGGGCAACTTAGGTAGAATAAAGCCAGTTTGTGCAAGGGCCTCCAAATTGCCTCTTTTTCCTGCCAGTATAAGTACGGACTGTGTGACGTGCCTACTTGGATGCGGTCACTCATATAATCCTCCACCATTCTATCAATGGTGAGAGAATCATATGCAGTGACAGTAGACGACATGTCCGTAATGGTTGTCAGGTCCTTCAGTCCGGACCAGATGTCAGCATCAGCAGTCGCTCCAGACTGCCCTGCATCACCGCCAGCGGGTGGGCTTGGAATTCGGATTTGGGATTTCGAAGAATGCACAGTTCTTTGCTGTGCTGCTTTTGCCAGCTTGAGTCTTTTCATTTTTCTAGCGAGAGGCTGAGTGCTTCCATCCTCATGTGAAGCTGAACCACTAGCCATGAACATAGGCCAGGGCCTCAGCCGTTCCTTGCCACTCCGTGTGGTAAATGGCATATTGGCAAGTTTACGCTTCTCCTCCGACAATTTTATTTTAGGTTTTGGAGTCCTTTTTTTTCTGATATTTGGTGTTTTGGATTTGACATGCTCTGTACTATGACATTGGGCATCGGCCTTGGCAGACGACGTTGCTGGCATTTCATCGTCTCGGCCATGACTAGTGGCAGCAGCTTCAGCACGAGGTGGAAGTGGATCTTGATCTTTCCCTAATTTTGGAACCTCAACTTTTTTGTTCTCCATATTTTATAGGCAGAACTAAAAGGCACCTCAGGTAAACAATGGAGATGGATGGATTGGATACTAGTATACAATTATGGACGGACTGCCACGGTTAGGTGGTATAAAAAAACCACGGTTAGGTGGTATATAATACAATTATGGATGGACGGACTGCCTGCCGAGTTCCGACACAGAGGTAGCCACAGCCGTGAACTACCGCACTGTACACTGGTTGATAAAGAGATAGTAGTATACTCGTAACAACTAGTATGACACTATGACGACGGTATAAAGAATGAAAAAAAAACCACGGTTAGGTGGTATATATTATAATAATAATACAATTATGGATGGACGGACTGCCTGCCGACTGCCGACACAGAGGTAGCCACAGCCGTGAACTACCGCACTGTACACTGGTTGATAAAGAGATAGTAGTATACTCGTAACAACTAGTATGACACTATGACGACGGTATAAAGAAAGAAAAAAAAATACCACAGTTAGGTGGTATATATTATAATAATAATACAATTATGGATGGACGGACTGCCTGCCGACTGCCGACACAGAGGTAGCCACAGCCGTGAGCTACCGCACTGTACACTGGTTGATAAAGAGATAGTAGTATACTCGTAACAACTAGTATGACACTATTACGACGGTATAAAGAATGAAAAAAAAACCACGGTTAGGTGGTATATATTATAATAATAATACAATTATGGATGGACGGACTGCCTGCCGACTGCCGACACAGAGGTAGCCACAGCCGTGAACTACCGCACTGTACACTGGTTGATAAAGAGATAGTAGTATACTCGTAACAACTAGTATGACACTATGACGACGGTATAAAGAATGAAAAAAAAACCACGGTTAGGTGGTATATATTATAATAATAATACAATTATGGATGGACGGACTGCCTGCCGACTGCCGACACAGAGGTAGCCACAGCCGTGAACTACCGCACTGTACACTGGTTGATAAAGAGATAGTAGTATACTCGTAACAACTAGTATGACACTATGACGGTATAAAGAATGAAAAAAAAACCACGGTTAGGTGGTATATATTATAATAATAATACAATTATGGATGGACGGACTGCCTGCCGACTGCCGACACAGAGGTAGCCACAGCCGTGAACTACCGCACTGTACACTGGTTGATAAAGAGATAGTAGTATACTCGTAACAAGTATGACACTATGACGACGGTATAAAGAAAGAAAAAAAAATACCACGGTTAGGTGGTATATATTGTAATACAATTATGGATGGACGGACTGCCTGCCGAGTTCCGACTGCCGACACAGAGGTAGCCACAGCCGTGAACTACCGCACTGTACTGTGTCTGCTGCTAATATAGACTGGTTGATAAAGAGATAGTATACAATACATACAACAATATACTACTATACTGGTGGTCAGGCACTGGTCACCACTAGTCACACTGGCAGTGGCACTCCTGCAGCAAAAGTGTGCACTGTTTAATTTTAAATTAATATAATATTATGTACTCCTGGGGGCTCCTGCTATAACAACCTGCAGTGCTCCCCAGTCTCCCCCACAATTATTATAAGCTTTGCCTTTTATACATTGATGTGCAGCACACTGGGCTGAGCTGAGTGCACACAGACTGAGTCACACTGTGTGACTGGCTGCTGCTGTGTATCGTTTTTTTTCAGGCAGAGAACGGATATAGCAGAGAACGGATATATTATATTAAAATAAATAAAAGTTAACTAACAACAACTGCACTGGTCACTGTGGTAAACTCTGTCTGACTCTGCACAATCTCTCTCTCTCTTCTAATCTAATTTCTAATGGAGAGGACGCCAGCCACGTCCTCTCCCTATCAATCTCAATGCACGTGTGAAAATGGCGGCGACGCGCGGCTCCTTATATAGAATCCGAGTCTCGCGAGAATCCGACAGCGTCATGATGACGTTCGGGCGCGCTCGGGTTAACCGAGCAAGGCGGGAGGATCCGAGTCTGCTCGGACCCGTGAAAAAAACATGAAGTTCGTGCGGGTTCGGTTTCAGAGAAACCGAACCCGCTCATCTCTATGTAAGAGGGGTATGAAATGGGCAGATGTTAAAGGAGCATTGCTGAAAGCCAAATGTGATAGTGTTACATCTCAGATGAAATGATCTACAGTATATATGGTGAAGTCCCTAGACCTTGTCAGGCACATTAGACAAAAAAAGCATTTCAGGGAGATTGTAAATACAACACCTATTCAAAATGTGTGGAAGAGGGCATGTACTGCTGTGGTATGAAATCAACTTATGCCCAAATGTAAGTGAGCCCCAGAGCTATATACTGTATATATAAAGATGGGTTCTGAAATTTTATTTTCTCTGACGTCCTAGTGGATGCTGGGAACTCCGTAAGGACCATGGGGAATAGACGGGCTCCGCAGGAGACTGGGCACTCTAAAAGAAAGATTAGGTACTATCTGGTGTGCACTGGCTCCTCCCTCTATGCCCCTCCTCCAGACCTCAGTTAGATTTCTGTGCCCGGCCGAGCTGGATGCACACTAGGGGCTCTCCTGAGCTCCTAGAAAGAAAGTATATGTTAGGTTTTTTTATTTTACAGTGAGACCTGCTGGCAACAGGCTCACTGCAACGAGGGACTAAGGGGAGAAGAAGCGAACCTACCTGCTTGCAGCTAGCTTGGGCTTCTTAGGCTACTGGACATTGACAATGCCTATTCTATACCTTGTATAAAACACTCTAAAGGGTTAAAGAACACAGTACGCAATTGGCGTATGGAATACCGTAAGAGTACGCACGTAGCGTAACGAACGCTTAGCCGTGGACGAGACGCACGAGCGGCACGTTCGCTCACGGCTTAGAGCGTAAAGGCAAGCACGCTATAGGCTGCCGACTAACGTAATGATACGCTATCAGCGTAGCGGACGCTCGGGACCACGAGGAGATCACAAGCGCCGCTGACGCTCACAGTGTTAAACCTTTATAACTATACCATAAACAATGTACTTATACTGTAAACCCTTGTGCAGTGATAAGGTGTAAATGCAACACAGTGTAACCTTGTTAGTTTAAAAGCTGTATGAGCGTATGTGACGCTCTGAGAACCCCTTAGCAATATAATAAACACTCAAATACCGGTCTAAGGGTCTAACGCCTTTTAAGGAAATGAATGAACGTTCAATTGCAAAATAATAATACAATACAAGTTATACACTACCAAGATAACATAAAATACCTAACCGAATCACTACACATAAAATACAATAAAGATACAATTACATTTAAAGGGGGAAGGAGAGAGAGAATGGCTTATAACATTAAATAAGAGACAATATGGTTGCAGAGAACTTACGCACCAGGGGAAACAATCGCAAGCGCCTTTCTGGATATCCAGCTCCCGATTATCAGCAATGAGAACCGTTGAAGAGAGTAGAGAGCTGGCCCAGATCGGCTTGTCCTTTTATACACTACACACAATACAGTACAATGGTCCCTACATTCTTATTGTTCATTGGACACAGGAATTCGTCTTCGCATTATAACAAAAGGTCATAGGTTGGTTCATACAGGTGGGCTGTGACTATTCCTAACTGCTCAGGTGGGTGGGAAACTGGGTTTCCCGCCGCATGGGTAATAAAGTGCAAATATAGTAAATGTCCATAAACTTCTTATGTCCATAACTATACGCACGAGCGATTAATCCGCTTCAAACCAACACCGGAATATTGCTAATTATATTCTCTTCCGATGGATACTAAACACCACTGTGTAACCCCTGATTGACCCTTCGTATCAAACAAAGAGGGATCTCTTTGTCCCCGAACATACTACATTAACTAAACTTTCAGATTCTATCAAAGGGACCATAATCTACAAAATACATTATATGAATAAAATATGTTACGATTGAGTCGCCCGCTAGACGAACACAAACTCTACCGTAAATGCGCATACCGTGCGTCCGCGAGTGCACGCGACCGCGAGTATATGCACGCACGGGAGGGCTCATGCACGTGCAGCGGGCACACGCATGAGGTGCATATATGGCAGTGTGCAGCGTGATATTTTTCTGACTTTGACAGTCCACCCTTTGGCAGTCACCAATAACTGCCACTTCCTAAAACAGTTCAAAAAGAGAAAAATATATGTCATGTATAATACATTTCTATGATTGGGTAGGGGAGGAGAGGAGAAGGTAGGAAAAGGGTATGACCTAGTGAGATAGCAGAAGCATGTGTGTATGAATCCATGTTTGGGGGGTCATGTATCATCGTGCCGTACGTGTTTTAAATCAAGCTTCGAGGTATTGCGAAGTATACATTTGAATTCCTTCTTATCCCGTGGTACGGGTCTGTGGATGGGCTGTCAAACTTTACCGAGCTCTTTTCGGCTTTTGGTTGCGACAAAATGGGGGAGCACATTTTAGTTGATGATATATGAATGGGGGAATATGTGAGTGCTGATATCTGTGCCTATATTCCCTATCGACTATGTGTGTTATTACCTGAAGGTTGTAGAGATGAAGATAAAGAACAATTATGGTAAATGCAGTGATAAACTATGTGAGTTTAATATACATTTGCCGATTGAGGTCTTGTCTTGTCTTGATGTACATGTTGACTGTAGTCTCCCGATGCTTTTGCTATAAACGGTGTGCAAAAAGCTTTTTCAATGTCCATAGACTTACAAAAAAGTGTTGGGCTAGCGTAAAATTTAAAGTACTAGGGATATGGGGGGTCTATGGCATAGTCCATCAGTTGTCTGTGTAAAAGGTTGTCAAATTCTTCTTCCAAGCGGATGTCTTTGTACCTTGGAGGAAAACAAAGGAGAAACGGGTGAAAGAAACGGACCGTGGAATCACATTTTCATCGCAACATTGTCTCTATCGTTGGGTCATAAACCAAATCAGTTGTTGTTATTACAGTATCTTCACTTCTTAAACTCATCACTCGGGCGCTACGTTTACACTTTGTTAAAACCCGAACGCATCTAAATATCAGACCGACCAATATGATGACACCCAGAATACACAAAAGAAATTTCCCTACATCCATGATAATTCCTTGAGTCCATTCTCCTAAACCAGAGAACCAATTTCGTGGGTTCAACCATGACACCCAACTGGTCAGCTCATTACCCACAGCGGCAAGGGTGAGATTGTGTTTCCTTCGGAACTCCCATTTTAATTGCAAAATGTCATCAATCTTTTTGTCTATGACCTCGACCGGGTCCTCGGTGCTGTTTGTAATATATGTGCAGCACTTTATTCCATACTGAGTCGCTAGGGTAACACAATACCCACCTGTCACAGCTGTGAGATAATTGAGAATCATCCTATGCTGAACCAGTTCTGTTTTATAAGCTTGGAGCTCCCTTCCGGTATACCTGAATGTGTCATCATACATTTCAGTGATATTGTCTAATAAATTTGCAAGCTCAGATATATATTTATAATTTATCACTCCTCTGGCGGTACGAGTGATATCTAACGCGATTAGGAATTGAATCCCGGTGGATTCATGGATCAGGTCAGAGGCCGGATGCTCTGTTCTTTCTATCAGGTGCCGTTTAACGATGTGTTCGTAATGAGTGTGAGTATAAGGAGCTTGGGCACTGCGGTGAATATCCTTCATTTTAGTGTGGGATACGGTCATTACCTCAGGCAGTACTTTTCCAATATAACATAACCCTTCTGAGTTTGGGGCAAGCCACTTATACGCCTTCCTCCCGCATATGAAATATGCATCATCGGGGAGAACATATGGGACGGAGTATGACATTACCATATTACACATTTTCCATATGAAATCTCCTAACCCTAATTCTCCCATCTGTTTAGTACACGTATCAGTTTATACGATATGTGCACAGTATCCTGGTGATACTTCTCCAACTCTCATGATCCTACTTCCTAGGGTATACCTATATCGGAAATATTTCCCACTACCGGCTATGTGGCGTATAAGTTCTGTATCTGTAGGCATTCTATCGGCTCTGCATGAAAAGGTCATGGTTTGGTTATTCCATGACACTTCCCAATTTCCCGGCTTTCGGGGATTGGAAATGTTAAAACATACTAGGGATCTATCCACATGATATTGGTGGAGCTTCAAACTAGGAGGACTGGAGATATTAAACCTCCTGTCCACCGGCCTCCCACCACTTAGCTCAAGTACCTCCCCTATAGTTAAAGGGAAGGGCACTAATCCTGATTTGCTATGGCCTTGAGGTACTTGAGAGCATACCCAACAATCTGTCTGATTTAACACTTTACCCACTAAGGAGTGATAGTCACTCAATGGATGCCGGTCCATGTGGATATTAAAACTGGATTGGCATTTCTTGATACACCCATCCTCAACTACACTGTCACAGAGTCTACAGATACAGTTCTCTTCAGCTAACAATCCTTCACAATTTCTTCTATTGTCAATGCTACCAGATCGTTTTCTGATACTCGCCTTTACTCGGTGATTATGTTGTTCTTGGAAATCTACGCCTCCATCTCTGTCATCAGAACCCATTCCAGAACCTCTCTCGACCTCCATGGTACTCTCGCCGGAACAGACTGCTCTGGTCAACATCATGGTCAACAGGAAAATCCGGATCACAGTCTCTTGGGGCAAGTCCATCTTATAGGAGGAAATGGAGAAGAATGAGCAGGGGGAAAGAAACAATTGAGGGAGATGGGATGGGAAGTGGAGAAAAACAATAAAAGGGAACAGGGAATCGACAACTGCCTCCGATCTTATTATTCTCAATGCTCAGGTGCCGTCTCAGTCCTCCTGAAACAGACACTCCAGTGATACAACTCCCTTTACCGTCTGTTCCTTATCACGGGACCTCTCTGGATCAGCAACCTTCTTACAATGAGACGAATGAACCCAAGTCTCTCTCTCGGCAACCTTCAATGCTGTCGTGCTAATCAATAAGACTTGGTATGGTCCTTCCCATCTGTCAATAAGGCAACCTGAGCGTAGAAAATTCCGTATCATTACATAATCCCCAGGTTCAATGTCATGACAATTACTATCTGGCAGATCAGGAATCACTAACTTCAAATTATCATTCTGATTCTTTAGCTGTTTACTCATCTTAACCAAATACTTTACAGTCACTTCATTGTTACACTTCAAATCATCCTGAGGGTTAATCATGACATGCGGTTGTCGACCAAACAGAATTTCAAAAGGGGACAGATTAAGAGGGGTCCTGGGAGTGGTTCTGATGCTGTATAATACAAGGGGCAAAGCTTCTGGCCATGTCAATCCTGTTTCCGCCATAACTTTGCTCAATTTGTTTTTAATAGTGCTGTTCACTCTGTCTGTCTGGGGGTACCAGCTGCTAACTTAGCTGCCTCGTCTGCTCGGCTGTTACCAAGTGATACTGGGTCTTGGCTATATGTATGTGCTTTACACTTGATAACAGCCACTCTGTCGGGTTCCTGTATCGCTGTTAGAAGCCTTTTGATGTGAGCTGCATGCGCTACCGGTGTACCAGCTGCCGTCATGAAATTTCTGAGGCGCCATAGGGCTCCGAAATCATGGACTACCCCGAAGGCGTATCTAGAATCGGTGTAGATATTGGCTGACTTGCCCTTAGCCAATTCACATGCTCTGGTCAGGGCAACCAGTTCAGCAACCTGGGCTGAGTGAGGTGGGCCTAGCGGTTCTGCTTCTATGGTGTCTTGGTCATCTACGACTGCGTATCCAGTACACAAGTCTCCCGAGTCCGTCTGTCTGTGACAACTACCATCAGTGTAGAAAGTAAGATCTACATCTTCCAGTGGGTTGTCACTGATGTCAGGCTTTGCCGTGAAATTTTGGGTCAAATACTCCATACAATCATGCATATCATCTCCTGTATTAAATCCTCCTTCCCCATCACTCTCATCCTCCACCCTTTGTGCCTGTCCAGGCACACCTGGGAGATATGTTGCAGGATTTAATGCACTGCATCTCTTTATGGTGATGTTTACGGGGGCCATTAATGCCAATTCCCATCTTGTAAACCGCGCTGATGAGACGTGCCTGGTTTGGACAGAATTCAGCAAGGCTGACACTGCATGCGGTGTATGGATTGTGAGGTTGTGTCCTAGCACTACATCTTCGCTTTTTGTAACTAGCAGTGCTATCGCTGCAACACTTCGCAAGCATGTGGGGAGGGATCGCGCTACCGTATCTAGCTGAGCGCTGTAGTATGCTACCGGCCTGCTGGCATCACCGTGCTTTTGGGTTAGGACGCCTGCCGCGCAACCAGCACTTTCTGTTCCGTACAGCTCACAGGGTTTCCCATAGTCTGGCATACCTAATGCTGGTGCCTGCATTAGGCACTGTTTAAGTCTCTCAAATGCCATCTCGGATTCGTCTGTATGCGAAATCCGATCAGGTTTGTTTGATGAGACCATCTCCTGCAAAGGTAATGCTAGAATGGAAAAACCTGGGATCCAGTTACGGCAATACCCACACATTCCTAGAAATGTTCTGATCTGTTGCTGGGTTTGTGGCAGAGTCATGTCTCGAATTGCTTGAATTCTATCAGCGGTCAGGTGCCTCAGTCCTTGTGTCAGACAGTGTCCCAAATATTTTACTTTAGTCTGGCATAATTGCAACTTGTCTTTGGAAACCTTGTGTCCTGTGTCTGAAAGATGAAACAGGAGCTGTTTCGTATCTTTCAGGGACGCTTCCAGTGAATCTGAACATAGTAGTAAATCATCCACATATTGGATCAATACTGATCCACTCTCTGGTTGGAAAGACTGTAAACAATCATGCAAAGCCTGTGAAAATATACTTGGGCTGTCTATGAAACCTTGTGGTAATCGAGTCCATGTGTATTGGACTCCTCTGTATGTGAATGCAAACAAATATTGGCTGTCAGGGTGCAGAGGTACCGAGAAGAAGGCGGAGCAGAGGTCAATAACAGTGAAAAATTTTGCAGTGGGAGGGATTTGCATAAGGATGACAGCTGGATTTGGCACTACGGGGAACTGACTCTCAACTATTTTATTAATCCCCCTTAGATCCTGCACTAGCCTGTAACCCCTCCCCCCACTCTTTTTCACAGGGAAGATGGGACTATTGGCAGTGCTGGATGTCCTTACCAGAATGCCCTGTTGTAGCAAGCGCTCTATTACGGGGTATACTCATAACTCCACCTCTGGCTTCAGAGGGTATTGTGGGATTTTTGGAGCTATCCTACCATCTTTTACTTGCACAACTACTGGAGCTACGTTTGCCATTAATCCAGTGTCTTGTCCATCTTTAGTCCAAAGTGACTCTGGTATCTGGGATGTCATTTCTTCTACCTGGGATGAACTCCTATTTATCATAACGGTCTGTGACATTAATTTTGATGGGGAGTCTAGCATGTCTCGCACTTCCTGAGCGTGATTCTCAGGTATGTCTAGGAATACACCTTCAGGAGTACAATAAATGACACACCCCATTTTACACAATAAATCTCTTCCCAGGAGATTAGTCGGTGCCGATGCAGCCAGCAAAAAGGAATGCTTGGTATGCAAAGGCCCTATTATAATCTCTGCTGGTTTGCTAACAGGGTAGTGTTGTACTACTCCCGTTACTCCCATGGCTGGAATTGTTTTACCAGTGGTTCTCATGCCCACTGTCGAATTTATCACTGATTTGGCCGCCCCCGTATCTACAAGGAAATTTAATGATTTACCAGCTACATCAATTGTGATCTCGGGTTCACTTCCAAGACTTGCAATCAATTTCACTGGCTGCAGATTACAGGTGTGGCCACACCCCTATTGGGTATGGTGACCTCCCTGAATCGCGCTGGCAGCAATTACTTGTGGTGGGGGTAGATGGGAACTATCAGAGATTTGCCAGTCTCTTCTAGGGGGATACCTTTTTGTTTCCCCTGCATGTGGCTCATAGCTCCACCCTTTCGGTCCTTGATCCCAATGTCTCGTGTCAGGTCGTTGTCTAGGGGATTGATATGAATTTTGCCTTTGTCTTGCTTTACAATCACGTGACATGTGTCCCTCTCTGTGACAACTATAACATTTTATACCTCTTGACTTACCCACAGGGGTCACAGTTCTGGGCTGAGGTGGCCGGGTAGTGAGGGCCTGTATGCTTACAGCCATTAACTTATCACTCTGTGACTCCCTGTGTCTGATGATATTCCGATCATGCCCAGCAGCAGCCTCTCCCAATGCATCCACCGACATACCTCTCCAATCAGGCCTAGTGGTTTGTATTCTATTCCTTAAAACCTCTTTTAGACCGTCCATTAATACTGAAACAGCTACTTCCCTGTGATGTACATTAGTTTTAATGTCATCTATACCAGTGTACCTAGCCATATCCTGCAGAGCCCGGTGAAAATACTCTGGTGTGGATTCACCTTCTTTTTGTTTTATTGTAAAGATTTTATTCCACTTTACTACTGCAGGAAAATATACCCCTAACTGTAAGTTGATTCTCTTTACATTATCCTGATTATACTCGTCTGTTAGTGGTACTTCCTCATCTAACTTGCAATCAGCGATAAACTTTAACGGATCAACACTGGGGGGTAAACATGCCCTTAAAACTGTCCTCCAATCTTTGTTATTTGGCTCTGCAGAATTTCCTAGCTCCCTAATATACTTTTGACATGCAACTAAATCTTTCCTAGGATCTGGGAATTCAGACATCATTGATCTTAATTCTGCTCGGGAAAAGGGACAGTGCATGGCGATGTTCCTGACAGGAGTTGCTCCTGAAGCTTCAGTTTTCCCATTTGGCACTGCTATTACCCTAACGGGATTCAGTCCAATAACATCATTCTGAGTAGATTCTATAACATGTGGTGAAATGGTTTCAGCATAGTGTATGGTGCCGTACTTACCAGTCGATACGACCTCACCTGTCCCTCCGCTAGGGGCCTTTGCTACTAATCTTACGGGTTGGGTCGTGCCCACTGCTGTTTCTGATATGGTGGCTGCTAGGGAGAGTGCTGATATTGTTGTGGGCTCATCCTCTTGGTCACAATCCTGGGGAAAGTTCAAAACAGGGTACAACTTGCACGGATTAGTGTTAGCATTAATTACTTTGGTTTCATTATCCTTAACTTCTACACATTTAACATGACCCTGAGTGCCATTCTCTGCAACCAATTTCTCTCCAGGTATGTATGGTGGTGGGGGAGCAGTGGCTATCAGTTTCCTGATAGGGTTAGATCCAGTGGCTTGCGCCAACCCCCTTTGTATTTCACCTTCCTGTTGCCACAATGTTTAATAATCATAATGTCTAATACGCCTTTTTGAAGACTTAATCAGGCAAACTCTTCTCCTTAAATTCTGTAACACTTCTGGGTTAAAACTACCTACCCGGGGAAACTTTTCCCCGTCATGCACAGTCATCCTCTCCCATTCATTGCACAACATTTCTGTGTGATGACCATATTTCTCACACATGATATACCTTGCCGACCCGATTGGTCGGTTTACCAAATCAACCTGAACCTCGGTTGATCGCCCCTTACCTGAACAAGTGGCCCCCATCTCTGCAGGCGTTGCTTTCACTACCTCTGACTTCAAATCAGGGTCTCCAGCAACCCTCACAGAAAACCAAAATGTCCTGGGTAAGGCTGCGGTGGGGGTTTTGCCTCGAGGTCCGCCCACTTAACTCCGCCCACGCTGGCCAATACGGCGACCAAAGTTCCCAGAGGTTCCGTACCCAACCTAGGGCACCTAAGTACGTCTACTTGCTCGGGCGTGGGGGAGTGTCTTACCCTCCCCAGCAAGTATCAGTCGCTGGAATGTCCCTGAGTGATCAGGCTACTTCCCTTAAAATAAAAAAAATTACACAAATCACGTTAACAATGTGCAAGTAGCGTTCTTTTGAATTTAAGACACGCTAATGCACACAATCACATGCGGTACAATCATATCTGCACACAAGCAACTAATCTTATGTGCAGAACGATCAGTGGAATCGAAAATTTCGGCTGCGAATTCCTTCAGCAATGAGCTTCTTTGGCCTATATGGGTCTAGCACCAACCCTCTTCGGTTGTGCTTCTCTACTTCTAGTCTGCTGTACCTGAACCTCCTGGTCTGTGACCTACTGGTCTGTTATGTACAGCAGACTCTACTGCTCATAAATGTGTCGAGTCTAACAAGGGACGCCTCCCAAGCCACCCCACGATATCACTCTCGCTGGTGTATCTCTTTCTACTGGCCTATGGTTCCCACTTCCGTAATAAAAAAGAAATCTTATATATACACACACTCTTACCACATGTACACTTTAATTTTTATTTCTGCGCAGAAATCCTTTCATTCGGTATTAGCCTAACCCAGAAGAATTGCAACAGAGAAAGTCTTTTTCTTTTAACTTTTAAACTTTTGGATTTGAGATAGATTTGTGTTATTTTTTGCGTTATTTCCTTATCGCTTACTAAACAATACTATCGTGCGGTTTGTATCATGTGGGCGTATCCGTACGCTCCGTTGCGTAATACACGCTCCGTGCGTCGACCCTTGCTGCGTACGCCCTGCCCTTGTAAGGACACGTGTACACAGACCAAGTACGTCCACAGTTACACACTACACGTTTATCAATGTGAATGATCTTTAACAGTAATCCTTCACTGACCACCGCTCAAATCTCCCTTGTATTCTAGGCGAGATTGTGTGCGTGCCTTTTACAATTATTCCCTTAAATATTACTTTTAACTATTAATAACAACAAATGTCTCAACACGTTTATCACTAGTATGTGGCAATCAGGAGAATGAGGCACGAAAACAATACTAAACAAGAAATACAGATGTGTATGCTTATTGCTTACGTTCGCAAAACAGAAACTAAACAGGTTTTAAAAGACAATAACGTACTGTTCCTACCTTTTGGTTCCGGATTCCTTCAGCACTCCTTACTAAGCGAAGCAGACGCTTATCTGGTCAGCACTACGAGGAATATTACCTCCCGCCTTTTGCTGACAGATAATGTCTGCTGGAATTACCTAGTGCAGATATGTGAAAAACGGGCGAGTCCCCAATTGACAATGCCTATTCTATACCTTGTATAAAACACTCTAAAGGGTTAAAGAACACAGTACGCAATTGGCGTATGGAATACCGTAAGAGTACGCACGTAGCGTAACGAACGCTTAGCCGTGGACGAGACGCACGAGCGGCACGTTCGCTCACGGCTTAGAGCGTAAAGGCAAGCACGCTATAGGCTGCCGACTAACGTAATGATACGCTATTAGCGTAGCGGACGCTCTGGACCACGAGGAGATCACAAGCGGCGCTGACGCTCACAGTGTTAAACCTTTAGAACTATACCATAAACAATGTACTTATACTGTAAACCCTTGTGCAGTGATAAGGTGTAAATGCAACACAGTGTAACCTTGTTAGTTTAAAAGCTGTATGAGCGTATGTGACACTCTGAGAACCCCATAGCAATATAATAAACACTCAAATACCGGTCTAAGGGTCTAACGCCTTTTAAGGAAATGAATGAACGTTTAATTGCAAAAGAATAATACAATACAAGTTATACACTACCAAGATAACATAAAATACCTAACCGAATCACTACACATAAAATACAATAAAGATACAATTACATTTAAAGGGGGAAGGAGAGAGAGAATGGCTTATAACATTAAATAAGAGACAATATGGTTGCAGAGAACTTACGCACCAGGGGAAACAATCGCAAGCGCCTTTCTGGATATCCAGCTCCCGATTATCAGCAATGAGAACCGTTGAAGAGAGTAGAGAGCTGGCCCAGATCGGCTTGTCCTTTTATACACTACACACAATACAGTACAATGGTCCCTACATTCTTATTGTTCATTGGACACAGGAATTCGTCTTTGCATTATAACAAAAGGTCATAGGTTGGTTCATACAGGTGGGCTGTGACTATTCCTAACTGCTCAGGTGGGTGGGAAACTGGGTTACCCGCCGCATGGGTAATAAAGTGCAAATATAGTAAATGTCCATAAACTTCTTATGTCCATAACTATACGCACGAGCGATTAATCCGCTTCAAACCAACACCGGAATATTGCTAATTATATTCTCTTCCGATGGATACTAAACACCACTGTGTAACCCCTGTCTGACCTTTCGTATCAAACAAAGAGGGATCTCTTTGTCCCCGAACATACTACATTAACTAAACTTTCAGATTCTATCAAAGGGACCATAATCTACAAAATACATTATATGAATAAAATATGTTACGATTGAGTCGCCAGCTAGACGAACACAAACTCTACCGTAAATGCGCATACCGCGCGTCCGCGAGTGCACGCGACCGCGAGTATACGCACGCACGGGAGGGCTCATGCACGTGCAGCGGGCACACGCATGAGGTGCATATATGGCAGTGTGCAGCGTGATATTTTTCTGACTTTGACAACACCATTAGCTCCAGAGGGATCGACCGCAGGACCCGTCCTTGGTGTTCGTTCCCGGAGCCGCGCCGCCGTCCCCCTTACAGAGCCAGAAGCATGAAGATGGTCCGGAAAATCGGCGGCAGAAGACTTCAGTCTTCACCAAGGTAGCGCACAGCACTGCAGCTGTGCGCCATTGCTCCTCATACACACTTCACACTCCGGTCACTGAGGGTGCAGGGCGCTGGGGGGGGGGGGGCGCCCTGAGCAGCAATAAAAACACCTTGGCTGGCAAAATAATCACAATATATAGCCCCAGAGGCTATATATGTGATAATTACCCCTGCCAGAATCCATAAAAAAGCGGGAGAAAAGTCCGCGAAAAAGGGGCGGAGCTATCTCACTCGGCACACTGGCGCCATTTTCTCTTCACAGTGTAGCTGGAAGACAGCTCCCCAGGCTCTCCCCTGTAGTTTTCAGGCTCAAAGGGTTAAAAAGAGAGGGGGGGCACTAAATTTAGGCGCAATATTGTTTATACAAGCAGCTATTGGGGAAAATTCACTCAGTGATAGTGTTTATCCCTACATTATATAGCGCTCTGGTGTGTGCTGGCATACTCTCTCTCTGTCTCCCCAAAGGGCTGTGTGGGGTCCTGTCCTCAGTCAGAGCATTCCCTGTGTGTGTGCGGTGTGTCCGTACGGCTGTGTCGACATGTTTGATGAGGAGGCTTATGTGGAGGCGGAGCAGATGCCGATAAATGGGATGTCGCCCCCTGTGGGCCGACACCAGAGTGGATGGATAGGTGGAAGGTATTAACCGACAGTGTCAACTCCTTACATAAAAGGCTGGATGACGTAACAGCTATGGGACAGCCGGCTTCTCAGCCCGCGCCTGCCCAGGCGTCTCAAAGGCCATCAGGGGCTCAAAAACGCCCGCTCCCTCAGATGGCAGACACAGATGTCGACACAGAGTCTGACTCCAGTGTCGACGAGGTTGAGACATATACACAATCCACTAGGAACATCCGTTACATGATCCCGGCAATAAAAAATGTGTTACACATTTCTGACATTAACCCAAGTACCACTAAAAAAGGGTTTTATGTTTGGGGAGAAAAAGTAGGCAGTGTTTTGTTCCCCCATCAAATGAGTGAATGAAGTGTGAAAAAGCGTGGGTTCCCCCGATAAGAAACTGGTAATTTCTAAAAAGTTACTGATGGCGTACCTTTTCCCGCCAGAGGATAAGTTACGCTGGGAGATATCCCCTAGGGTGGATAAGGCGCTCACACGTTTGTCAAAAAGGTGGCACTGCCGTCTTAGGATACGGCCAGTTTGAAGGTACCTGCTGATAAAAAGCAGGAGGCTATCCTGAAGTCTGTATTTACACACTCAGGTACTAGACTGAGACCTGCAGATAGTGCTGCTGCAGCGTGGTCTGTAACCCTGTCAAACAGGGATACTATTTTGCGAACATAAGACGTCGTCTTATATATGAGGGATGCACAGAGGGATATTTTGCCGGCTGGCATCCAGAATTAATGCAATGTCCATTCTGTCAGGAGGGTATTAGAGACCCGACACTGGACAGGTGATGCTGACTTTAAAAGGCACATAGAGCCTTATAAGGTGAGGAATTGTTTGGGGATGGTCTCTGGGACCTCGTATCCACAGCAACAGCTGGGAAGAAATTTTTTTTACCTCAGGTTTCCTCACAGCCTAAGAAAGCACTGTATTATCAGTCCTTTCGGCTTCAGAAAAGCAAGCGGGTCTAAGGCGCTTCCTTTCTACACAGAGACGAGGGAAGAGGGAAAAAGCTGCACCAGTCAGCCAGTTCCCAGAATCAAAATTCTTCCCCCGCTTCCTCTGAGTCCACCGCATGACGCGGGGGCTCCACAGGCGTAGCCAGGTACGGTGGGGGGCCGCCTCAAAAATTTCAGCGATCAGTGGGCTCGCTCACAGGTGGATCCCTGGATCCTTCAAGTAGTATCTCAGGGGTACAGGCTGAAATTCGAGGCGTCTCCCCCCCGCCGTTTCCTCAAATCTGCCTTGCCGACAACTCCCTCAGGCAGGGAGACTGTGCTAGAGGCAATTCACAAGCTGCATTCCCAGCAGGTGATAGTCAAGGTGCCCCTACTTCAACAAGGACGGGGTTACTATTCCACACTGTTTGTGGTACCGAAACCGGACAGTTCGGTGAGACCCATTTTAAATTTGAAGTCCTTGAACACATACATAAAAAAATTCAAGTTCAAGATGGAATCGCTCAGGGCGGTTATTGCAAGCCTGGAGGAGGGGGATTACATGGTATCCCTGGACATCAAGGATGATTACCTACATGTCCCCATTTACCATCCTCGCCAGGAGTACCTCAGATTTGTGGTACAGGATTGCCATTACCAATTCCAAGCACTGCCGGTTGGACTGTCCACGGCACCGAGGGTCTTTACCAAGGTAATGGCAGAAATGATGATACTCCTTCGAAAAAAGGGAGTTTTTACTTATCCCGTACTTGGACGATCTCCTTATAAAGGCGAGGTCCATGGAGCAGTTGTTGGTCGGAGTAGCACTATCTCGGGAAGTGCTACAACAGCACGGATGGATTCTATACATTCCAAAGTCACAGCTGGTTCCTACCACACGCCTGCTGTTCCTGGGGATGGTTCTGGACACAGAACAGAAAAAAGTGTTTCTCCCGCAGGAGAAAGCCAAGGAGCTGTCATCTCTAGTCAGAGACCTCCTGAAACAAAAACAGGTATCGGTGCATCACTGCACACGAGTCCTGGGAAAAATGGTAGCTTCTTACGAAGCAAAATTCCATTCGGCAGGTTCCATGCAAGAACCTTTCAGTGGGACCTCTTGGACAAGTGGTCGGAATCGCATCTTCAGATGCATCGGCTGATAACCCTGTCTCCAAGGACCAGGGTATCTCTACTGTGGTGGCTGCAGAGTGCTCATCTTCAAGAGGGCCGCAGATTCGGCATACAGGACTGGGTCCTGGTAACCACGGATGCCAGCCTTCGAGGCTGGGGGGCAGTCACACAGGGAAGAAATTTCCAAGGACTTTGGTCAAGTCAGGAGTCGTCCCTACACATAAATATTCTGGAACTGAGGGCCATTTACAATTCCCTAAGTCTGGCAAGGCCTCTGCTTCAAAACCAGCCGGTACTGATCCAATCAGACAACATCACGGCAGTCGCCCATGTAAACCGACAGGGCGGCACAAGAAGCAGGATGGCGATGGCAGAAGCCACAAGGATTCTCCGATGGGCGGAAAATCACGTCTTAGCACTGTCAGCAGTGTTCATTCCGGGAGTGGACAACTGGGAAGCAGACTTCCTCAGCAGACACGACCTCCACCCGGGAGAGTGGGGACTTCATCCAGAAGTCTTCCAACTGTTGGTGAACCGTTGGGAAAGGCCACAGGTGGACATGATGGCGTCCCGCCTAAACAAAAAACTAGATATTGCGCCAGGTCAAAGGACCCTCAGGCAATAGCTGTGGACGCTCTAGTGACACCGTGGGTGTACCAGTCGGTTTATGTATTCCCTCCTCTGCCTCTCATACCAAAGGTACTGAGAATAATAAGAAAACGAGGAGTAAGAACGATACTCGTGGTTCCGGATGGGCCAAGAAGAGCTTGGTACCCAGAACTTCAAGATATAATATCAGAGGACCCATGGCCTCTACCGCTCAGACAGGATCTGCTACAGCAGGGGCCCTGTCTGTTCCAGGACTTACCGCGGCTGCGTTGGACGGCATGGCGGTTGAATTCCGGATCCTAAAGCAAAAGGGCATTCCGGAGGAAGTCATTCCTACGCTGATAAAAGCCAGGAAAGAAGTAACCGCAAACCATTATCACCGTATTTGGCGAAAATATGTTGCGTGGTGTGAGGCCAGGAAGGCCCCAACAGAGGAATTTCAGCTGGGTCGTTTTCTGCACTTCCTACAGTCAGGAGTGACTATGGGCCTAAATTTGGGTTCCATTAAGGTCCAGATTTCGGCTCTGTCGATTTTCTTCCAGAAAGAACTGGCTTCACTGCCTGGAGTTCAGACATTTGTAAAGGGAGTGCTACATATTCAGCCCCCTTTTTTGTGTCTTCTGTGGCACCTTGGGATCTCAACGTGGTGTTGAGTTTCTTAAAATCACTTGAACCAACCTATTGTAGTGCCTGCGGCTACTAGGGACTTGGAAGATTCCAAGTTACTGGACGTAGTCAGGGCCTTAAAAATTTATATTTCCAGGACGGCTGGAGTCAGGAAAACAGACTCTCTTTTTATCCTGTAGGCACCCAACAAAATAGGTGCTCCTGCTTCTAAGCAGACTATTGCTCGCTGAATTTGTAGCACAATTCAGCTGGAGCATTCTGCGGCTGGATTGCCGCATCCTAAATCAGTAACAGCCCATTCCACGAGGAAAGTGGGCTCATCTTGAGCGGCTGCCCGAGGGGTCTCGGCTTTACAACTTTGCCGAGCTGCAACTTGGTCAGGGGCAAACACGTTTGCTAAATTCTACAAATTTGATACCCTGGCTGAGGAGGACCTTGAGTTCTCTCATTCGGTGCTGCAGAGTCATCCGCACTCTCCCGCCCGTTTAGGAGCTTTGGTATAATCCCCATGGTCCTTACGGAGTTCCCAGCATCCACTAGGACGTCAGAGAAAATAAGATTTTACTCACCAGTAAATCTATTTCTCGTAGTCCGTAGTGGATGCTGGGCGCCCATCCCAAGTGCGGATTGTCTGCAATACTTGTATATAGTTATTGCCTAACTAAAGGGTTATTGTTGAGCCATCTGTTGAGAGGCTCAGTTATATTTCATACTGTTAACTGGGTATAGTATCACGAGTTATACGGTGTGATTGGTGTGGCTGGTATGAGTCTTACCCGGGATTCAAAATCCTTCCTTATTGTGTCAGCTCTTCCGGGCACAGTATCCTAACTGAGGTCTGGAGGAGGGGCATAGAGGGAGGAGCCAGTGCACACCAGATAGTACCTAATCTTTCTTTTAGAGTGCCCAGTCTCCTGCGGAGCCCGTCTATTCCCCATGGTCCTTACGGAGTTCCCAGCATCCACTACGGACTACGAGAAATAGATTTACCGGTGAGTAAAATCTTATTTTCCATATAATATAACAGTTAGATAATGGGAGTATGGTGCAGATGTGATAGGGAGCTGTGCTTTGATCCAAGTATATAAGTTTTGAAAGTCTTACGAGGTTGTCTTGCCCCATGTTGTGTTGCCGCGGTTGCCTCCTCCTGTAAGGGGCAGCCAGAAAATTGATAAGTATGGCATAGTGCAACTGCTGCAGGGCCCCGGGCCGATGACTGGCCGGACTGGCAGAAACACCCCACTAAACTAGTTCTGGCTGGCCTGGGCAGCGCTGGGCTCATCTTCTGGGCGGCTTAGTCGTGGCCCTCAGCATCACAGCAGGTGGGGCATGAAAGCAGGTGCCCCACGTGCAGTGTGGACACCAGAAATGTGTCATTTCTGCACCAGGCTGCCTATACTAGCTAGCCCAATCCAAAGCAGTATGACATAAGACCAGGCCATGGGGCTTATAACTTGGAAAATGCGCTCTGCAGATGACTGATGTCTAAGCATACTAACAGTCCTCGGGGTAAGCTAAGCACAATGCATGTGCCTGTCCATATTGGACAGTGATCCTGGCACTCAGGATGGGAGTTTCAAATGTGGATTTTTTGCAGTTACATCTAACCAAGGCCAAGGGGATCTGAATTATACATTCACTAATGCATCTTTACTTGTCTAGACGGATTCGGTATGATATATCAATGGACAGAATACTGACAGCAGCTTCCCGCCCATCAGAATCCCGACAGTCCTCCAGACAGTACTCTAACATGCCCCTGTCCCCTACCCTAACCCTACCTTGTGGGTGCCACACCCTCTCCCTCCATGGTGGTACCTTCAGTGTTAATCCTGGACTCTGCTAAAGAGCTGGAGGTTTGGAGAACAGAATGACAGGCATGGGAATGGATAGAGTTAAACCTCCTGTGATGGGTGTGGACCAGAATGGCATGACAGGTTACAGCCAATTATAGTTAGGGGAGGGATCAGTATATATAGGAGATTCATAGGGCATTAGGGGTCTCTTTTAGCTTACCTTGCGGTAAGTGTGTGCTGTCTTGAATAGGACAGTTTTATTTCTCTTGCTTGGTGCTTTTGGTTTAGATTAGTTTAGAGGTTCAATCCCCACTAAGGGCTGCACTTCTATTTGTTTAAAATAATAACTTAGTTTAGCTTTTGGGGGATTTATTGCTGCTCACCTCCCCCTCCTTGTCCCTTTTCTGTCATGGCTGCTGCAGCCCGACCCCTGTGTACCCCCCGGGCCCCTGCTCGCTAGCGCTCAGAAGGTGGTGGAGAGGGGGCCATTGTGGAGCCTTTCGCCCGCCCGTTCAGTCTCATCGCCCGCGGGCGCGCGTGGCGGCGGTGGGTCGGGATCTGTCTCCCCTGCCGCAGTTGGCAGTGCAGTTGTTGTAGTCCGGTCGTGGGCGGCAGGGGGGGGCGCCTGTCTGAGGCGAGCGAGAGAGTTGTGGCCGGGGCTCTGCCTGCGGCTCCCTCCGTCGCTGGCCTGTTTTCGCGTGCGCGCGCGCTGGGGAGGGCCTACGCGCCTTCCTTTAGTGGATGTCGTGCCACCTCCGCCGCCCATAGCTTGGCCGCAGTTATCTGCCGGCCGTGGGCGGCGGGCGCCGGAGACGCAGGGAAAGGCTGTAGCTGGATCTCGGCCGGCGGCTCTCTCCCCTGGAGGCCTGGCTTCTACTCGACGCAGGGGGGGACTGCGCGCGGCAAGGGTCGCGCGCATCCGTCCTTGCTGTGGCTGGCCCCGCTCACGCACGTGTGCATGCAGCGGCGGCATTTTCTGATCACTCTCCCCTGCTGCCTCCCTCAGTGCCAGAGTCCAGCCGGGGACGGCGGAGGGGGCGGGGGGCAGGCACAGCTAGCAATATTACTTATGCAAATACGCAGGCTCTTGCTGATGGTTTCTTGGCTGAGGAGGCGGCGTTCCCTGTAGCTCAGGGGAGCTCCAGGCTTCAGTAACCTGGGGCCTCCCGGCTGGGGACAGGTGTGAGAGCGCAGGGCAGGGCTGGCAGCGGTGGCCGGGCATTGGAGGACAGGAGGAGTAAGGGGGACGGGGTGCAGAGGACAGGACAAGCGATCAGAGGGGGGACCAACAGGTCAGCCAGAGTCTCCCCTAACAGGGGCCGGGAGGATAGGGGCGAACAGGAGGCCTCTGGGGACCTGGCATCTGCGCGGTCATCAGTGGCGTCGGCTTTGGCCCCATTGGTGGCAGCTGCCTCCCCGGGTTCGGTAAGTCGTGCGGGCACGCGGGGGGGCAGGGGGCTTCTTCCGTGCCGTCGGGACCTGTGGTGCATCGGATAGCGCACGCTTGCCAGGATTTGGAAGAGGCCGCGGCGCAGTTGGGCAACACGTCAACGGGGGTGAGGGGCTCACGTATTGAGCAGGCGGGAGTGTCTCGGATCGGGCTGACGGTCTCGGCAGGGGTTTCCGGGTCCCGTTCTTTGTTTTCTTTTTCAGGAGGACTTGGCGAGAGGGAGGATGATGGGGACAAGGATTTTGAGATTCACACAGCAGTGGCATCTGAGTCCGAGCGGTCGTCAACGTCAGGTGAGGTAGAGATTTTGGCTCCTCCGTGCGCACTAGTTCCGACAGTTCCTCCTCTTCTTCATCCTTGTTGCAAGCGTCCAAGGTTAGTAGCACAACTAGAGCGAAGAAGCGGGCTGCCAGGTATGCAAAAAAGGTGGCAGGGCAGCGGGAGAAGCGGAAGAGGCGCAAGCGGCTTAGCTAGAGCGATCGCAGGGCCAAGAAGCGCCGTAATTTGCCGGGAGTGGTTCACTGTGACTATACGGCAGTGTTGAGGGGGCTGCGGGATAGCTGCCGGAAGAAAATTGGTAGAGGCGAATACATGGATTTGTTCGTGTTGACTAAGGATGCGAAGAGTATAAGGCAGCTAAAGCTAAGAAGGGCATCGGCGCTGAGGCGTTCCGGTCGTTTGACAATTGGCTGGCTGGCTTCTGCGCCTTTGCGGCATGTTATTTGGAGGATAGGCCGGACGAGCACATGAACGTCATCCGGTACTTGCACCTGATTCACGATATGCAGCGAACATCAACAGGAGTGGAATGGCGCGCGTATGACGAGAAGTTTCGGGAAAATCCGGATTGCTTGCACATAATTGATTTTGGGTGCAAGGACGTGGGGGTATGGCTTCAGGTCACTCGAACTTCTCAAGCTGCGAAGGAGCCCCGGAATCCGGAGGTGGATGGACAGCATGCTGGATCATCCGCCCAGGGAGCTAGCGCGGAGGCGGGGTCGAGCAGGAAAGGAAGAGCTGCTATTCACGGGGGCGGGCAGGCGCCCGCGCGGGGTAGGTGCTTCGCATATAATAACGCGACCTGTTCCTTCGGCAGGCAGTGTTGTTTTCGACACTCCTGCTTGCAATGCAGCGGTTTTCACCCGGCCTCCAACTGTTTTAAAGGGAATCGGAAGGGACCGAGAGGGGGTAAGCAAGGCTATGGTAAAACCCCTGGGAGCGGGAGCGCTCAACAGGGCTCCAACGCCAATTAAGTTGGATGCCATGTCCAAGTGGTTTGGCTGGTATCCAAATAGGCAGGTCGCTAGTTTTTTGTTTAACGGGTTCAAGTTTGGTTTCCGCCTGCCGGTTGCGGGCGACGTGAGAGTTAGGGCCATCAGGAATCTTCAATCCTCTCGCACTTTCCCGTCAGTTTTGCGTGAAAAAGTGGAGAAAGAAGTGCGACTGGGTAGGATGGTAGGCCCTTTTCGCCTGCCCCCTTTTGGATGAATTGGTTATTTCTCCAGTGGGGGTGGTTCCTAAGAAGACTCCGGGTGCCTTTAGGCTCATTCAGCATCTCTCTTACCCGTCAGGGTCGTCAGTCAACGACGCCATACCGCCTGAACAATGTTCGGTGGTGTACCAGTCGTTTGACGAGGCACTGGGGATTGTTCGGACTTATGGTCCAGGAGCTCTGATGGCTAAAATTGATGTTGAATCCGCATTTAGGTTGCTTCCGTTACATCCGGACTCATTCCGTTTTATGGGTTTTCGGATCGAAGCGGAATATTTCATTGACAAATGTTTGCCAATGGGGTGTTCCGTTTCCTGCTCGTTCTTCGAGAAATTTAGCACGTTTTTGCACTGGTGCGTGGAGTCTTCTACGGGTGGTCATGGAGTAGCACATTACCTTGATGATTTCCTGTGCGTGGGACCGGCGGATTCGCCGTGCTGCAGCGATTTGTTGTTTAGCATCAGAGCCCTGTTTTATCACTGTGGCGTGCCTGTGGCCGAAGATAAAACGGAGGGGCCGGTATCCTGTCTGTCGTTTTTGGGTATTGAGATCGACACGGTGGCAGGCTCATGCCGCCTTCCTCAGGTCAAGGTTGACAAGCTTTACAAGGTTATCGGGCAGTTCGTGGCGTCGCGCAAGGTTACACTGCAGCAGGCGCAGTCTTTGTTGGGCCTCTTGAACTTTGCTTGTCGGGTTATACCAATGGGCAGGGTTTTTTGCCGAAAGTTGGAAAGGTCAATGGCGGGGTGTGCCAGACCGCATCATTTCATTCGCTTGTCCTCCTAGATTAAGAGGGATTTGGCCGTTTGGGCCTCGTTCCTGGAGGACTTCAATAGGGTGCGTATCTGGTTGGCCCCTACGGTCGACAGTGCTGGATTACAGCTATTTACCGACGCGGCGGGTTCCTCTGGGTTCGGATGCTACCTAGAGGGCTCTTGGTGTGTGGCCCCTTGGCCTGAGGACTGGTCTCGCGAGGGTTTCACTAAGGACCTTTTGCTGCTTGAGCTTTTCCCCATTATGGTGGCCTTCGAGGTTTGGGGTGAGTGTCTGGCCGATCGCAGCATTTTGTTCAGATGCGACAATCTGGGCGTGGTGCATGCGATTAATAATCAGAGGGCGAGGTCGCTTGTGGTATTTAGGGTGCTTGCGCAGCTGTTGCTGACTTGCTTGCTTCGGAATGTATGGTTTCGCGCACAGCACGTTGCGGGAATCGAGAACGGAATTGCCGACGCGTTGGGGCAGATTTCGGCTGTTGGCACCTGAGGCCAATGCGCGGGGGTTTCAATGTCCTGATTATGTCTGGCAGGTGATCGGTCTGGACTGGAGAGCTTAGCGATGCGATCTGTAGCTCCGAACACGCTTAAGACTTACAGTCAAGCTTGGAGTGAGTGGGAAGAGTTTGTCCAGGGGCAGGGCCAAGAAGGTAAGAGCAGGCATCGGTTGATGTTTTCTTTTATTTGGCAGCTTTTTGTCACGGGTAGGTCTAGAGCCGTGGTGTCCCGGTACCTAGCAGGGATCTCATTTTTTAATAAACTGAAGGGTTTTCCTGACATGACAAAGAGTGGCCTCCTTGCAAAGGTGATGAAAGGGTGGGCGCGTGTGGCGCCAGTGCCACCAGATAGGCGACGCCTGATCGATGCGGTCCTGCTGCCAGCTGTCATCAGTGCGGTAGCCGGGGTTGCGTCTTCACTTTTTGAGTTGCTGTTGTTCGAGTTGGCGTTCTCCATGGCTTATCATGGAGCCTTTCGGATTTCGGAATTGGTGGGGCCTTCTAAATGGACAGATTCATGCATGCTCCAAGACGATGTGGTGGTGGGTGAGAGGTATTTGCTGTGTAGACTGCGTCGCTCTAAGACAGACCAAGTGGGTAGAGGGCGATGGGTCACTTTGGTGGTGGTCTCTGGAGGAGCGCATTTGCCCGGTAAAGTTGGCAATGAGATGTGCGGCAGTACGGCCCGATGCTGGGGGATCCTGGCTGCTGCATTATGACAGTTTACCATTGACGAAGTATCAATTTCGCTGGATGCTAAGTCGCTGTCTGGCCAGCTTGGGCCTTTCACCCACTGCTTTTGGTACGCATTCCTTTCAAATCGGGGCTGCGATGTCTGCTGCGTCGGCGGGTTTTTTCCGTTGCGGAGATTCAGGCGGTGGGGCGCTGGAAGTCTTCCAGTTACAGGCGGTATATTCGCCGGGTTTTATGAGTTGCTGTTTTAGCTAACATTAAGAGGTTTACTGTTGGATTTGTTGAGTCCGTCTTTGTACAGTTTGTCTCCCCTGCTCATCCTACTCATGGATTAGCTACTCGCCGCTGTTGGCAGTGGGGTCTGGAGTTCTTTTGCACTTTTTGCCTGACCTGACGGACTGAATTTAAATTTTACAATAATTCGGCTGATTGGTTCCAATTAAAAGTGCCTCAGCAGGTTTTTAAGCTTTCACCTCCAGCTGAGTTCTTCTATGTTTTCACCATTTATACCCCCCCCCCCCTTTCACTTTTGCTCTGTTTTATTATGATCTTTCCCTTTGTGCCTTTATGTTACGCTTCGATTGGCTTGAAGCTTGTTTAGCACGGCTAGGCCGTGACTTAATCAGAAATGAAAACCTTTTTTCTTTTGGCAGATCCTTCAGTTTAAGTCATGTATTAAGCTCATGTTAGGACATTTACTAACCTACTTTTTATTTCTTTCCTTCACTTTAGGTTGGGTGGATGACGAGTTGTCAGTATGGGTAGTCGGTCACTCTTGTTTACTGGGCAGCCAAGTTTTTGGCCTCGGAAGGGGTGCGTTTTTTTCCCCAGGCTCACAGTGTTCGTTGGCTTGGTTGGCGTGGAATGATGTGGCATGATTTGAAGGGTAGGTTGGTCAGTCAAGCCAGGGAGCATGGAGTCCCTGGGGTCCTAGTTGTCCATTTGGGTGGTAACGATCTGGGAAAGAGGACGTCTTTGGATTTGAGATGGTCCATGGTGGAAGATTTGTCCAGTATTGCCACAGCTTGGCCTAGCTGTGTTTTGGTGTTCTCAATGATTGTGCAGAGGTTGCGTTGGCGAGGAGTGGTGGATGGTCGCCCTATTGATGAGGCCAGGCAAAAGGTGAATGCAGCAGTAGCAAAGTGGGTGTTGGCTCACGGAGGGACAGTGGTTCGCCATGCTAGGATTCAGTTCCGTGACACTCACCTTTTTCGCCCTGATGGTGTACATTTGTCCAAGGAAAGGATGATGTTTTTCCTGGAGGATCTGTTTGAGGGGGTGCAGGATTTAGGTTGAGGGTATGGTGGCGGTGCGAAGCCTCTGTAGAAGAGTCTTTCGCTGTTGGCGGAAAAGAACGGAAGGTTCTGGTTTGGTTTGTTAGTCACAGTTTTTACGGTGTTGGTGTGGTTTAGGTGCACTCACCTCCATTGACTTTTAAGGCCGCTAGATCACCCGACAGGGGGCAGCGTCATCACCCATCAGGGTGGGTAGTCAGCGTGGAGGTCTGAGTTGGATACCTATGTATGGTTTTTGTGGTAGATTAGGATTGTTTTAGTTTTAAATATCTTTGAGGTTATCTTCAGTGGGTTTTTAGCCGTTCTTTTTTCTGCCACCATAGTCAGTTAATATTATATGCTAATTTAATATTTTCTTTCACAGGTCTTTTCTAGTGGATAGGGTTACAATAAATAGCTAACAATTTTCTGCCAAATTCAAGTCTCCGTGTCTTTATTCTTAGTATAAGGGTATAGGATGTTTTTACGGTTAGAATGGAGGCACACATCAGCCATTAGGAGGTTTATCCTGACCATATTACAGAACATTTTTTTATCCACTTACTGGCAGTCAGGGTTGGACTGGCCCACAGCAGTACAGGGGAGACCCCCAGTAGGCCCTACTGCCTGGGCATCCTTCACCTCATCTAGAGATCAGGCTCCAGACTGTGCACTAATTATACATTATACATACTGTATGTTATATTATACTGCAAAGGACTGTTGTGTATTTTCTGCAGTGCATTGCTGTTATTAATCTGGTACCTAAGCATGGGCGCCTACCACTGCATTCCCTCAGCGGGCACATCATTCCCCAGTCTGTCACTGCTGGCAGTACATATAGGTAAATGCTTCTTAATGGCTATCCAGGGCCGGATTATGGCTTCAGGGGGCCAAAGGAACGTAAGACAGGGGGGCCCTCCTCCCCCCACTTTGCCAGTGACTGGCACACATAGCTGAAAATTTCAGGGGCGTGACCTAACCATGGACTGTGTGGCCATGCCCCTTATGCAAATTATGGGAAACTTAAAAAAATGGCCCCCAGCCAGTTCAAATCCACGAGGGGATGCGATCAGTGTGAGCCCTTACCCCTGCACAGGCAGAAGAGGCTGCTGCTGGTAAGCGGCAGAAGCCTCCCTGCACCATCACAGATCAGCCAGCACACAGCAGCAGCGTGTGCTGGCTGGAGCACAGTACTGCTGCTGGCAGGACGAGTAGGAGGAGGGGGGAGGGGTGTAGGGGTCGGCAGTACCCTCTCCATCCTGTCTCAGCTGCGCTGCAGTGTGTGCGGGATTTCCCTCCCCCTCCTCTCAGGCAGCGCGGAGATTCACTGATTCTGTAATCTCCAACCTCCGCTGTCACTGGAGATTACAGAATCAGTGAGTCCCCGCGCTGTGGCATAGCTGCTCCGTCGGGAGGCCCCCTAAAACAGGAGGGCCTGAGGTACTTACTCCCTTAACCCCCCCCCCCCCCCCCCTTAATCCAGCTCTGTGGCTATCACAGAGGTTAAATCCACCCCCTCCACACATTGTTGCAGGAGATATATGGATTCCAGTGCCTGCCCCCAATACACCTCTGCCGTGCTCTACACGTGGGGGTGTACGTACAGAATGTGTCTGTGGAGAAAAGTACAAGCCTAATCTTTTACCCATTTACTAAACGTAACCTTAATTAAGAGAAGCCTCAAAAATCAACAATAGGTCCTCAAGACTGAACAATGGAAGTAGAATACTCCTATTAATCATTTCAGCAGTGGCCATAAAAGTGTATACTTTAAATATGGACACAGGAACAACTTCCCCCATATCTGTGTTTAAAATAAATAGTTCTGTATTTAGAATGGACTGGGTGAAATCCTGCACAAAGAAAGACACAAAAAAACATTCTCTGGAAAGCTTTGTTGGCACTTTTGTCCGACACATTAAAATCACAAATTCCCTTCTGTTTTAATGGAAATTCTTAGTTAGAAGACACGACAAAGGCACCCCACCTCCCCTTCCCCCAAATATGGCAGGCGCTGAGTTTGGAAAACATAATATTCAGAGCTTAGTATACACATCTAGCTGAACATGCTGTAGCAGCGAACACAGTTTATTTGTAAGCCTCACCACAATACAGGGGTTTTATTTTAGTGTTATCTATATAGGCTATACGATAAAGATGTAATTTGTGTTTGTTCTTTCCAGCATCACATAAAAAATACAGGATGAGTTTGGATGGTGTTGTCACTATTGGATAGCTTAGATAGCAGGGGGATGACTAAGCAGTGATAAAAGTGGAGAAGTGAGCCAGTGGAGAAGTTGCCCATGACAACCAATCAGCACTGACGTAACATTTAAAATTTGCTTAATATAAAAGTATACAGAGCAGCTGATTGGTTGCCATGGGCAACTTCACTGGCTCACTTCTTCACTTTTATCACTGCTTAGTACATGTCCCCCCACCTGGGGCTGAAAATGATCTGGGGCCTATTGTAAGAAGCCAAGCTGTGACCAGAGCTATGTGGGCGTGGCCAGTGGTTTGTGGGCGTGTACACACCCCTACACTATTAGTCCCAATGTCTCCCTACATATGTAAATGTAGAAAAGTTGCCATTTTGAGAAAAATAGGAATACATTTGGAATACTTATGGGTGACAGTGTGGCCAGCTGGTTATCATCATGCTGTCATGATGATTGGGCCTATTTCTATGTGGAGACCTGGAGCTGTAGACCAGCCTCATAAACTTTAACTTTTCAACCTTCGGATGTTGTAACAGGTTGGTTGGTAACACTGAGTAGCTACCCCACATGCATGAGCCATATGTCAGCTTGGTTACCTGTTGGCACAGGCACTGGAAGTGAAAGTGCAGGCTTTGGCTTAAATCCACTGCCAGTCTTTGTTTTGAAGTCAGGCTTAAGTTTAGTACCTTGGATGTTGCACCAGGCTGGTTCAGGAAAATCTCCAGGGGTTGGGAACTCAGCCTAGAAACAGGCAACACTGGCGATGTAGTCTACCCAGAATAAGCGCATAGATAGGGTAGATATTCCACAATTACATGTACACACCTTTACTGTGCTTCATTACATATGCACAGCCAGGGCCGGTTCTAGACCTCATGGCGCCCAGGGCGAAAGCTTCCTTTGCCCCCCCCCCCGATGGCAAAACAGAGTTAGTGCATGCCTACGGCGCGCGGCCAAAAAGTAGGGGCGTGGCTTCATAGGGAAGGAGCGTGGCCACAGTTATACACCCTGTAGTTGTGCCCCCAGTAGAGTTATGCCCCCTGTAGCTGTGCCCCCAGTAGATTTGCCCCCTGTAGCTGTGCCCTCAATGGTTGTGCCCCTGTAGTTTTGCCCCATTGCTGTGCCCCCTATAGTTTTGCCTTCAGTAGTTTTTCCCCGTTGCTGTGCCCTCAGTAGTTTTCCCCTTCTGTTGCTGTGCCCTCAGTAGTTTCCCCTTCTGTTGCTGTGCCCTCAGTAGTTGTGCCCCCTGTTGCTGTGTTCTCAGTAGTTGTACCCCTGTAGTTTTGCCCCCTGTTGCTGTGCCACTGTAGTTTTGCCCCCCGTTACTGTGCCCTCAGTAGATGTGCCCTCAGTAGTTGTGCCCCGTTGCTGTGCCCCCTGTTGCTGTGCCCCAGGTAGCTGCGTTTACAAAAAAAATTAAAAATAAAATACTCACCAGCCCCGCTCCTGCTTCCAGACCGCTGCTGCGGTCCCCCGTCTCTGGCCGCCGCTCCTCGGATCTATGGGAGAGACGTCATGACAAACATGAATTAGGCTCTTAGTAATGACCAACATTAATCTGCTTTTGTTGGATTTTCTTAGAACTGTAATAATGGTCCTACAAAGGGTTCGCTTGTGAGATTTCTATGTCCTAGTATAACGTGATGTGTTACTATCCATTGACTGTCAGCGGCAGGTCTGCTTGTACCGGAACAGAAGCCTTAACATCTATGAGGCCAAGCCCAGGGAAAATTAACACATTCAGAGAAATATCTATAGATAGTGGGACTCAAATGTGTCACTGAATCATTGTAGCCAAATTTGTTTGTTAATTGATCTGAACCATGGAGTGAAATGGAAGTGATGGTGAAGGAAATAAATACTTGCATTGTTTTTGCAAACAATAAGACTGAGTTATCTGTAGACAATCAGAGAGACCATTATGAATCACTATACTGTGTATAATATAAATATTCATCCATACAATGACCACACAGCATTGTGTCTAAACAGAGAGCTCTGAAACCGCTCTGTTCTTTCTGACCTAGTCATGTCCTGTGGGGGCTATGGAGTTATTGGGTTCCCGCACATCCAACCTCTCCTCCGCGCCTGGAGCCATGGCTGACGCATGCCAAGATTCCTCTGCTGACCTTTGTCATCCAGACAAGTCCAGAGTCCTCATCATCATAATCACTGAGCTGGGGGGAGGCGAGGGGGGCGCCGCCATGAATAAATAAGGTTTTATACAGTAAGCAAATGTTATCCATCTGCTGAGAGCCCATTGTTCACCAGTCACAGATGGAACCAATCTTCTGGCTCCTAGATCTCATCAACAGTGACACAAATATCTCACTACAGTACCTGTCATTGCAGCAGGAATTTATCTCATTTACCCCCCCGAGTGCTACATTTTCCTGCCTGTGCACACCTAGACGCACACAGTGTTCGTCACTGAGAAATGCATATTGATTTTATGTTTTTGTTTTTACCAATAGTATGGATATGAAATTTTTAACTGCCTGTTTCCTACACGCTACAGTATTAATGTGACAGAGCAGGAAGACACTTTCAGGACAGAGGCAGTATAGTACATTTGTAGGGTCATTACCCTTTCAGTATAAATGCAGATCAGCACCAGCCATGTTACTGATCCCTTTTCTCCCATGCTGCTGTTGTATCGGAGGGGATCACTACGTGGCAGGGCCGACAACAGAAATCTTGGGACCCGGTACACCGATATCTCTCGGCCCCCGCTATCCCCCTTGACCCCCATTCCCCTTTTAAAGCATAGGGCGGGTTTAAAAAAAGTGTGTGTGTGTGTGTGTGTGTGTGTATATATATATATATATATATAAAAGCAATATTGATAGGAGCACTCACCAGTCTTCATAAGCCTTGTAATAAATCAAATCAACACAGCAGTATCGGTCCCATATGAGACCTTTGTCAAGATCACAGAACAAGGCAGATAACCCACATATATACCCATCTAGCCGTCCCCCCAATTAGTAAGAAAAACGCCCCCATCACATTATTAAAATATACATATCAAAAATAATCCCAGTGCACAGAGATTCACAATCTATAAATCTAGATAACATACAGAGACATACCAAGAGCCAATACTGTGCAAATCCACTGACCACAGGGACCAGACCAAGTGACGTAGTAAAAGGGAGGAGAGGGGGGAGATAGGGCGGTTGGGGGACTATTAATTGTTTTCTTACTTAAATTGAGCAGTTGGAACAAACACTTTAAAAAGCAAAACGCCCCCATTTTTTGTGTCCCTTACCCTTGGGCCCCTCCTGAACCATGGGGCCCTGTACGAGTGTCTTGTTTGTCGCCCCCTGCCGCCGGGCCTGCTAGCTGGACCTAACAACACACACCAGTTTGTGGCATAGCATGCAGCTGCTGACTACACAAAGAGGCCTGAGATAAACATAAAATAAAACAAAGGCTTTTTCATACTCCAAGTGCAACAAATGTATGCAGAGATGTAACTGTATATAGCAGAGGTGTGTTCACAGCCCCTCGGGGGCTTGTCCAGCATTACAAAAATACTGATGGACGATCTCCAAGCGCTGCTATATAGAACTGGAATCCTTATGTCTGAGCGTCCTCAAAAAGAGAAGAACACAGCAATATTCATATGGGAGTCTTCAAACTATGTCATTCACTTGTTGAATCACCAACAACTGACCTTTATTAGCAACCCTATGTTCCCATAAAGGTTTCTTTAGAACTCCTTCACACCTTCATTTCTTCGGAATACTATGAAATCACAATATACAATATACAGCTCATTAAAACCGGGCTTACCTTATTGTTAAGCCCTATGTGCATCAAAAGGTATCTTTAATGGTTCTTCTTTCACTGGAGCCTTCTGTTGCTCTAGTATTTATATATCCAGCCTTCCAAAAACTCCTCAAAAAGATTCCATAAGTCTCTCTTTGTAAAGAAAGTTCTCTCTTTTTTATTTTCACAATTAATATTGTTAAAAATTGTATAAAAAATTAATACAAAACATAGAGGTTCCCACTTTCAAAGACAGGCAAGGCCACTTCCACTCACACCCCTTTGATGGAATAGGGGTTTTAGGTACAAACCACTGTTGGTCTAGATGCAAAAAAAACAAACAATCTGGTGGGCGTCCAAGTGGATGGTGGAATCAAGCCTGGGGTCCTCATACAGTAGCACCAACGCGTTTCGGATGTCAATCCTTCCTCAGGGTGTAAGATTGGAAGTGACCCTCTCGGTCCTTTATACCCACTACTCACATCACATGACAATGTTGGCCAATAGGATTCTTCCATCTATAAAATCATATATCCCTACATAGCTACTGATCGCACGATCAACCTTAAACATAGATCATCAAACATTAAATACATACATTTAATATAATGCTTCAATTCCTTAAGACCGTATTAAAAACATTAATTCACATTTAATAGGTGATATATAAACTACGGCTGTAATTCCATGTATATCGTTTTCTAATACAACAGTAATCCTAATCCCGAATCATTCCCTCCATATATTCCAATAACCTAAAACCAAAATCCTCCTACTTTCAGAATTATACATTCCCCTTCCGTTCGCAATCCCCCCTTGTATATCATGGTTGTCATGGATACCGCACGTCCTCCACGTTATTCCTATTTCAGCGCGGGTCTAAGATCCCACGTCATCGCGGTCACGGGCGGCATCCTCCGCTCGCTGGGGCGCATACGTCATATCCTGGATGTTCATTGTGAGCCGCAAACATCCTAGGCAGTTTCTTTAGCAACAGTTTATCACTGCCGGTGTTTGAGACGCATATCGGAGGTTCAGTGTAATGAAATAGGGATTAGGATTACTGTTGTATTAGAAAACGATATACATGGAATTACAGCCGTAGTTTATATATCACCTATTAAATGTGAATTAATGTTTTTAATACGGTCTTAAGGAATTGAAGCATTATATTAAATGTATGTATTTAATGTTTGATGATCTATGTTTAAGGTTGATCGTGCGATCAGTAGCTATGTAGGGATATATGATTTTATAGATGGAAGAATCCTATTGGCCAACATTGTCATGTGATGTGAGTAGTGGGTATAAAGGACCGAGAGGGTCACTTCCAATCTTACACCCTGAGGAAGGATTGACATCCGAAACGCGTTGGTGTTACTGTATGAGGACCCCAGGCTTGATTCCACCATCCACTTGGAGGCCCACCAGATTGGTTATTTTGCATATAGACCAACAGTGGTTTGTACCTAAAACCCCTATTCCATCAAAGGGGTGTGAGTGGAAGTGGCCTTGCCTGTCTTTGAAATTGGGAACCTCTATGTTTTGTATTAATTTTTTATACCATTTTTAACAATATTAATTGTGAAAATAAAAAAGAGAGAACTTTCTTTACAAAGAGAGACTTATGGATTCTTTTTGAGGAGTTTTTGGAAGGCTGGATATATAAATACTAGAGCAACAGAAGGCTCCAGTGAAGGAAGAACCATTAAAGATACCTTTTGATGCACATAGGGCTTAACAATAAGGTAAGCCCGGTTTTAATGAGCTGTATATTGTAGATTGTGATTTCATAGTATTCCGAAGAAATGAAGGGGTGAAGGAGTTCTAAAGAAACCTTTATGGGAACATAGGGTTGCTCATAAAGGTCAGTTGTTGGTGATTCAACAAGTGAATGACATAGTTTGAAGACTCCCATATGAATATTGCGGTGTTCTGCTCTTTTTGAGGACGCTCAGACATAAGGATTCCAGTTCTATATAGCAGAGCTTGGAGATCGTCCATCAGTATTTTTGTTGTGTATAGAAAGTAGAGATGAGCGCCTGAAATTTTTCGGGTTTTGTGTTTTGGTTTTGGGTTCGGTTCCGCGGCCGTGTTTTGGGTTCGAACGCGTTTTGGCAAAACCTCACCGAATTTTTTTTGTCGGATTCGGGTGTGTTTTGGATTCGGGTGTTTTTTTCAAAAAACACTAAAAAACAGCTTAAATCATAGAATTTGGGGGTCATTTTGATCCCAAAGTATTATTAACCTCAAAAACCATAATTTACACTCATTTTCAGTCTATTCTGAATACCTCACACCTCACAATATTATTTTTA
This sequence comes from Pseudophryne corroboree, assembly GCF_028390025.1. Classification (NCBI taxonomy): domain Eukaryota; kingdom Metazoa; phylum Chordata; class Amphibia; order Anura; family Myobatrachidae; genus Pseudophryne; species Pseudophryne corroboree. The sequence goes on from NC_086452.1 coordinate 71,670,866, forward strand.
GTCCTAAAATTTGCACCGAGGTCGCTGTGTGAGTAAGATAAGCGACCCTAGTGGCCGACACAAACACCGGGCCCATCTAGAAGTGGCACTGCAGTGTCACGCAGGATGTCCCTTCCAAAAAACCCTCCCCAAACAGCACATGACGCAAAGAAAAAAAGAGGCGCAATGAGGTAGCTGTGTGAGTAAGATTAGCGACCCTAGTGGCCGACACAAACACCGGGCCCATCTAGGAGTGGCACTGCAGTGTCACGCAGGATGTCCCTTCCAAAAAACCCTCCCCAAACAGCACATGACGCAAAGAAAAAAAGAGGCGCAATGAGGTAGCTGTGTGAGTAAGATTAGCGACCCTAGTGGCCGACACAAACACCGGGCCCATCTAGGAGTGGCACTGCAGTGTCACGCAGGATGTCCCTTCCAAAAAACCCTCCCCAAACAGCACATGACGCAAAGAAAAAATGAGGCGCAATGAGGTAGCTGACTGTGTGAGTAAGATTAGCGACCCTAGTGGCCGACACAAACACCGGGCCCATCTAGGAGTGGCACTGCAGTGTCACGCAGGATGTCCCTTCCAAAAAACCCTCCCCAATCAGCACATGATGCAAAGAAAAAGAAAAGAAAAAAGAGGTGCAAGATGGAATTGTCCTTGGGCCCTCCCACCCACCCTTATGTTGTATAAACAAAACAGGACATGCACACTTTAACCAACCCATCATTTCAGTGACAGGGTCTGCCACACGACTGTGACTGATATGACGGGTTGGTTTGGACCCCCCCCAAAAAAGAAGCAATTAATCTCTCCTTGCACAAACTGGCTCTACAGAGGCAAGATGTCCACCTCATCTTCACCCTCCGATATATCACCGTGTACATCCCCCTCCTCACAGATTATCAATTCGTCCCCACTGGAATCCACCATCTCAGCTCCCTGTGTACTTTGTGGAGGCAATTGCTGCTGGTCAATGTCTCCGCGGAGGAATTGATTATAATTCATTTTAATGAACATCATCTTCTCCACATTTTCTGGATGTAACCTCGTACGCCGATTGCTGACAAGGTGAGCGGCGGCACTAAACACTCTTTCGGAGTACACACTTGTGGGAGGGCAACTTAGGTAGAATAAAGCCAGTTTGTGCAAGGGCCTCCAAATTGCCTCTTTTTCCTGCCAGTATAAGTACGGACTGTGTGACGTGCCTACTTGGATGCGGTCACTCATATAATCCTCCACCATTCTATCAATGTTGAGAGAATCATATGCAGTGACAGTAGACGACATGTCCGTAATCGTTGTCAGGTCCTTCAGTCCGGACCAGATGTCAGCATCAGCAGTCGCTCCAGACTGCCCTGCATCACCGCCAGCGGGTGGGCTCGGAATTCTGAGCCTTTTCCTCGCACCCCCAGTTGCGGGAGAATGTGAAGGAGGAGATGTTGACAGGTCGCGTTCCGCTTGACTTGACAATTTTGTCACCAGAAGGTCTTTCAACCCCAGCAGACTTGTGTCTGCCGGAAAGAGATCCAAGGTAGGCTTTAAATCTAGGATCGAGCACGGTGGCCAAAATGTAGTGCTCTGATTTCAACAGATTGACCACCCGTGAATCCTTGTTAAGCGAATTAAGGGCTGCATCCACAAGTCCCACATGCCTAGCGGAATCGCTCCCTTTTAGCTCCTTCTTCAATGCCTCCAGCTTCTTCTGCAAAAGCCTGATGAGGGGAATGACCTGACTCAGGCTGGCAGTGTCTGAACTGACTTCACGTGTGGCAAGTTCAAAGGGCATCAGAACCTTGCACAACGTTGAAATCATTCTCCACTGCACTTGAGACAGGTGCATTCCACCTCCTATATCGTGCTCAATTGTATAGGCTTGAATGGCCTTTTGCTGCTCCTCCAACCTCTGAAGCATATAGAGGGTTGAATTCCACCTCGTTACCACTTCTTGCTTCAGATGATGGCAGGGCAGGTTCAGTAGTTTTTGGTGGTGCTCCAGTCTTCTGTACGTGGTGCCTGTACGCCGAAAGTGTCCCGCAATTTTTCTGGCCACCGACAGCATCTCTTGCACGCCCCTGTCGTTTTTTAAAAAATTCTGCACCACCAAATTCAAGGTATGTGCAAAACATGGGACGTGCTGGAATTTGCCCATATTTAATGCACACACAATATTGCTGGCGTTGTCCGATGCCACAAATCCACAGGAGAGTCCAATTGGGGTAAGCCATTCCGCGATGATCTTCCTCAGTTGCCGTAAGAGGTTTTCAGCTGTGTGCGTATTCTGGAAAGCGGTGATACAAAGCGTAGCCTGCCTAGGAAAGAGTTGGCGTTTGCGAGATGCTGCTACTGGTGCCGCCGCTGCTGTTCTTGCGGCGGGAGTCCATACATCTACCCAGTGGGCTGTCACAGTCATATAGTCCTGACCCTGCCCTGCTCCACTTGTCCACATGTCCGTGGTTAAGTGGACATTGGGTACAACTGCATTTTTTAGGACACTGGTGAGTCTTTTTCTGACGTCCGTGTACATTCTCGGTATCGCCTGCCTAGAGAAGTGGAACCTAGATGGTATTTGGTAACGGGGGCACACTGCCTCAATAAATTGTCTAGTTCCCTGTGAACTAACGGCGGATACCGGACGCACGTCTAACACCAACATAGTTGTCAAGGCCTCAGTTATCCGCTTTGCAGTAGGATGACTGCTGTGATATTTCATCTTCCTCGCAAAGGACTGTTGAACAGTCAATTGCTTACTGGAAGTAGTACAAGTGGGCTTACGACTTCCCCTCTGGGATGACCATCGACTCCCAGCGGCAACAACAGCAGCGCCAGCAGCAGTAGGCGTTACACGCAAGGATGCATCGGAGGAATCCCAGGCAGGAGAGGACTCGTCAGAATTGCCAGTGACATGGCCTGCAGGACTATTGGCATTCCTGGGGAAGGAGGAAATTGACACTGAGGGAGTTGGTGGGGTGGTTTGCGTGAGCTTGGTTACAAGAGGAAGGGATTTACTGGTCAGTGGACTGCTTCCGCTGTCACCCAAAGTTTTTGAACTTGTCACTGACTTATTATGAATGCGCTGCAGGTGACGTATAAGGGAGGATGTTCCGAGGTGGTTAACGTCCTTACCCCTACTTATTACAGCTTGACAAAGGGAACACACGGCTTGACACCTGTTGTCCGCATTTCTGGTGAAATACCTCCACACCGAAGAGCTGATTTTTTTGGTATTTTCACCTGGCATGTCAACGGCCATATTCCTCCCACGGACAACAGGTGTCTCCCCGGGTGCCTGACTTAAACAAACCACCTCACCATCAGAATCCTCCTGGTCAATTTCCTCCCCAGCGCCAGCAACACCCATATCCTCCTCATCCTGGTGTACTTCAACACTGACATCTTCAATCTGACTATCAGGAACTGGACTGCGGGTGCTCCTTCCAGCACTTGCAGGGGGCGTGCAAATGGTGGAAGGCGCATGCTCTTCACGTCCAGTGTTGGGAAGGTCAGGCATCGCAACCGACACAATTGGACTCTCCTTGTGGATTTGGGATTTCGAAGAATGCACAGTTCTTTGCTGTGCTGCTTTTGCCAGCTTGAGTCTTTTCATTTTTCTAGCGAGAGGCTGAGTGCTTCCATCCTCATGTGAAGCTGAACCACTAGCCATGAACATAGGCCAGGGCCTCAGCCGTTCCTTGCCACTCCGTGTGGTAAATGGCATATTGGCAAGTTTACGCTTCTCCTCCGACAATTTTATTTTAGGTTTTGGAGTCCTTTTTTTACTGATATTTGGTGTTTTGGATTTGACATGCTCTGTACTATGACATTGGGCATCGGCCTTGGCAGACGACGTTGCTGGCATTTCATCGTCTCGGCCATGACTAGTGGCAGCAGCTTCAGCACGAGGTGGAAGTGGATCTTGATCTTTCCCTAATTTTGGAACCTCAACATTTTTGTTCTCCATATTTTAATAGGCACAACTAAAAGGCACCTCAGGTAAACAATGGAGATGGATGGATTGGATACTAGTATACAATTATGGACGGGCTGCCGAGTGCCGACACAGAGGTAGCCACAGCCGTGAACTACCGCACTGTACTGTGTCTGCTGCTAATATATAGACTGGTTGATAAAGAGATAGTATACTCGTAACTAGTATGTATGTATAAAGAAAGAAAAAAAAACCACGGTTAGGTGGTATATACAATTATGGACGGGCTGCCGAGTGCCGACACAGAGGTAGCCACAGCCGTGAACTACCGCACTGTACTCTGTCTGCTGCTAATATATAGACTGGTTGATAAAGAGATAGTATACTCGTAACTAGTATGTATGTATAAAGAAAGAAAAAAAAACCACGGTTAGGTGGTATATACAATTATGGACGGGCTGCCGAGTGCCGACACAGAGGTAGCCACAGCCGTGAACTACCGCACTGTACTGTGTCTGCTGCTAATATATAGACTGGTTGATAAAGAGATAGTATACTCGTAACTAGTATGTATGTATAAAGAAAGAAAAAAAAACCACGGTTAGGTGGTATATACAATTATGGACGGGCTGCCGAGTGCCGACACAGAGGTAGCCACAGCCGTGAACTACCGCACTGTACTGTGTCTGCTGCTAATATAGACTGGTTGATAAAGAGATAGTATACTCGTAACTAGTATGTATGTATAAAGAAAGAAAAAAAAACCACGGTTAGGTGGTATATACAATTATGGACGGGCTGCCGAGTGCCGACACAGAGGTAGCCACAGCCGTGAACTACCGCACTGTACTGTGTCTGCTGCTAATATATAGACTGGTTGATAAAGAGATAGTATACTCGTAACTAGTATGTATGTATAAAGAAAGAAAAAAAAACCACGGTTAGGTGGTATATACAATTATGGACGGGCTGCCGAGTGCCGACACAGAGGTAGCCACAGCCGTGAACTACCGCACTGTACTGTGTCTGCTGCTAATATAGACTGGTTGATAAAGAGATAGTATACTCGTAACTAGTATGTATGTATAAAGAAAGAAAAAAAAACCACGGTTAGGTGGTATATACAATTATGGACGGGCTGCCGAGTGCCGACACAGAGGTAGCCACAGCCGTGAACTACCGCACTGTACTGTGTCTGCTGCTAATATAGACTGGTTGATAAAGACATAGTATACTCGTAACTAGTATGTATGTATAAAGAAAGAAAAAAAAACCACGGTTAGGTGGTATATACAATTATGGACGGGCTGCCGAGTGCCGACACAGAGGTAGCCACAGCCGTGAACTACCGCACTGTACTGTGTCTGCTGCTAATATATAGACTGGTTGATAAAGAGATAGTATACTCGTAACTAGTATGTATGTATAAAGAAAGAAAAAAAAACCACGGTTAGGTGGTATATACAATTATGGACGGGCTGCCGAGTGCCGACACAGAGGTAGCCACAGCCGTGAACTACCGCACTGTACTGTGTCTGCTGCTAATATAGACTGGTTGATAAAGAGATAGTATACTACTAATATTATATATACTGGTGGTCAGGTCACTGGTCACTAGTCACACTGGCAGTGGCACTCCTGCAGCAAAAGTGTGCACTGTTTAATTTTAATATAATATTATGTACTCCTGGCTCCTGCTATAACCTATAACTGGCACTGCAGTAGTGCTCCCCAGTCTCCCCCACAATTATAAGCTGTGTGAGCTGAGCAGTCAGACAGATATATAATATATATAGATGATGCAGCACACTGGCCTGAGCCTGAGCAGTGCACACAGATATGGTATGTGACTGACTGAGTCACTGTGTGTATCGCTTTTTTCAGGCAGAGAACGGATATATTAAATAAACTGCACTGTGTGTCTGGTGGTCACTCACTATATAATATATTATGTACTCCTGGCTCCTGCTATAACCTATAACTGGCACTGCAGTAGTGCTCCCCAGTCTCCCCCACAATTATAAGCTGTGTGAGCTGAGCAGTCAGACAGATATATATATAATATTATATATAGATAATAGATGATGCAGCACACTGGCCTGAGCCTGAGCAGTGCACACAGATATGGTATGTGACTGAGTCACTGTGTGCTGTGTATCGCTTTTTTCAGGCAGAGAACGGATTATAAAGTAAACTGCACTGTCCTCACTAGTAAACTCTCTCCACTCAGTCTCTACACTTCTACAGTAACAGTACTCCTCCTAGTCAGCTCCAGTAAATCTCTCTCAGTCTCTTATAATCTAAATGGAGAGGACGCCAGCCACGTCCTCTCCCTATCAATCTCAATGCACGTGTGAAAATGGCGGCGACGCGCGGCTCCTTATATAGAATCCGAGTCTCGCGATAGAATCCGAGCCTCGCGAGAATCCGACAGCGTCATGATGACGTTCGGGCGCGCTCGGGTTAACCGAGCAAGGCGGGAAGATCCGAGTCGCTCGGACCCGTGAAAAAAAACATGAAGTTCTGGCGGGTTCGGATTCAGAGAAACCGAACCCGCTCATCTCTAATAGAAAGGAGTGGTATTCTACTTGGACATATGCCAAGCTGCAGCTAGGGCTCAAGTTATTGTTTCTTTTTGCTTGTCCAGCATTATCCAGCAATGGCCAGCCACATTTTTTGTTTAGAGACTTTAGATAGCTTCAAATGACTAATACTAATTAATGATACTTTTCATTACTGCCATACATCTAACAAGTGCGCACGCTAAAATTATGGACAGCTTGGTGAAAGCACAACCTGCTCCAATTATAAAACATCTGCCCCATGTCTCCATATAGGCTACTTGCTGGCAAAGGCAGTGTATTACGCCACATTGCATGCTTAGAAAGCCATCACACACCAATGCACGTATACAGACCTGTACACATTTATAACACATCTCATCATGGGGCAGATGTACTAAGCTTTAGGGAGACTACACACCAGAACAACCGGCAATTGGGCCGATGGTCAGAGTGCTTTACCTTTGCCCCAGACCATGCCAGATTGGCGGTACACACCAGGAAGATGTAATAAACGACAAAACGATCACTGTTCCATCCTTCATTACACTGCACCGGGTCGCATGCAGTATCTTCCGGTTGGCCGTGCAGCAGGGCCAACCTGAAGATGTTGCATGTGACCCACGGGAGTGCACAATAGTGCGTACACAGTAGGTGATATGAGACCTGCTGGAGCGGGCAAAAATGCCCCCCCCCCCCCCCCATTGACATTAAAAAAACAAAACACCTTTCGCATCCGGAAAGGGGCGTGGCCTTGTTAAAATGGCCGTGGTCCCATTAAAATGGGCGTGGCCTCATCTGAAAAGACTACCTTACACTCCAGTTTTTGACCCTGCACCTACAGATCATGGCCACCATAGGAAAAAAAAACCTACCATATTAAGCACCATACAGTAATGCCCTCTGCACCATGTTATGCCACACACCGCAATGCCCTTGATACATTAAATCCCCACATTACGGCAGGCAAGTGTCCCCATTTGACACATTACGGCAGGCAAGTGTCCCCATTTGACACATTACGGCAGGCACGTGTCCCCATTTGACACATTACGGCAGGCAAGTGTCCTTATTTTACACATTATGGCAGGCAAGTGTCCTTATCTTACACATTATGGCAGGCAGAGTCCTCATCGAGAGAGAGATACTAATACTTACATTTTGCAAAGGCGCTTCCCGCTCTTTGGCCTGCCTCTCCAGTCCCTCCTCGTGCCGGCCACCTCTCCCTCCGTGTAGCTTGGCAGCAGCTCCCCCTCCTCAGTACCCCGCTCGGGGGGGGAGTTTTGCGGAATGACGCGGTTGCGTCATGACGTCACGACAATTGCGTCTTTCTGCGAAACGCTGCCCCCCAAGCGGGTTACTCTGAAAGAGGGAGGAGGGGGAAGCAAGGAGTCACAGAAGTGATTGCACTGCTCGCCCTCCGCAAGAAACAGCACTGAATTTACATACATACACACAGCATACTTACAAAACACACACAGGGTATACACGTGCACATAACATACATACATACATACATGCATACAGCATTATAAACACAAACAAGGCATATACACACATATGGCATGATATACACACACATATGCTCATTCTCCCCCTCTCCCCCTCTCAGCTTCATAAACAAACAGCACAGGCTGCAGTGCACAGCCTGCTGCTAGCACTCCGTAAACCGGTCTCCCCCCTCCTGCTCCCGCACTTATGCTGGTCAACACACAGACAAGCGCGCGCGTATGAACTGCTCCTCCCATCTGCAGTACTCCGTTCGGGGGCGGAGCTTCGAGAAATGACGCAATGGCGTCGTGACGTCACGACTCAACCGCATATCGTGAAGCTCCACCCCCCGAGCGGAGTACTGCAGACGGGAGGAGGGGGAGCAGCTAATGTAGCCGGCATGTGTCGCAGCGGGCGCCCCATGCGATTGGGGCTGATTGGCTGGTACTTTATCTCTCCCCACTTTATTACTCTCCAAGGATTAGTACATCTCCCCTCTTATGCGGGCCATACATCTGCGCAGAGATTCCTTGTTCTGCAGATCCGATGGCACACATCGATGACCAGCAATCCATCTGGGAAATGCAACATAAATCCCTGACTCAACAATTCTGACCATTTTCGGGTTGGAATCTGGGAATCGAGATTGCCCAACATTTAGGATTTCTCTGATGCCCTGACTCTTGCATTGTCAGAATGGGGAATTGCCCCAATATAGGCTAGAAGTATGGGCCCCCTTACAACCAGAGAGGCTGATTGCGGTAGGAAGAGGCGCTCAGTAAGGGTGTTTCGCACAGACCAGCAGTTCCTGTATGTGTATATGCACCTTTTCAGAGACGTATCATGGGGGTCATTCCGAGTTGATCGCTCACTGCCGTTTTTCGCAGTGCAGCAAAAAGGTTACTATTGCGCACAGGGTTGGACTGGCCCACAGGGGTACAGGGGAAACCACCGGTGGGCCCTACTGCCTGGGGCCCCACCCCCTCAAGGAATCAGGTTCCAGACTGTGCTGTTACTAATCTAGTACATTATCTTGCATGCACTACAGTATTTACTGTATATATTTATCTAGGGGACCAACCCATGCAAAATGGTTAGGCAAACCAAAGTGGCGGCTGGGCACACCACCTCTAGAGACTGGCCACACCCCTAAACATGGGCCCCTACAACTGTATTCCGCCAGTGGGCCCTACATGCCCCAGTCCAACCCTGACTGCGCATGCGTATGCACCGCAATGCGCAGGCGCGTCGTATGGGTACAAAGCGGATCGTTGCTGAGCGATGGATTTAACGAAGAATCCATTCGCACAGCCGATCGCAAGGAGATTGACAGGAAGAAGGCGTTCGTGGGTGTCTGACGTAAATTCCGGGACCAAAAAGACTGAAGTGATCGCAAGGGCTGAGTCCAGACCTACTCAGAAACTGCAAAAAACATTTTTGTCCCGCTCGGCTGCACACGCGTTCGCACACTTGCAAAGCAAAAATACTCTCCCCAGTGGGCGGCGACTATGCGTTTGCACGGTTGCAAAAAGTAGCTAGCGAGCGGTCAACTCGGAATGAGGGCCCATGTTTTGCACTTGCTATAGCAAGTACACACCAATGTCAATGACTTGGCTCATATACTGCTAATATGGAGAAGTATGCATATTGAGATGTGGACAGCACGATCCTTTTAAGCAACTATTCTTTTGAGTGTATTTTGCTAAAAACATCAGCCTCGGCTCGACGTCTCATTTGCTTATTAATTCTTTTCCATGTTTGAACCTTTAAGCACCATCAGATTCTGCAGCCATATTCCAAGCCTTCAAGCGTTCCCTGAAAACTCACCACTTCAGGCAACTTAGCAAATCTCGGAACCGCTCATATAGGGTGGGATGTACTAAGAGACATTGCCACCTATCGTCACAATGTTAATCGCATATGTACTTACATATGCGAATAGCATTGCCAAGGATAGCTCTTCCGATAAGAGCTGTCCTTCGCGATCCCCGGCTGCTTAATCTGCACATGCCCAGAGTGACGGAGGTGGCCGTGGGGCATGCTGGGAAGGATCTGATTGGATCCCTCACACCAGCACTGCGCTGCGGAGAGAAGTCCCTCCGCGACGCTGACTCGGCAGCTGGGGCTTAGTACATTTGGAAAATGCGGTAAACGGGGGTTTACCGCATTTTACATTTAGTACCAGGGGCGGATTGGGAAACAAAGTGGCCCTGGAAAATTATCTAAAAGTGGCCTCATGTGGACAGCACCAAATCAACTGTAGGTGGAGCTAATACCAAAGTAGGCGGGATTAATACTTCAAAATGTAATGTACATGGGGTTACACCAACAAAAGGCAGAGCATGTTATATTGCCCTTGGGGGCTCCCCATCACGCCGCACACCCGCAGCATGGCACCCCGCCACGGCCACTGCACAGCTCGGCTTAGCCAGGAACGAGGAGGCTTCTCCGGGATCTTATGTCACCCGACGGCACTGACCAGCAACTGACGCTGCCAGGTATTACCGATGGGGGGGCGAGGCCTCAGCTGCTGCAGAACCTATATATTAGGCCAGATCTGTGACTCCGCCCAGCATTGTGACTCCACCCAGCATTATACACACAGTCACAGATCTATACTAATATATAGGAGATATATACATACATATAATATATACATGCATATATATATATATATATATATATATATACATACACACACACACACACACATATATACACACGTGTGTATATATATATATATATATATATATACACACACACACACAGACACTATATATATTTACATACACACATATCTAAAAATATGTGTGTATATATATTTATATATATATATATATATATATATAATGTGTGTGTATGTGTGTATATATATATGTGTATATATATATATATATATATGTGTGTGTATATCTCCTATATATTTGCCCAACTCTGTGACTCTGTGCCCGTAACGCTGGGCGGAGTCACAGGCACAGATCTGGCCAGGAACAGTCCCCTCCCTCTCTCCGCCCAGTCCCCTCCCCATCTCCGCCCAGTCCCCTGTCTCCCTTCTCCCCGTACACTCTCTCTGGTGACAGAGCAGCATAGGCGTGCGCACGGGGGGTGCCTGGTGCGCATAGGCACCCCCTAATGTCGGGCACCTCCCGCACGTCACGCCTGCTACGATCTGATCATCGCTGTCTGTGTACAGTAGCACACTGATAGCGATGATCGGATAACCTACTGAGTCTTGCATCGCCCGCTGTCCAGTAAGTCACCCCCTCCCGCTGCGCCTCCGCTGGTCAGACTCCGTTACTGCTGAACTGTCAGCTTCTTCTTCGTGGTTGGGTGGCTGGCCGCACAGCTCAGCCCACCCACCGTAATGGTCCGACTGCCTCGCGGTGTGACATCAGAATGTCACACCGCGCGCCCTCCCTTCCTCTCCGCCCACCCTGCGCTGTTTCCCCAGCTCTCACCCGCGCTCAGTTCTAATGGCAGAAGTGGCAGTGAGTGTGTGTGCCCTGCCCGGCTGCCCTGCCATTTTGGACAGCACACCACGCCAGGACCGTCTGGACAGTGGAGCTAAGCCCCTAGCACCGCTGGAGCCTGGAGCCCCTAGGACCGATGGAGCCTGGAGGAGGTCAGAAGGTCAGGAGGATAGTAGTGGTCTCTCATCCTGCCTGAACCCTCAGAATGTGAGTGAAGTCAAGTCTAGAATCACTCACTCACTGTGTCTGTGTGCACCAGGGAAAAGATAGAAGTTCAGGCCAGGCAGGGGGTGAGGGGGATAACATTATGACTAAAAAAAATAAAGGGTTATTAATTATTATATATATATATATATATATATATATATATATATATATATATATATATCTCATATGTAAGCTCCGGCACTCCAACTGCTAGATACTTGCTGTGGTGCCCTCCTTGTGGGTTTGCTGACCCACCATGATACAATCAACAAAAACATAGCATAAAAGCCACCCCTCCAGGTGAGCTATTTATTGAAAGTCCAATAAATAGCTCACCCGGAGGGGTGGCTTTTATGCACAATACAAGTCTGTGAGTGCCGCCTGTTTTCATTGATTATATATATATATGTATATATATATATATATGTGTATATATATATATATATATATATATGTATATATATATATATATATATATATATATATAACACTTATGCATACTGTGCTCACAATATCTATTCCAATAATTTGTCAACACTTTTTCAATGGTGAGAGATAAAATCTTTACACCCGGAAAATTATTTGGACCGAGACTTCTCTATTCGATCCTGTAGTCCACCGGGTCACATACATCTACAAAAAATATAAATAGTGGAGGCGCTCCATAGTGCATTAAAAGATTTATTTGGTTAAAATATAATCAGGTACAAAGCTACAGATCACTTATAGCCTCCCGTACCATTACAATCTACTGTGTGGGCTGGTTACCACATGATTTGAATCAATAATACTTCACCAGACAAAGCTCCAGCTCCCTTCTGCTCCTGTCAGGATCCTGCACCACACTACTTTGTCTCACAGAGCCAGGAACCTATATGTGTCGGAACACCTCAGAGTGAGCTAACCGGAGCCACGAGCCTGCTGTGGTGACATCAGGAAGCCACACACTAACGCGTTTCGTGGATCACATCATCAGGATCAGAACAGATGTCAGCGAGGTCCCAGGCTTACAGCTTATTAGGTTTAATAAACATCTGCCAGCCCTCACTGTACACTCTATTTAATCAAATTCCCTATATTATTTAGTTTGCATTGACTGCTAATATAAGGTGCTAGGCACGCCCAGTAGGCGGTGCTAGACACGCCCAGTAGGCGGTGCTAGGCACACCACTCCAGTCGTGCACCCCCTAATAAAATGTGCTGTGCACGCCTATGCAGAGCAGCCGCTGACTGTGAGCGGAACTCACACTACCCGCCTCACAGACTAGCGGCTGCTGCAGAGTTCAGGGGGACATGCTGAGCACTGGCAGCTGCTCTCGCTCCCTCTCCCACCCGCGGCAACCACCCGCATCTGCCCCCCACCCGCGGCATCCACCGTCACTTACCCGCGGTCGCGGGTGAAAATGGGGCGTGGCTTCACGGAAGGGGGCGTGGCTTCGCGTCCCGACCCCCGTTTTCGGCACAACTCGCCCCCCCCTCCCACCCGCGGCAACCACCCGCATCTGCCCCCCACCCGCGGCATCCACCCGTCACTTACCCGCGGTCGCGGGTGAAAATGGGGCGTGGCTTCGCGGAAGGGGGCGTGGCTTCGCGTCCCGACCCCCGTTTTCGGCACAACTCGCCCCCCCTCCCACCCGCGGCAACCACCCGCATCTGCCTCCCACCCGCGGCATCCACCCGACACTTACCCGCGGTCGCGGGTGAAAAGGGGGCGTGGCTTCGCGGAAGGGGCGTGGCTTCGCGTCCCGACCCCCTGTTTTTGGCACATTGTGGGTCGGGGCATACGGCCTTCACCCGGACACTGCTGAATCTGCAGTGCTGGCTTCTGCACTGTGACAGGAGCCGGCACTTTGGTGTCACCCCTCAGAGGGTAACACCCGGGTGCGGCCCGCACCCACGTTGTGGCGCCACTGCTCCCGCCCCCACCCGTAGCACAAACACCCGCCGCATCCACCCACCACCCGCGGCACTCCCGTCCCCTCCCCCACCCAGAGCACAAACACCCACGCCACCCACCCGCGGAACTCCCGCCCCCTCCCCCCCGGTAGCACCAACATCCAGGCAAACCAACCGCATTCGCCCCCCACCCGCAGCACTCCCACCCGCAGCACCAACACCCGCGACACCCACCGCATCCACCCACCACCCGTGGCACTCCACCCCCTCCCCCACCCGCAGCACCAACACCTGCTGGCCCCCCCTGCGGCACCCAACGCATCCCCCACATCCGCTCCCACCCACGGCACTCACGCCCCCACCCGTAGCTCCCACACCTGCAGCACCCCCCGCCCCTCCCTCACCCGCTGCAACCCTGCCTCTCCCCCATACCCACCTCTCCCCCCTGCTGCACCCTTCACCCAACCCGCACCACCACCGCAACTGCCCCATCCTGCACCCACCCCTCCTGCACCCACCCCTCCCCCACCCGCACCACCTCCCCAACCCTCGGAACCCCAGCAGCTGCTTCCCACCACCCAACTGCACCACCACTGCTCCAGCCCCTGCCCCCCCTCCACACCTGTCCCCCACCCACAGCACCTCCCCCACCCCCATCATCTACAGACACCTCCCCCACCCCCAGCACTTCTTCAAACCATCACCCAACCTCCCCCTCTGCAACCCCAACTCCCCCTACATCGCCCCTCCCCCACACACAGCACCTCCAGACCCCCTCCTTCATCCACCGCCTCCTGCACCTGCCCCTCCACCACCAGCATCTACAGACCCCATCCACACCCCCTCCCGCCCCCCCAACCCACCCGCAGCATCCTCACACCCGCCCCTTCCCCACCGCCGCACCCCCTCCCCTGCCTCTCCCCTACCCGCCGCAGCTGCACAAACCGCCCTACCCCAACTGCGGTATCCCTGCACCGGCACCCTCCCCCACCCACTGCAGCAGCACACCAGGCCCACTACAACCGCCGTAACCCCACACCCACCACTCACTCATCCACAGCACCCACGGACCCCCTCCCCCATCCGTGCCATCCCCGCACCCGCCCCTCCCCTAGCTACCGCACATCCACATCACCTACCCCATCCAGATCATGTACCCCACCCGCAACACCCCCGCCACTCCCACAACCACAGCACCTACCCGCCCGCATTCTCTACAGGCACCCTCCACATCTGCGGACCTCCCACACCTGCCCCTCCCCCACCCGCAACACCTCTGGACCACCACCCGAACCACCTCCGGACTCCCTCCCCCATCCACAGCTCCCCCGCATCCACCCCTCCCCCATCCACAACATCTACATCCCCCATCCGTGCCATCCCACACCTCCCCCACCCACAGCACTTCTGAAACCCATCACCTAAGCTCACCCCCCCTGCACCTCCAAACGCACACCCCTACATCGCCCCTCCCACACACACATCACCTCCATACCCCCTCCTTCATCCACAGTCCCCCTGCCCCACCCCTCCCCCACCAACAGCAACTACACTCCCCATCCGCGCCCCCTCTACACCTCCCCCTCCCCCACCCACAGGACCTCTGCACCCTTTACGCCATCCATGCCCCTGCACCCACCCCTCCGCCACCCCCACCACCTCTGGACCCCCTCCCACACCCAACCCTCCACCACACGTAGCATCTCGAATCACTATCCACAGCCGCTACAAGTGATTCCCACGGATAGGAACCTCACTGAACCCACCCCCTTTCCAAACCCCCCAAACTTTTGTGAGTATAGTTGCTACCAATGGACATTGGATTAATTAGAAACACTAATACTGTGGCCATTATGTGTATAAGCAACACTGCTACCTGTGCCTATTGTGTATAAGTGGCGCTACTACCTCTGCACACTGTGTGTATAAGCGGCTCTGCTACCTGTGGTCACTGTGTGTATAAGCAGCTTTGCTACCTGTGGGTATTGTGTGTATACGCCGCTCTGCTACCTGTGGGTATTGTGTGTACACGTGGCTCTGCTACCTGTGCCCATTGTGTGTATAAGCACCTCTGCTACCTGTGGGCACTGTGTATAAGCGCCTCTGCTACCTGGGGGTATTGTGTGTATAAGCGGCTCAGCTAGCTGTGGGCACTGTGTGTATAAGCGTCTCTGCCCCCTGTGGGTATTGTGTGTATAAGCGGTTCTGCTACCTGTGGGTAATGTGTGTACATGTGGCTCTGCTACCGGTGCCCATTGTGTGTATAAGCCCCTCTGCTACCTGTGGTCACTGTGTGTATAAGCGCCTCTGCCCCTGTGGGTATTGTGTGTATAAACGGTTCTGCTACCTGTGGGTAATGTGTGTATAAGTGGCTCTGCTACCTGTGGGTATTGTGTGTATAAGCGGTTCTGCTACCTGTGGGTATTGTGTGTATAAGCGGCTCTTCTACCTGTGGGCACTGTGTGTATAAGCACCTCTGCCCCCTGTGGGTATTGTGTGTATAAGCGGTTCTGCTACCTGTGGGTATTGTGTGTATAAGCGGTTCTGCTACCTGTGGGTATTGTGTGTATAAGCGGTTCTGCTACCTGTGGGTATTGTGTGTATAAGCGGCTCTGCTATCTGTGGGCACTGTGTGTATAAGCGCCTCTGCCCCCTGTGGGTATTGTGTGTATAAGCGGTTCTGCTACCTGTGGGTATTGTGTGTATAAGCGGTTCTGCTACCTGTGAGTATTGTGTGTATAAGCGGCTCTGCTATCTGTGGGCACTGTGTGTATAAGCGCCTCTGCCCCCTGTGGGTATTGTGTGTATAAGCGGCTCTGCTACCTGTGGCCACTGTGTGTATAAGCGGCTCTGCTACCTGTGGCCATTGTGTGTATAAGCGGCTCTGCTACCTGTGGCCACAGCACCTTCGTATCTTATCTACAGTGCATTGCTGTTACTCATCTGGTACTTCATAATGCAGACACTAGCAATATATACTACACTCTACACTATGTTATTCATTGTGCCCTGCGGCCACTCTGCACGCCCTCACAAAGGCCTACGCCCCCTTGACAATCGCACGCCCTCCCCCCTTACAATATTTACCCACTGCCATAAAAAAAAAAACAGGTAATACTCCATATAATAACAATTATAGCACAGCTGAAGCCCGTGCAGGGGATAATGAATCGTAGCCCCTTGCAACGGTATTTTCTGTCTAACACCTTCCCTCTCTTTATCCTCTCCCTACCACCCTGCCTCTCCCTATCCTTTACTGATCGCACAGCGTTTCTGTACATTCCCTTTCTCTCCCCCTACGCCTCTCTATCTTATCCCAACCGGAACCCATTTCTGTATGTCCTCTATACTGCCCTGTGTTTCTGATTCTGTTATCTACCGCCCTGCGTATGTTCAAAGGCGTGCAGAGGTTAACGGGGCGTAGCCCCTAACGACGGTGTGAAGAGCGCCCGTAGGGCGCGATGAATCACCTAGTGTGTGTATATGTATATATATATATATATATATATATATATATATATATATATATATATATATATATAGTGTGTGTGTGTGTGTGTGTGTGTGTGTGTGTGTGTATGTATATTAGAGATGTGCACTTGAAATTTTTCGTGTTTTGTGTTTTGGTTTTGGGTTCGGTTCCGCGGCCGTGTTTTGGGTTCGACCGCGTTTTGGCAAAACCTCACCGAATTTTTTTTGTCGGATTCGGGTGTGTTTTGGATTCGGGTGTTTTTTTTTAAAAACACTAAAAAACAGCTTAAATCATAGAATTTGGGGGTCATTTTGATCCCAAAGTATTATTAACCTCAAAAACCATAATTTCCACTCATTTTCAGTCTATTCTGAATACCTCACACCTCACAATATTATTTTTAGTCCTAAAATTTGCACCTAGGTCGCTGGATGACAAACACCGTGCCCATCTAGGAGTGGCACTGCAGTGTCACGCAGGATGGCCCTTCCAAAAAACACTCCCCAAACAGCACATGACGCAAAGAAAAAAAAGAGGCGCAATGAGGTAGCTGTGTGAGTAAGATAAGCGACCCTAGTGGCCGACACAAACACCGGGCCCATCTAGGAGTGGCACTGCAGTGTCACGCAGGATGGCCCTTCCAAAAAACACTCCCCAAACAGCACATGACGCAAAGAAAAAAAGAGGCGCAATGAGGTAGTTGTGTGAGTAAGATAAGCGACCCTAGTGGCCGACACAAACACCGTGCCCATCTAGGAGTGGCACTGCAGTGTCACGCAGGATGGCCCTTTCAAAAAACCCTCCCCAAACAGCACATGACGCAAAGAAAAAAAGAGGCGCAATGAGGTAGCTGTGTGAGTAAGATAAGCGACCCTAGTGGCCGACACAAACACCGGGCCCATCTAGGAGTGGCACTGCAGTGTCACGCAGGATGGCCCTTCCAAAAAACCCTCCCCAAACAGCACATGACGCAAAGAAAAAAAGAGGCGCAATGAGGTAGCTGTGTGAGTAAGATAAGCGACCCTAGTGGCCGACACAAACACCGGGCCCATCTAGGAGTGGCACTGCAGTGTCACGCAGGATGGCCCTTCCAAAAAACCCTCCCCAAACAGCACATGACGCAAAGAAAAAAAGAGGCGCAATGAGGTAGCTGTGTGAGTAAGATAAGCGACCCTAGTGGCCGACACAAACACCGGGCCCATCTAGGAGTGGCACTGCAGTGTCACGCAGGATGGCCCTTCCAAAAAACCCTCCCCAAACAGCACATGACGCAAAGAAAAAAAGAGGCGCAATGAGGTAGCTGTGTGAGTAAGATAAGCGACCCTAGTGGCCGACACAAACACCGGGCCCATCTAGGAGTGGCACTGCAGTGTCACGCAGGATGGCCCTTCCAAAAAACCCTCCCCAAACAGCACATGACGCAAAGAAAAATTAAAGAAAAAAGAGGTGCAAGATGGAATTGTCCTTGGGCCCTCCCACCCACCCTTATGTTGTATAAACAGGACATGCACACTTTAACCAACCCATCATTTCAGTGACAGGGTCTGCCACACGACTGTGACTGAAATGACGGGTTGGTTTGGACCCCCACCAAAAAAGAAGCAATTAATCTCTCCTTGCACAAACTGGCTCTACAGAGGCAAGATGTCCACCTCATCATCATCCTCCGATATATCACCGTGTACATCCCCCTCCTCACAGATTATCAATTCGTCCCCACTGGAATCCACCATCTCAGCTCCCTGTGTACTTTGTGGAGGCAATTGCTGCTGGTCAATGTCTCCACGGAGGAATTGATTATAATTCATTTTAATGAACATCATCTTCTCCACATTTTCTGGATGTAACCTCGTACGCCGATTGCTGACAAGGTGAGCGGCGGCACTAAACACTCTTTCGGAGTACACACTTGTGGGAGGGCAACTTAGGTAGAATAAAGCCAGTTTGTGCAAGGGCCTCCAAATTGCCTCTTTTTCCTGCCAGTATAAGTACGGACTGTGTGACGTGCCTACTTGGATGCGGTCACTCATATAATCCTCCACCATTCTATCAATGTTGAGAGAATCATATGCAGTGACAGTAGACGACATGTCCGTAATCGTTGTCAGGTCCTTCAGTCCGGACCAGATGTCAGCATCAGCAGTCGCTCCAGACTGCCCTGCATCACCGCCAGCGGGTGGGCTCGGAATTCTGAGCCTTTTCCTCGCACCCCCAGTTGCGGGAGAATGTGAAGGAGGAAATGTTGACAGGTCGCGTTCCGCTTGACTTGACAATTTTCTCACCAGCAGGTCTTTCAACCCCAGCAGACTTGTGTCTGCCGGAAAGAGAGATCCAAGGTAGGCTTTAAATCTAGGATCGAGCACGGTGGCCAAAATGTAGTGCTCTGATTTCAACAGATTGACCACCCGCGAATCCTTGTTAAGCGAATTAAGGGCTCCATCCACAAGTCCCACATGCCTAGCGGAATCGCTCCGTGTTAGCTCCTCCTTCAATGTCTCCAGCTTCTTCTGCAAAAGCCTGATGAGGGGAATGACCTGACTCAGGCTGGCAGTGTCTGAACTGACTTCACGTGTGGCAAGTTCAAAGGGCATCAGAACCTTGCACAACGTTGAAATCATTCTCCACTGCGCTTGAGACAGGTGCATTCCACCTCCTATATCGTGCTCAATTGTATAGGCTTGAATGGCCTTTTGCTGCTCCTCCAACCTCTGAAGCATATAGAGGGTTGAATTCCACCTCGTTACCACTTCTTGCTTCAGATGATGGCAGGGCAGGTTCAGTAGTTTTTGGTGGTGCTCCAGTCTTCTGTACGTGGTGCCTGTACGCCGAAAGTGTCCCGCAATTCTTCTGGCCACCGACAGCATCTCTTGCACGCCCCTGTCGTTTTTTAAAAAATTCTGCACCACCAAATTCAAGGTATGTGCAAAACATGGGACGTGCTGGAATTTGCCCATATTTAATGCACACACAATATTGCTGGCGTTGTCCGATGCCACAAATCCACAGGAGAGTCCAATTGGGGTAAGCCATTCCGCGATGATCTTCCTCAGTTGCCGTAAGAGGTTTTCAGCTGTGTGCGTATTCTGGAAAGCGGTGATACAAAGCGTAGCCTGCCTAGGAAAGAGTTGGCGTTTGCGAGATGCTGCTACTGGTGCCGCCGCTGCTGTTCTTGCGGCGGGAGTCCATACATCTACCCAGTGGGCTGTCACAGTCATATAGTCCTGACCCTGCCCTGCTCCACTTGTCCACATGTCCGTGGTTAAGTGGACATTGGGTACAGCTGCATTTTTTAGGACACTGGTGAGTCTTTTTCTGAGGTCTGTGTACATTTTCGGTATCGCCTGCCTAGAGAAGTGGAACCTAGATGGTATTTGGTAACGGGGGCACACTACCTCAAGAAATTGTCTAGTTCCCTGTGAACTAACGGCGGATACCGGACGCACGTCTAACACCAACATAGTTGTCAAGGCCTCAGTTATCCGCTTTGCAGCAGGATGACTGCTGTGATATTTCATCTTCCTCGCAAAGGACTGTTGGACAGTCAATTGCTTACTGGAAGTAGTACAAGTGGGCTTACGACTTCCCCTCTGGGATGACCATCGACTCCCAGCAGCAACAACAGCAGCGCCAGCAGCAGTAGGCGTTACACGCAAGGATGCATCGGAGGAATCCCAGGCAGGAGAGGAATCGTCAGAATTGCCAGTGACATGGCCTGCAGGACTATTGGCATTCCTGGGGAAGGAGGAAATTGACACTGAGGGAGTTGGTGGGGTGGTTTGCGTGAGCTTGGTTACAAGAGGAAGGGATTTACTGGTCAGTGGACTGCTTCCGCTGTCACCCAAAGTTTTTGAACTTGTCACTGACTTATTATGAATGCGCTGCAGGTGACGTATAAGGGAGGATGTTCCGAGGTGGTTAACGTCCTTACCCCTACTTATTACAGCTTGACAAAGGCAACACACGGCTTGACACCTGTTGTCCGCTTTTCTGTTGAAATACCTCCACACTGAAGAGCTGATTTTTTTTGGTATTTTCACCAGGCATGTCAACGGCCATATTCCTCCCACGGACAACAGGTGTCTCCCCGGGTGCCTGACTTAAACAAACCACCTCACCATCAGAATCCTCCTGGTCAATTTCCTCCCCAGCGCCAGCAACACCCATATCCTCCTCATCCTGGTGTACTTCAACACTGACATCTTCAATCTGACTATCAGGAACTGGACTGCGGGTGCTCCTTCCAGCACTTGCAGGGGGCATGCAAATGGTGGAAGGCGCATGCTCTTCACGTCCAGTGTTGGGAAGGTCAGGCATCGCAACCGACACAATTGGACTCTCCTTGTGGATTTGGGATTTCGAAGAACGCACAGTTCTTTGCGGTGCTTTTGCCAGCTTGAGTCTTTTCAGTTTTCTAGCGAGAGGCTGAGTGCTTCCATCCTCATGTGAAGCTGAACCACTAGCCATGAACATAGGCCAGGGCCTCAGCCGTTCCTTGCCACTCCGTGTGGTAAATGGCATATTGGCAAGTTTACGCTTCTCCTCCGACAATTTTATTTTAGGTTTTGGAGTCCTTTTTTTACTGATATTTGGTGTTTTGGATTTGACATGCTCTGTACTATGACATTGGGCATCGGCCTTGGCAGACGACGTTGCTGGCATTTCATCGTCTCAGCCATGACTAGTGGCAGCAGCTTCAGCACGAGGTGGAAGTGGATCTTGATCTTTCCCTAATTTTGGAACCTCAACATTTTTGTTCTCCATATTTTAATAGGCACAACTAAAAGGCACCTCAGGTAAACAATGGAGATGGATGGATACTAGTATACTTATGGATGGACTGCCGAGTGCCGACACAGAGGTAGCTACAGCCGTGGACTACCGTACTGTGTCTGCTGCTAATATAGACTGGATGATAATGAGATGAAATCAATATATATATATGTATGTATATATAATATCACTAGTACTGCAGCCGGACAGGTAGATAATATATTTATTAGGTAATGATGACTGATGACGGACCTACTGGACACTGTCAGCTCAGCAGCACCGCAGACTGCTACAGTAAGCTACTATACTATAGTAGTATGTACAAAGAAGAAAGAAAAAAAAAACCACGGGTAGGTGGTATACAATTATGGATGGACTGCCGAGTGCCGACACAGAGGTAGCTACAGCCGTGGACTAACGTACTGTGTCTGCTGCTAATATAGACTGGATGATTGATAATGAGATGAAATCAATATATATATGTATGTATATATAATATCACTAGTACTGCAGCCGGGCAGGTAGATAATATATTTATTAGGTAATGATGACTGATGACGGACCTGCTGGACACTGTCAGCTCAGCAGCACCGCAGACTGCTACAGTAAGCTACTATACTATAGTAGTATGTACAAAGAAGAAAGAAAAAAAAAAAACCACGGGTAGGTGGTATACAATTATGGATGGACTGCCGAGTGCCGACACAGAGGTAGCTACAGCCGTGGACTACCGTACTGTGTCTGCTGCTAATATAGACTGGATGATAATGAGATGAAATCAATATATATATATGTATGTATATATAATATCACTAGTACTGCAGCCGGACAGGTAGATAATATATTTATTAGGTAATGATGACTGATGACGGACCTGCTGGACACTGTCAGCTCAGCAGCACCGCAGACTGCTACAGTAAGCTACTATACTATAGTAGTATGTACAAAGAAGAAAGAAAAAAAGAAAAACACGGGTAGGTGGTATACAATTATGGATGGACTGCCGAGTGCCGACACAGAGGTAGCTACAGCCGTGGACTAACGTACTGTGTCTGCTGCTAATATAGACTGGATGATTGATAATGAGATGAAATCAATATATATATGTATGTATATATAATATCACTAGTACTGCAGCCGGGCAGGTAGATAATATATTTATTAGGTAATGATGACTGATGACGGACCTGCTGGACACTGTCAGCTCAGCAGCACCGCAGACTGCTACAGTAAGCTACTATACTATAGTAGTATGTACAAAGAAGAAAGAAAAAAAAAACCATGGGTAGGTGGTATACAATTATGGATGGACTGCCGAGTGCCGACACAGAGGTAGCTACAGCCGTGGACTAACGTACTGTGTCTGCTGCTAATATAGACTGGATGATTGATAATGAGATGAAATCAATATATATATGTATGTATATATATATAATATCACTAGTACTGCAGCCGGACAGGTAGATAATATATTTATTAGGTAATGATGACTGATGACGGACCTGCTGGACACTGTCAGCTCAGCAGCACCGCAGACTGCTACAGTAAGCTACTATACTATAGTAGTATGTACAAAGAAGAAAGAAAAAAAAAAAACCACGGGTAGGTGGTATACAATTATGGATGGACTGCCGAGTGCCGACACAGAGGTAGCTACAGCCGTGGACTAACGTACTGTGTCTGCTGCTAATATAGACTGGATGATAATGAGATGAAATCAATATAATATCACTAGTACTGCAGCCGGACAGGTACTATATATATTTATTATGTAATGACTGATGACGGACCTGCTGGACACTGTCAGGTCAGCACAGCACCGCAGACTGCTACAGTAAGCTACTATAGTAGTATGTATAAAGAAGAATGGAAAAAAAAAAAAAAACCACGGGTAGGTGGTATACAATATTATATACAATTATATATATATATATATATATTAAACTGGTGGTGATTGATTATTAAACTGGTGGTCACTTCAGGTCACGTTGCAACTTGCAACTAGTACTCCGAGGCCTAAGCAGACAATCACAAAATATATTATTATACTGGTGGTCAGTGTGGTCACAACAATGGCAGTGTGGCACTGACTCTGGCAGCAAAAGTGTGCACTGTACGTTTTATGTACTCCTGAGTCCTGCTCTCAGACTCTAACTGCTCCCCACTGTCAGTGTCTCCCCCACAAGTGAGATAATACACTTACAGTCACACTATCTAATCTATAAATATCACTTCAGCAAGTAGTATAGTAGTATACAGTATAGTAGTACTCCTCCTAATAATGCTCCCCAAAATACTGTGTCTCTCTCTTCTCTAAACGGAGAGGACGCCAGCCACGTCCTCTCCCTATGACTCTCAATGCACGTGTGAAAATGGCGGCGACGCGCGGCTCCTTATATAGAATCCGAGTCTCGCGATAGAATCCGAGCCTCGCGAGAATCCAACAGCGTGATGATGACGTTCGGGCGCGCTCGGGTTAGCCGAGCAAGGCGGGAAGATCCGAGCCTGCTCGGACCCGTGTAAAAAAACCTGAAGTTCGGGCGGGTTCGGATTCAGAGGAACCGAACCCGCTCATCTCTAGTGTATATATATATATGTACACATATATATATATATATATATATATATATATATATATATATATATATATACTGTATATACATACACACACAATCCAATGGAGCCGACACTGTGATACTATATTGCTGTGACTGTGTATTGCAAAGATGCACAAAGACCCTGGGGGCTCCCCTGAATCACCTGCTGATGGGCATCGGTTTATTTACCTCAACAATAACTCCCTAATTGAGGTTTAATTTACATATACAGAGAGTGTTGAGTCAATGCATGGAGCCGGCAGGCCACGCACTGTGACAGAAGTGACCGCGCAGCAGCACATGTATTTCACAAGGGCTCTCCTCTGCCTGATAGAAAATGGGTTAGAGACGGTTAGAAGACTCATACTCACCGACGAGATGAATCCTCGCGGCCGCACTGTCTCTTCCGCCGAGGTCCGCGCAGATGACGTAAATGACGTTTGGAACGCAGACCTTCTCTTCTGGACAGCTGGGTGGTGGTGGGGGAGGGCCTTTTCTCCTAATAGCGGCCAGTGGCCGCGGTACTATAGTTAGGACACACATTGCGTTGGTGACGTGCGGGGGGAGGGGCCTCATATGACAAGCGGCCACACACACCAATTCGGCCCCCCCGGGACTTTCCCCGGTAAAACTAATGGCCAGTCCGGCCCTGTTTAGTACATCCCACCCATAACCTTCATAAGTTTCCTGTCCAATTACATCTCCACTGTACAGTCCACGCATATCATCACGTTTTCTCTCTCTTCACTTTCCCATCATCCTAATCCCAGTCCAACATTGCTGTGTGACTCCATCATACAGCCCACCAAGAACCTTTGCAATCTGGTGGACCATTATGCAATAGATAGCACCTACCTTTGGGGTACATTTACTAAGCAGTGATAAGAGCGGAGAAGTGAGCCAGTGGAGAAGTTTCCCAATCAACCAATCAGGAGCTCTGTATCATTTTATAGTATGCAAATTATAGATGTTACTTCAGTGCTGATTGGTTGCCATGGGCAACTTCTCCACTGGCTCACTTCTCCACTCTTTTCACTGCTTAGTAAATGTTCCCCTTTGTCTATTAGTGCCTATGTCCCTATAGATTATAAACTTGCGGGCAGGGCCTTCCTACCGCTATGACTGTGTTATTACCCAGTTTTGTTTTATCACTGTTGTTTCCTTCTCATCTGCAGATATTAGGAGGCAGGCAGTGCCCAATCCAACAACGGGAGAGAATCCGCAGAATGTGACTAATTCACTAATCGATCCCCATTACTCCTAATGTAGCTGCATTCAGTGGGGCCCAAATCAGTCACAGAAGGGTCATCATATAGATGCCTGGATTACAGTGTCCAGAGGACTCGGGCGGATAATTAATAGGGGGCAGTTTTGCATCCTGAACTCAATATTCCCTCCTCCCTCATACTAACGAAAGACAAAATTGATCCTTTGTCCATCCAATTACTGCAGACAGAATACCCATTGTCCTCCTTCCACGTCATTTTGCATGTTTAATTCTCATTTATTTTTCAGAGAAATGCGATAAAGGGTCAGTCATTTCCCTGGTATAGAAGCTCTCTGCGTGATATGGAGTCAGACAAGGTCACAGAAAATGAACAGGCTTTTATTTCATCTGAACATTAACTGTGATCTATTCAGCTAATAAAATGCTTTCAGGAATATGTGTCAAAGTACTGGCGGGGGTGGGGAGTGGAAATTTTCTGTATTCATAGGAATCGCATTTGTAGAGGTTTCTGTACATGAGACACAATGGATGTCATGCACAGTTAGAGGTTTGTGGGTGTTTCCGCATATAAATAAAAATGTCCGTACTGCGGCCCCAATATATTGATCTGCATGCAGTTTTGGTTTCCTTACACTTACAAGGATGCATCAAACATCGCATTGTGAATGCGGTGCATCCCGCAAACAATCGCATGTATATTGGTGTTTATTAACACCGTATGCATGAAGATTTTAGAAAAGGCCAGTTCTCCTGATAAGAGATGTCTTTTGCGGTCTAGAGACTTTCAGGTTTGTGACCCAGGAGTCCTTCTGTGCATGAAATGTATGACACACAAGGGACACTGGGGGGGATCAGGGTGGATCCCTCTCAGTGCAAAACGCGAAAAGACGCCCTTAGGCTTCTACTGGGTAACGCCATCTAAAGTCGCATTATTCATTAATTCCGGAGCTTGGTGCATAAGTGAAAGCAGGTTATGCCTTTTGATGCATCCTGCCCATAGGTGTAGATTTACTGAAGCTTCTAAAACAGACAGGTTGTGTTGCTGCCCATAGCATCCAATCAGATTCAGTCATTTTCTCGGATGCAATAGAGAAATTATAGTAACCATCCGATTGGTTGCTATAGGCAACACCTCCAGTTTTCATTTTATAGAAGTTCTTATAATTTACCCCATGGAGTAAGAGGCAAGGAACAGGGCACAGAACGAGTGTGTGTACCTGAGAGCAGAAGTGCCAGCAGGTAGAACACTTGCAGGTGTTTAATCGCTTGTACATAGATCATCTTCATCCTCACCAAGTCGGACCTTGCAGTGTAAAAACAAATAAATGCACACCCTCTCCCCCCAAAGTGAAATAAGCGCAGACGCTCATACACTTGCCTGGTTGCTGTGACTGTGGAGGGTACAGAACGTGGGCTGAGAGGCTGAGCTGAACTGGTCCCACTAACTACAACTGAGAACTATGGGGACAGCTGTGGGGGCTGGCGGACAGAAATAATCAGACATCTCCTGCTTTCTACATTTGTACAGTTAAGGGATACTTAATTCCACCCTTAACTGACAATTTTTCCCTTCAAGACAGTTCATATAGTCGATTCAAAAAAACATTTTTTTATGTAACTTACAAAGTATTTTTCAAAATGACCATGCCAGGTAAGTAGTTAAACATGTGGAAACAGCACTTCCAGCATATTTTAAGGACATAATTGATTAATAAATGTGTATGTAACTTCCCTGTGTTCAGACATTCTGGTGGGTTCCCTGGTGAGTCTAAGGGGTATGGTCCATTAGGTTGACAGTGTCCAAAATGTCGACTCTCACAAGGTCGAAACAACAAAAAGGTTGGCACATGCAAAAAGGTTGACATGAGTTTTTAAGGTTTTTTTGGGGTGTCAATTTTTAACTTTTCGAACATGGACCCCCAAATAGTGTACAACGACTTCACTCACCATGCTTCAGCCAAGGTCCAGGTTACCGTTCCCAATCGTAGTTCATGTGGGTGGTAACGTATGAAAAAGTTATTAACAGTAAAAAACTCATGTCAACCACATGCTGTGTCAACCATTGCCATGCTGATCTACTGACTGTCGACCTCAAGACCAGATACCGAATGTAAGGCACGAGTAGCAACATGTGGCACTCCAACTTCTGTGGAATTACACATTCCAGAATTCCCTGCCGCATGTTTAGCATGCCATAACAGCAAAACTGTCCGGGTATGTGTAGTACCTCAGCAGCTGGAGGGCCACAGGTTGCCTGCCCCTGGTCTAAGGCTATTAAGAGATCCTCACTAACCTTATTTATTGGCGTTCAGGCTCCTCCCCTATTAACATATCTGTTACGGCGAATAGGCGGGAATCTCCTGGTCCGGTCTGTGATGCATCACTGGACCTGCTGAAAAGCTGAATCACATTAAGGTAACATTCACTTAAGGGAGAGATTTATCAATCTTCTAGAGAGAACAGATGGAGAAGTTGCCCATACTAGCAACCAATCAGATTCTAGCCATCAAATGATAGAACATAGCAGATAAATGATAGCTAGAATCTGACTATAGGGACTGGTGGAAAAGATGCCCATAGTGACCAATCAGATTCTAGCCACCATTTATCTGTTACATTTGATAAATTGATAGCTAGAACCCCATTGGTTGTTATGGGCAACTTCTATACCGTTACTTTTTATTTGTATTCTTTTACATATAAGTAGTTCTACTGACTGTCAAAGACATCTCGTGTAAACAGGACAAGTGTTTCCGCACAGGTACAATTCGACTGGAACCCCCGTCTGATGTGGTAACCTCAAAATCTGGGTATGTATAGGGTAGGGGGGGATGCCACCAGCTACCTGAAAAACATACATTGTACCAAGAAGAAGAAAGGGGTAGCCCTATGGTGCACTAAGTTGATAAACTAGAGAATGGTCATTAAAACGTAACTTTTAATAGTTATAAATAAATGCAATGAACTCCCCACCTAACTGTAATTAAAAAAGTGAAATATTAAAAAATAGAAATAGATAAGAAATGAAATATTAAAATCTGGCGCTGGGATATCTGTAATGACTCCTGCTATTGTTAGTCGATCCAGATATCGATCTGTATACTGTGACTAGAAGTGGTCTTGTGATATCTCTCGGCCACTAATTCTGTTGTCATATGATCCACTAAGAATGACAGAAATCACTCCTCCAGTATTCTATCAATGTGTAATTTTATAGTTGTGGAGTGATCTGTCACTGGCTCTTAATCGTAGATCTAGAGCTTAATCTTATCCATATAGGTGTGGTTAATAATTAAGATGGGGAAAATTCTCACTGAATAGTTAGATTAGACCAGTGGTTCCCAAACTTTTTTGAATCACGGCACCCTAGAATATCAGATTTTTTTTCACGGCACCCCTAAGCCAATAGTTTCTTATTGAAAAATTTAGAAAGAAATATTAAATTAAGTAAACTGTCTTTATATGTCATCCTTAGGGTAACTTATGTGGTGAGGGACCAGATTTGCTTCTGATTGTCAATATATTTTATGATTGGCAGCCATTAACACTGGCTTTGCTTTTTACATTGACCATGCAGAATTTGAATTGGTTCTGGACCACCAACCCGAGGCACCCCTGCAAGTGTCCCGAGGCACCCCAGGGAGCCACGGCACACAGTTTGGGAACCACTGGATTAGACAGTATATAATCTTGTCTTAATAGTATTTTGACTGTCCACTCTATTCAGTAGTCTATTTCCCACATACAGTCATACGAGGTTAAAGAAATGTGTCCATATTGTATTCAGTCTCACACTGTCATAAAGTAGCAAAGTAAGACACTGTAACGATATTGTAGCAATATGACTGGTTACTCATTCCTATATGTGCTACTGATGTACAGAGTCTAATCTTAGATACATGTCATAAGTATAATAATAATTCCCTATCTTGTAGGCATGTAGAGTTATATTCAATCCCAATTGCTGCCTTGATAGGTATAGTCCTTTTTGGCGCTGCTGGATAATTCTAAATTGAAACAATTATCTTTCAGATTGTGTGGTAAAACATCTTACTGAAGGTGTGTACACACGGCGAGATCTTTTCTTCCGATTCTGACTATATAGTCAGAATCGGAAGAAAAGATAGTGCAGATCGCAAGGTGACAGTAACCTTGCGATCCCGATCCGATGCGCGGCCCCACGCAGTCGGCATCGGCAGAAAAAATAGACTGTGCAGGCAAGTCAATCTTGACTATCTCTATAGAAAAGATAGTCAAGATTGACACAGCCAAAATCACACGGTACCAGGATCGCTAGCACACTCATTATGTGCTTGCGATACTGGCTAAGTGCCGACCCGGCCCCCCGTCGCACAGTGAGAATCGGTTAAGTCCGAATCTCACCGTGTGTACACACCCTGAGTCACAGCCATTACACAGCTACAATGGATAAGTGCAGCTGTCGTGTAGTGAAAAAGGGCTTGGATTGAACTCTAATATCACGCCCTGATGTAACAGCAATGTAAACGCTGACACAAATCCTGTGTCTCTGAACTGTTGGTTCATGCGTTGTGCATTGGATGCATACATATAATTGTGTCCTTATCCATGTGGCTTGAAGCAGTGTGCCAGATTCGCTATTAGCAGCACTATATGAACGGAGATCTTTATGAATAGTAGTCCCCACAGCGCTACTTATACCTTAAGCCATCTCACAGTGTAAAGAACTGAAGATTAAATGCACACCTCATAATAAGGGCAGTGTTCTATTTTGTTAACACTTGCGCACTACGTTTATACTACTATATTTAATATAAGTTACACATGACATAAATAATTTCACAGTATTAACAGGAGCATATACAGGGCTACCAGCGCTTCACTCCAATGCGCATTTCGCCCGTAGCTTAATCAAGACACCTCCTCTGTAGACAGTGACTCCCCATATTATAGTTATGAGATCCCTGTTCTCAATCCTTCGTTGGTGGTGTCTGAAAGTGGAAACTCGCTTTAAAGATAATTATAATGGATAATAATAATAATAATATTA
This sequence comes from Pseudophryne corroboree, assembly GCF_028390025.1. Classification (NCBI taxonomy): domain Eukaryota; kingdom Metazoa; phylum Chordata; class Amphibia; order Anura; family Myobatrachidae; genus Pseudophryne; species Pseudophryne corroboree. The sequence goes on from NC_086452.1 coordinate 71,701,498, forward strand.
TAATATAGCTTCTGTCATTTTATAGGCTATGCTAGATAAATATAAACTAAAAGCTGATTGGTTTCCACATCTCAAGAGACATGGGTGTAAAGTGAGAAGAAGAAGCAACACGCAGTATCGTACATACAGATGAGAGATTTATTCTATGGCTGCGTAGTGACAGAAATATTTACTATTACTGCAGCTTCCAAGTGACGCAGAAGCAAACTGCGCTGAAAGACACATCGGTCCTGTTCGGTAAATGAACATGTAGCACGGCACATCAAGGAAACACATCAGCAGCAACTGCCACAAAATCAGCCACATTTACAGAGACAGGTCATTGTAAAATAACATTTACAAAGGGTCAACATAAATAAAGGGATTGAACGTCTACCGGACAAGGAAAGTAACTTCAGTACCATTTTCCGGATTTAACTGAGCCGAGAGATAGAGTCGGAAATTTACCTAAATGCCACAAAAATCTCATATAAAGCAGCACCTAAGTGGAAATGAGGATTTCCTCCCCACTCGCTGAATTTAGTGATTGTGTTTCAGGACGGGATGTACTAACCTCCCCCGCTGCGGTATCTGGCTTTTCTCTGCGCTACTTGTGTTATCTCCGCGGTTACTGGTCTCCTCTCCGCTGGCCGGTGCTACCCGTTGCTCCCCACGCTGCCCGATTTTTCCTCCTCTCACTGCAGTCCGCCTCATCACCGCTGCAGCCACGGAGACCTGCGCTGTCCGTAGCGCTTGGTCAGCACTGCGCTCCCCCTGTCATGTGACGCAGGAACTACAGGATGCATGCCAGGAAGCTGACACAAGTGACCGGGGGAGCGCAGCGCTGACCAAGCGCTATGGAGAGCGCAGAACTCCGTGGCCGCGGCGGTGATGAGGCGTACCGCAGTGAGAGGAGAAAAAAAAGCGGGGAGCGTGGGTGAGCAACGGCTAGCGAAGAGGAGACCAGTAACCGTGGAGAAAACACAAAGAGCGCAGAGAGAAGCCAGATACCTCAGCGGGGGAGGTTAGTACATCCCACTCTCAGGCTTTAGAAAGGTTTATAATATTGATACAACTGAAAAACTCTAAAGTCAAAACAACAACTCACATATAAAACCTTACAGATAAAATTCATATTGAATCGTCGGTTTAATAAAGATGACCGAATGCAGTCTCAGTGATAGACTTATCAAACCTTGGAGAGAGATAATTCACCAGCCAAACAGTATCCAACTGCCATTTCACAAGCAATGGGGCAGATGTATTAAGCCTGGAGAAGGGATAAAGCAGTGATAAGTGCAAGGTGATAATGCACCAGCCAATCAGCTCCTGTCATTTTTCAAATTCGTAACGACTGGCTGGTGCGTTAACAACTTGCACTTATCACTGCTTTATAAACTTCTTTTATCACTTCTCCAGGTTAAGATGGGTGTACTACGTTATACCGACGCTCGGGATCCAAAACGCCAGAATGCCGGCAGCGGGGCGAGCGCTAAAGAGCCCCTTGCGGGCATGGTGGCGCGCCACGCTCTTTATTCTGCCTCCAGGGGTGTCGTGGACACCCCAAGAGGGAGAATAGTTGTCGGTATCCCGGCATCAGTATGCAGAGCGCCGGGATATGCCTCCCCGTTAAGACATCTGCCCCGGTGTTTGAAAAATGTCAGGAGCTTATTGGTTGGTACTTTATCTCTCTCCAAACTTTGATAAAACCTCCCCAGCAGACGGGTCACATCCTATCTCTCAAAATTAACATTGCACAAAAGATTATTATTAAGGGCTGATTTAAATATTCACAGAATTCAGGACTATTCTGTGGGATAATGTTTTTACGTATAAATAAATATATATATCAGACAGTCTCTGCATATAGATTGGTCTAACTTTTTATTTAAATTTACTAGCGGTTTCATTAATGCACAATGAACGTTTGGTAAAGACGAGATGCCGCTATGTGGAGACATAAGAGCTTACTGGTTAATGGTTCATTCAGACTCCAATTATTTGTCATGAAAGGGAAGGCGAGACCAAGTAACTAATATAAAAACATACGGCACCATATAATATACCCTGCCTGCCGGCGGCGAACGTATGGTGGTCACTGTAACAATGGACCCTCCCCATACACAAACCATCTGCCAGATTTATATTAGTGTACATAATAAAGGATATACAAGTACTGTCCCTCTACTCAAAAGAGGGTAGAAAGCACTTTGCTGGTACTATATTAGTATTTTTTTTTTTTTTACATATTAAATTAGTTAATTTATCTGTCCATAAAACCAAAGCTGGTTCATTATAAACGCAACCTGTAGACGCAGTTAGATAGTGTCTCTGGAAAGATCCTGGATCACAATGATTCATATTAATTGCATTTAGGTTCGTAACATAAAACAGCGTCTCTCAAGTGAAAACAGACCCATGCACTTATCTGCTGCACATATTACATTAATGGGAAGTTATAGTGACCTAGGGGGAGCCCTTAATATTAAAACATCATAAGGGGTGAATTCAATTGTTTTTAGCGAGTCTGCTAGCAATGGGCGCCTGACTGAGCCATTCAATTGTTCTGCTGTTCGGGCACAAATGCATCAACTATTTCGCTCGTCGCGCCCAAATGCACTAAGTTTAGATGTGTAAAGCGGGTAAACCTGTGCAAAGTACTGGGTAGCTTGCCCAAACAGACCACTTTCTGCTTTCGGATTTCTGCTCGCCCGTCACGCAGTTGCACCCGAAAAGCTGAACAATTGAATAGCTCCATCGGGTGCACTAAAAACAATAGAATGTTTCTTAATTGAAAACCTGCTAGAAATATCAATTGTTTTGTCCTGTAACCCTGGTATAACCCAGGTGATTGAGATGAGTCTGCTCCAAATAATCGGGATGATCCCCCGGGTTTACAAGATTGTACAACAGACATATCTAGTTAAAGCATACATCACATCCACTTTACAACCTTATTAATAAACACATTCTAATTAATTTACTTAAGGGATGTTTTATAAGGCAAGTCTGGCCAACCTGTGTCTCTCCAGCTGCTGTGAAACTACACATCCCAGCATACCCTGCCACAGTTTTAGCATCCCATAATAGCTTTACTGGCAGGGCATGCTAGGATATGTAGTTTTTCAACAGCTGGAGAGCCACAGGTTGGCCAGAGCTACCATAGGGTAATCCACTTTATCAGTGTCACATAATTTCTGTCAAAATGATTATTTCCACAAAAATACAATAAAATCAGGCAAAGTTGTTGTTTTTTTTCTTTCTTTTTTGCGTTCTATCAATATAATTTCTGGATTCCCATTACACAGTAGAAGCTTCATCCATTTGCATATGCAGGTTATATAATTTCCATTTGTCTGGAAAATGTACATATATTAATATCACTTCATAACAGAAAAAAATATTATAAGATAAAACCTCTGAATAATGTTAGGGGACCTTATAGAAAAGAGAATATATTTCTAGCTTTAAAACCTGTTCATAGTTTTTACACATCAGCATCATACAAGGAATAAAAAGTTCCACTGCTGTAGTGTTCCATCCCCATCGTCCGGTGACGATTAGCTCAAGTACTCGGCTGCCAAGAACAAAGCACATCCTGCCCCTGAGATCACATGGTCTGCGCCATGTTATCGCCGCTGATTATAAAAATGTCACATCGTCCTGAGATTGCACCCAGCGCCAGTGAGCATCGTACTCCAGGTGGACCTTGCTGGGCAACTTCACCTTGTCCAAGTCCACCCTCCCATTCTGGCAAGACTTCATTTTAGGCTTTGTCTCTGAAGGTCTGACCTCAACGCATGCCTCTGGCCCATGTTTTAAAGACCCATTCGGAATTGGACCTTGCGCGAGGCCATGCTGCCTGGACAACTTACTTTTGTCTGCGTTATTCAGCCCCATTGGGGTCATCGCCATATAATCTACTTGCTCCATCCTTGAAAATGCATCTTTGTCACCATCCGGGTCAGCAATGCTCAGCGGGAGCCCATGTCGATGTGGGGTGGAGGAACCAACAGGTTCACTGGTGCTCAGACTGTACTCGTCCATGTCGTCAGCCAGCGTGTCTAGGTAGCTGCCGATGGAAATACTGTCCAGTTTATCTGTGGGATCCTGCAGACTGTTCCAGCTACCGCGGCGCGAGGTCTCCTGGCTCTCAGCCAAACTGTACTGACTGCTGGTCAAACTGCTGCAACGGCTGGTCAAGGTCCCCTTCTCCTCCAGGATCCATTTCACAGCCTCAATTCCCTCGTTAACGGCCAGGAGCTGCTGAAGGATCTGAACATCGATGGCCCTCAGACAGGCCTGCAAATGGAAATATAGAATGTGAGCGGATATCAAAGACAACACCATGCAGACATTGATTTTTATATTTGTGTCAACTTTATGTCTATGTTATGCCTTATATTTGGTGACTAGAATCTTATAAGGTCCATTTTCTGTCATGTTCTTGTATATAAATAACTATTGTGCAGGTTTGCAATAACAGCACATGCCCTCATTCACCATTAATTTACACAAGAACATATAATAGAGCTTTGTTATAGGTCTCCAAACACAAAATGCATCGTTTGAAATGTTGTATTGTTTGATGTCATTAGGGGTCCGATAGGCCCCATTAGATGTTATAGCCAATTCAACCCTCCATACGTAGATTATAAGCAACCTACCGGCCAGGATAAAATCGCCAGAAAATCCACAACTCATATGTAATATATTTATTCACATTGTTATACAGAGAACTCAAAATGTACAATCGGTGTAATTCGGGCCATACATATAAGGCCTGATTCCCCATTCTGCCAATCAGCGGACATAGATGAACTGTGATCCATCGGGTAATCAGGAAAACGTTATATGCTAAAAATACCTGACTCACCGATTTCCATCATTTTTGGGTCAGAGTTGGCGAACCGAGGGTTTCCAACATGTTGGATTTCCCCGTTCTCCCGACACAGGGTTCAGGCGAATGGGGAATCGTCCCGATACCTGTCAGATGTATGGGACCTTTACATTTAATACAGCGAGTAAATGGATAAAAAAATAAAAATTGCTCTTACAAAGATAAAAATCACTATGGGGTATATTCAATTGAAGTCGGATCCATTCTGACATTCATTTGTCGGAATGGATCATACCTGGGCTATTCAATGACATCTCAATTAGACTTTTAAAAAGTCGAATTGAGATGCGGGAGGGGAGATGGGGAGAGGCGTGGGCAGACGGGGGAGAGCAGCGCTACAGCAGCGGGTTATATAGCCGCTGCTGTAGCGCTGCTCTCCCCCGTCTGCCCGCGGCTCTCCCCCGTCTCCCCCCCAGTCTCTCTGCTTCTCACCGTCCCTCCTCTCTACCCCTGCATCACAGCCGCCGAGGTCTCGCTTGCTGGAGCCGGGTGGACGCTGCTGTGAGCAGCAACTGTGACATCCTCCAGCGCTGCTCACCCCGTCCCCGCCTTGGCTCTCCCCGTCCCCGCCTCGGCTCTCCCCATCTCACTTCGACTATTTTCAAAGATGAATAGAGATGGTCGAAAAGGTTGGCAAAACCTGTCTGTTTTGGCCCAGTTTTCGACACAAGCACGTGGATCGGCAGCTATTCCGCCGATTCACGTGCTTGTCGAAAATTTTGAGTTATACTGTTTAGGTCGGAACCCCTTCCGACCTATAAAAAACTCGAAAACTGACGTCTTTTCGACAGACGGCTGCTTTCGACTTCAATTGAATATACCCCTATAAACGTTAACAATGAGGGACCACCATGCTGTTATAACGGGATCCAGAAGGTGATGTTCCAGGTATGTCTACCAATAGTTAATCTACATTTGTCCAGCATTAAGAGTAGATCATTGTCTTGAAACTGGTTGGAGTTTTATTCCTCTCTGGAACCGGATATATTAAATGCAACTGTACTGTTTTACTGTAAATTCTGATTTAGGTGGTCACCTAACGATATATAGACCACTAGTTACCAGCCTGTCAAAATGACAGAACCACATACCAGTAATGTCAGACTGTGCGAGCATGAACAGAGCAAAAATGTAATTGTTCCGCCGCGTCATCTAGAGGTGAGGAGCAGTGTTAGCCTTTTATTATATAGGATGGTTATTGAATGCTTCATACTGTAAGTAAGTATCTCAAGCTCAGACTACAGCCATGGGCAAAAGTTTTGAGAACGACACAAATATTAAATTTTCACAAAGTCTGCTGCCTCCGTTTTTATGATGGCTATTTGCACATACTCCAGAATTATCATGAGTGATCAGATGAATTGCAATTAATTGCAAAGTTCCTCTTTGCCATGACAATGAACTTAGGGGGTAATTCAGACCTGATCATTAGGGTGCGTTTTTTGCATTCCTGCGATCAGGTAGTCGCCACCTACAGGGGGGTGGGGTATTTGCTGAGTGCAGGTGTGCAATCGCATTTGTTGGAGAGATGCACAAACATGAGTTTGTGCAGTCTCAGCTCAGCCCAGGTCTTACTCAGCCACTGCGATGATCGGGGCCGGAGCTGACGTCAGAAACCCTACCTCCAAACGCCTGGTCCCTCCTGCATTTTCCCGGACACTCCTACAAAACGCTCAGGTGCCACCCACAAATGGCCTCCTCCTGTCAGTCACCTTGCGATCACTCGCGCGATAAATTTTTTCACACCATCCCGTTGCAGTCGTCCGGTGCATGCGCAGTACAGACCTGATCGCCCTCTGTGCGACAACGCACAGCAGTGATCAGGTCTGAATCAGGACAAGGCTGGAGATCACTCTGTCATGGTGACTGAGGGGGTAAATCAGATCTGATCGCTAAGCAGTGATTTTTGCAGTCCTGCGATCCGATAGTCGCCGCCTAAAGGGGGAGTGTATTTTCACTGTGCAAGTGTGCGAACGCATGTGTAGCAGAGCTGCCCAAACTGATTTTGTGCAGACTTTGCGCAGCCCAGGACTTACTCAGCCGCTGCGATCACATCAGGCTGTTCGGGACCAGATTTGACGTCAGACACCCGCCCTGCAAACGCTTGATCCCGCCTGCGTTTTTCCATAAACTCCCTGAAAATGGTCAGGTGCCATCTCCTTGCGAACGCCCGTACGAATGGATCCTTTGCACACCCCCATCGCTGACTGGCGATTCCCGTTGCAGCCGTGCGACGCGCCGGCACAGTGCGGTGCATGCGCAATTCGGATCTGATCGCCCGCTGTGCGATAACGCACAGCAGCGATCAGATCTGAATGATCCCCTGAGTTAGAACAACAGACTGGAAGCTTTAAAAGGAGGGTGGTGCTTGAAATCAGTGTTCCTCCTCTGTTAACAATGGTTACCTGCAAGGAAACATGTGCCAGTCATCATTGCTTTGCACAAAAACGCTTCACAGGCAAGGACAATGCTGCTAGGCTAGTAAGATTGCACCTAAATCAACCATTTATCAGATCATCAAGAACTTCAAGGATAGAGGTTCAATAGATGTGAAGAAGGCTTCAGGGCGTCCAAGAACGTCCAATAAGTGCCAGGACTGTCTCCTAAAGTTGATTCAGCTGTGGGATCGGGGAAGCAGTGCAGAACTTGCTTAGGAATGGCAGCAGGCAGGCGTGAGTGCATCTGCATGCACAGTGAGGAGAAGACTTTTGGAGGATGGCCTGGTGTCAGGAAGGGCAGCAAAGTAGCCACTTCTCTCCAGAAAAAACATCAGGGACAGACTGATATTCTGCAAAAGGATTGGACTGCTGAGGATTGGGGTAAAGTCATTTTCTCTGATGAATCCCCTTTCAGATTGTTTGGGACATCTGGAAAAAGGCTTGTCCGGAGAAGGAAAGGTGAGTGCTACCATCAGTCCTGTATCATGTCAACAGTAATGGATCCCGAGAAAATTCATGTGTGGGGTTGCTTCTCAGCCAAGGGAGTGGGCTCACTCACAATTTTGCTTAAGAACACAGCCATGAAGAATGGTACCAAAACATCCTCCAAGATCAACTTCTCCCAACCATCCAAGAGTTTGGTGACAAACAATGCCTTTTCCAGTATGATGGAGCATCTTGCCATAATGCAAAAGTGATAACTAAGTGACTCGGGGAACAAAACATAAACATTTTGGGTCCATGGCCAGGAAACTCCCCAGACTTTAATCCCATTGAGAACTTGTGATCAATCCTCAAGAGGCGGATGGAAAAACAAATTCTGACAAACTCCAAGCACTGATTAGGTAAGAATGGGCGGCCATCAGTCCGTATGTGGCCCAAAAGTTGATTGACAGCATGCCAGGGCAAAGTGCAGAGGTCTTTAAAAAGAAGGTTCTACATGGCAAATATTGACTCTGCATAAAGTTAATGTAATTGTCAATAAAAGCCTATGACACTTGCTTGTAAATTTTAACTCTGTATACCATAGTAACATCGGACAAAAAGGTCTAAACCACTGAAGCAGCAAACTTTGTGAAAACTAATACTTGTGTCATTCTCAAAACTTTTGGCCATGGCTGTAGACATCACAGAAAAACCTTCACAGATCTCTAGAAATCTTGGACCGAAGGCCGTCAGCGGCAGGTGGACACTGCTGTGTAATATGATAGATAGCACTGTGTAAATCAATATTCCAGTCATGAGAAGCCAGCGTCACATTCAGACAAATGCGAGTTTATGTTTTATGAGATATCAGCTTTACACCTAGAGGCTGTATCACGTGAGACGCCAGGTCTCTCCAATAATCCAGCAGAGAGACGGTTACACCTGAGGGCCTCCTCCCCAGTTGGTAACAAGCTTTTCAGTCCACGGCCTCGTGTCACTTGGATTAAAGGGTCGAGTTGGGAAGAAATAATCTCAGAACTGTTCTAGGTAACGGTATGTGACCCGTGGAAATGTACTAGTGATACCACATCACCACAGAAAGAATATAGATTCATTATTTAAATCAATAAACAAACATAAAATTCTTTTACAAAACTACTGCCCGGCTTCCTCATATTTAGGGCTCTGTTCATCGTTGGTGCTTCAGGGGGTGCATGTGTTGTTATCAATCCCGGGCTCCCCTTGTATACCCCAAAGGGAAGACACTGCTGCTGCTACAGCGATGAGTTCAGGCAAAAAGTTTAGGGTGTCCATAGTTATTGGACCCCCTAACCAGTACATCAGACTGCAACACACGTGCAAACCTGCTGTTTTTTTGGAACAACAAGTGCCATAACTAATAGGCACCCCAAAAGAATTGAATAGCTCCGTTGGGCACCAATTACCTAGCAGTGCGCAAAAAACAACAGAATGTCGCCCCCCCCCCCCCCTATCTGTCCTTATCTGCTCTCCATATTTAAGGAAAATAACAATTATAACAATAATAATACATAACACATGCGGGACATAACGGAGACTACACTAATCAGTACATTGGGAAATAACGGGACAGTCTGGAGCACTGGCATAAAATAAAAAATTCTGCAGACTTTACACCGGGATAAGGAGTCTGAACAGCAATGTAGATTGTGCATAAAATGATCTGGCTACTAGGTCGAGCGACGGGATCACTATTCAAATGGTCTATACACAGGGGTGGCCATACTGGGTGGGACTTCCTATTCCAGGGGGGGTCAGTCTGATGGCTGGCAGACATACAGGTAAGATAGCAGCCACTTGCAGCTTGTGCTTACCAGCGACATTAAATGGCGGTTGCCCAACAGTAAAAAAGAGATAGCTGCAACGATAAAAAAATTATGGGGTCTATTCATGAAGTAGTGAAGAGTGGAGAAGTGAGCCAATGGAGAAGCTGCCCATGGCAACCAATCAGTGTTGAGGTAACATTTATAAAGTGCATTCTATAAAATTAAACGTAGCAGCTGCTTGAATGCCATGGGCAACTTCTCCACTGGCTTACTTCTCCACACTTTTCACAGCTTCATGAATAGACCGCTAATTATTATTACTACCAGTTATTTATATAGCGCACACATATTCCGCAGCGCTTTACAGAGAATATTTGCCCATTCACATCAGTCCCTGCCCTAGTGGAGCTTACAATCTATATTCCCTACCACATGTACACACACATTCATGCTAGGGTTAATTTTTGTTTGGATCCAATTAGCCTACCAGTATATTTTTGGAGCGTGGGAGGAAACCGGAGTACCCAGAGGAAACCCACACAAGTACGAGGAGAATATACAAAATCCACACAGTTGGGGCCATGGTGGGAACCGAATCCATGACCTCAGGGGTATGGGTTGTTGGATAGACACAACTTAGGTCGACAGTCATTAGGTCAACCGTGGAAGGTCGACGTGCATTAGGTCGACATGGTGATTAGGTCGACAGGTCAAAAGGTCGACATGAGGTTTTTGACGGTTTTTGGTGTCGTTTTCTCCGTAAAGTGACGGAGAACCCAAATTAGTGCACCGTGTCCCCTCGCAGGTGCCTCGCTGCGCTCGGCACAGATTACCGTTCCAATCGTAGTTCACGTGGATCGTTATGTATGAAAAAATCCAAAAAAAGAAAAAGAAAAAAAAGTGAGAGACTCATATCGACTTTTTGACCTGTTGACCTAGTGCATGTCGACCTAACAGCCATGTCGACATAATGGCATTGTCAATCTAACGACCGTAACCCATGACCTCATGTGCTTTGAGGCAGTAATGCTAACCATTGCATCATCCGTACCGCCCTATACCATATGAAGCCATCCATCGGTTACTAATACCCCTTTTCCACTAGCTTTAAAAACACGGGTAAATGCGCTAGGGCGCGCATTTACCTGTGTTTTTCCCTAGTGGAAAAGGGTCCCCCTGCAAATTCCCGGATCAAGTGATCCGGGAATCCTACCCGGGTAGCTTGCCGGCTTGAACACGTGTTCAACCCGGTAAGCTGTAGTGTGAACGGGAGCCGTGTCGAGGCGACATGGCTCCCGTTCACAGTGTATAGGGAGGGCGGCGCTGGGAGATCATGTGATCTCCCAGCGCCGCCCCTGCCGCGTCACTAGCAGCGTCACCAACCCGGCAATACGCCGGGTTGGAGAGCGCTGTGTGTAAGGGGGCTGTAGCACGGGGAGCAGCCCTGTCAGGTGACACGGCTGCGACCCATGCTACAGTGGAAAAGGGGTATAATTGATGACAAACAAAATAACAAAACATAACAGAATCCAGAGGAAAACAAATCATTACTAACCGATGGATGGATATATATGGTACGGATGCAATGCAATGGTTAGCGTTACTGCCTCACAGCACATGAGGTCATGGGTTACGGTCGTTAGGTCGACACTCATTAGGTCGACCACTGCCATTAGGTCGACAGGGACAATAGGTTGACATGGTCATTAGGTTGGCGTGTACTAGGTCGACATGAGATTTTTGACTGTTTTTGGTGTTGTTTTCTCCGTAAAGTGACGGAGAACCCAAATTAGTGCACCGTGTCCCCTCGCATGGCTCGCTTCGCTCGGCACAGATTACCGTTCCAATCGTAGTCCACGTGGATCGTTAAGTATGAAAAAAATCCAAAAAAAAGTAAAAAACAAAACAAAAACTCATGTCGACCTTTTGACCCGTCGACCTAGTACATGTCGACCTAACGGCATTGTCGAACAAAAACAATGGCATTGTCGAAAACAAATCATCGTGTTTCAGTACAGTAGACATATACAGACTCTTCTGCTGTCCATTAATAGCTGGGAATGATCTTCCTTTCATGACATTTAATACAGCAAGATCCCCTGACACTTGCTCTCTAAGGATGGGATAAATATAACCGTCTGGGAAACCCGCCTGGGACACAGCGGCATCTTCACCGATATTACGGAGATAAAGCCGTGCATCTAAGAAGATTACAGAGCATAGGGTTAGGGAGAAAAGACATTTCTAGGGAATGAGGACATAAGCTTATACTCGGATGAGAGGGTAAAGCGTGGAAACATTGCAGGGAAGTGGAAATATTCTCTGGGAAAGGAAATCTGGATATTTGCTTCTCAATCATCTCAGCAATTGTGATACACCAACAGCGAGAACAAATCTCACTACAAGTGAAAAATTGGGATTGCGCACATCAGTGAATAAGGCCCAGAGTCCTTTGTGTTGAAATTTTAAAAAAAAACCATATCCAGCAACACAATTTGTGCCGCTGATGTCAATGATCGATGTATCTGTGCATACAGATCAATGATCTGACATCTCCTCGTGGCAGGACATGAACCATACTTACTGACTATTGTTGCTCCTGGGTATCCGGGGAAAGAGGGACCGGTTGACGCGATGTACTACATCATGCGGCATGGGTTGGGAATATAATTATTATTGTTTATTTCTATGGCACCACAAGGGTTCCACAGCGCCTAACAAAGTACATAAACAAAACAGCGACTTACAGTACAAGACAATGTAGGACAAGCACAGGGTATATAAACATAGCTGCATCAGGGGACATGACACAGAAATAAGCATCAGGGTGGCAGAAACAGAGGGTTAAGGGGGGTACTCACGGAGCGATATTCTAAGCAATCTGACTAGATTGCTTAGAATATCGGCAGGATCGCTCCGTGTGTAGCCCCCTCGGCGATAGCGATGCGCGGCCCCGCACATCGCTATCGCCGCTGCTAGATTGGCCTGCATGCAGGCCAATCTAGCGGGTCGCTCACTTCACCCGCTGGGTGAAGTGAGCGGCCCCCCCGTCTCCCCCCGCACGCTCAGCACAGATCGCGCTGTGCTGAGCGGCAGGAGAGATGTGTGCTGAGCGGTTCGCTCAGCACGCATCTCTCCTTGATCGGCCCGTGAGTACTGGGCTTTAGGTTCTGTTGTAGGGAGGATGGGGTAAGAGAGATAGTATAAGTAAGGGGGGAAAAAAGCACATGAGGGGAGAGGGCCCTGCACGTGAGAGCTTACATTCTGAAGGGGATGGGTAGACAGACAAGGGGGGATACATATGGGGTAGAAGTGAGCATGGAATAGAGGGTGAGGATAAGCTGGGTATGATGAAGAGTCATCAGGGCCTGTTTGAAGTTTTGCAGAGAGGTGGAGAATTCCAGAGGTAGGGAGCACCACGCCAAAATGTTGGAAATATAAAAAGTTTATATAAAAGCCCAGATTTATCAAGCCTCGGAGAGTGGTAAATTGCACAGTGATAAAGCACCAACCAACCAGCTCTTTACTGCCATAATACATGCTGTGTTATTCTGTACTATAAGTCAGCAATGGGGTGGCTCCTGGGGTGCATGGCCTTCTGGACTGCCGTGGCTGAGGGACAACAGGGCATCGCAGCATTACATTTAATTTGGCACTTTCACTGTTTATTATACATGTCACACCGTTTTCCCTTTTATTAATTTACCCCATAACACTCTTTTCTCACCTGTTCCTTAATACTTCTCACTACACATAATGATTCCCTGTGGTGCCCTGGGGTTGCTTGGCTGTGGTGATTTGGGGGGTCCCGTGCCCTAGGTTTGAACCCCTATAGTGTTAGGTACTGCAGCAGAGTGAAGTCCCTTGCTGTGACTGCAGCTACATGCATTGATCAATACATAACCAAACTCCACTATTTATTATATGCTAAGCTGTATGATATCAGTAATGCTAGAGATAGTGCACCTACAACACCCCCCTTTTTTTCTCTGTTTGAAAAGTGACAGGAGCTGATTGGTATTTTATCACTGTGCTATTTATCACTCCCCAAGGCATGATAAATATGGGCCATAATGTCCACTCTAGGGTTAACACAGGGCAGGGATCTGAACAGGAAAAGAAGTCACAGTGTTCCCTTAATATAAGGATAAACGTCTTACAGATAGTCATTCCGATGCCGGAATCCTGACAGCCAAGGATATCCCAGCATCGGAATCCTGACCGGGGTCCGGAATCAAAACACAGGGCGATCCGGCACAGGTAGCATCAAATGTAATGTTAATAACAATGTATAGAGAAAATACCAAAGTTGGACAGTGAGTAACCCTTTTTAGTGGGAAGTAAAAAGTGTGTATTCCAATTTTTAGTATGCTGTCCTAGTTGGTGGTGCGCCCAGAGCCAGAAAGTACACAGACTTACAATGGGAGAAAAAAGAAGGCTCTTGTGTGGGCGCACTCTTAGAAAGAAGTTGATACAATATGTGAATTGGAAAATGCTTAAAACATAACTTTTATTGATATTATTAAACCAAAATTTCCCATCCCAGGGATCAGTGAGAGAATAAAGATTTTGTAAAAGATTTTAAAATGTTCTGGTCTCTTTATTTCAAAGAGTGTTCGGAAAGGTTGTAGACATTGGATTGTCATACCCATATGTGGGAGAAGGGACCCCTTATACACAAAAATCACACTGTTATATGGTAAGTGCTAATAGGGCTAAATAATTTCCCTGATTAAAGTGTTGCTATCTGTGGGACATGACCACAAGATAGAAGGGGCTTACGATCCTCCAATCACTCCAACAGGCCAGGTAAGCAGGTCAAATTTGCCTCAGGTACAGAGATGGTGCCATTAGATGACAGTGTGAGCGGACTATCTGCACTTACCATATAACAGTGTGATTTTTGTGTATAAGGGGTTTCTCCCACATATGGGCCAAATTCCAGTTTCTTAACGGAGGCCAGGTCAGCGTTATTTTCTATACTACTTATGTCTCATTATTGTCTGCAGATAATTATGGCATCAAAAATAATATAGACAGAATACTCTATTCCGAACACAGGCATTTCTTTCAGCATCTTTCCCACTTTGATATTGGGACAAACGTTTTTTGTTATTTTGATATCAGTATACTCTTCTATTGTACAATTAATTTGCACTATACTGCTGTTGATCCAAAATAACCTATATCTAGTCATGATGTTTCAAGCATGCTCTCCCTGATATTGTGGGAATCTGTTTACAATCTGAATTCTGTTATTCTAATCAATATTTTTTTATGCATGGTGATATACCTCTTTCTGAATCCTATTCTCTTCTGTGAGATATAATTTATCTTCTATTTACATTAGGGTCAAAGGGGGAGATGCCAGGGAGGTCTTCCCCGTACCATTAGGACTTGTTAGTCCCTTGTGTTAATAAATATTTGTAGCAGTTAAACCGCCCCACTACCCTATTGAAGTTATCAGCCTGCCATACAGTCCCTCTGAGAGGAACGGTCTATCTTATATATTTCTCTATTCACTCATTTCGTGGACTCTCATCCACGATTCTTGGTGCACTGTACCACATTTGTGGGAATCTCTGAACCGTGTCTAACGTGGAAAGCAGATTCACATATTTTCACCCTCTTTATCTAGTCATTTCTCTCTCCTATATCTCCTCTTGTTTTCCTTCTCAATTTCTTATATAGGTGCACTCTCATTGGTGTACACATAAATCTCTACTACCATACCACGCTGCCAGCGCCCGATCTCGTCCGATCTTGGAAGCAAAACAGCGTTGGGCTGGGTCAGTATCAGGAAAGGAGACTGCCTGCGAATACCTGGTTTTGTAGAGCGGGAATTAATTTCCCTTTCCAAACGATACGAGACACCAACAGCAGTATCACCACTAATTCTATCCAGTATTTCTCTATTAGTGTCTTTATATTCTTTATTGCAATTGAATGCCTCCAATTCTGTCTATAAAGATTGTATTTGTACATAATTTAGGTATTTAATCCTTAGTGTGGTGACCATTGATTACCATTCTACTAAATCTAAGTTAAGTCTATTTGGACTCTCTTAAATATTCTGTTTTGACCACCCCCCGGTCCCATCAATACAGAAACCCAACAATCCAATGTCTACAACCTTTCCGAACACTCTTTGAAATAAAGAGACCAGAACATTTTAAAGTTTTTTACAAAATCTTTATTCTCTCACTGATCCTTGGGATGGGAAATTTTGGTTTAATAATATCAATAAAAGTTATGTTTTAAACATTTTCCAAGAGTGCACCCACATAAGAGCCTTCTTTTTTCTCCCATTGTAAGTCTCGGGTTCCGGAATCCCCAGTTAGGGGTTGTACCCCCCTTCCCGAGGTGATTAGTGTGGTGAGCGCAGCGAGCCCTCGAGGGGACATGCTGCGCTCGCCGTCGAGGTACTTCCCGTCGGGATTCCGGCGTCGGTCTACTGACCGCTGAGGTCAGGATCCTATACTGAATCCATACAGACAGCCACTTTCAGAACACATTTGATGTCTCCTCACTCTCTTGATTAATCATAGATATAACCAAGCACTATTTTATGAAGAACAGAGGAGCTCACATTGATAAACGGCCGAGCTAGCAAATCAGTCATACGTTAGACATTGGTGTGTCGCGTTCTAACCTCTTCCACCATGTGCACCTCCTGGAGCTGCGCCAAACTACAAATAAAGGCAGAAACAGAGCAGAGCATAGGAGGTGTGCAGTGCAGCAGACCATGAAATGGGTGTGCGCAACCTGAAATGCACCAGGAACACAGGACCAGGCTGCAGGACAGATGCAATTTAAAAAGAAAAACAAAAAAGATATGCAAGATGAAGCAATATATTTAATAATATTAGGGATATAACTGGTCAGTGACTTATTGAAGCTGTAAGGGTGCTACATGTGAATCTGCATTCTCAGACTGGGGAAACCATGTAAAATTATGTATAGTCTTCAGACCCAACAGAGATATTACATTTCATTAGGGATCCACACTGCCTAATACCCCTTTCACATCGCAAAAATAACCCGACACGGGTCAGTGTGCAATGTGCAAGGGGTCTTGGAGAATTCCTGGGTCGCCTGACCCGGTAATTCAAACCGGGTAATAAGAAGGGTTATTCCTGGACTGAATGCGGGGTCAGTGGCAGCGTAAACGGATTCCTGGGTCGATGCGACCAGGGACCCGTTCACCACATGGGGAGAGGCGGCGCAGAGATGAGCTCATCTCCCAGCGCCGCATCCACCCCTGCCGCTATGGCAACCGGCCCGGCATATTGCCGGGTCGGGAAGCCAGTGCAGAGGCTCCAATGCCAGATCCCACCCGGGAAGGACCCGTTTCCAATTCCCGGTTGGGATCTGGCATTGGAGATCTGAAAGGGGTATAACACGTTTCATGAGACTGTTACAGATCATTGCACTTAGCTATATCATTTGCACTGGAGTACGGCATAAAATCAGCTTTTGTCTGTCTAGTATAAGTCAGGAAATGAGAGCCAGTGTCCGATTGGTTTTTATGGATTAGTGTAAAGGTTGCACCTACACTATGTAGACATAAAAGACTGCCCCCCCACTTGCGCAACCAAATGGTGTGCTCCTGCAGCAAACACGTGTTCCTGAAGGTATAAAACGGGTAGAGGAGCACTGATTAGGTCATTTGCTAACAACATTGCTTGCCGGAAGGAGCTAACCGCGCTATAAAAGGGGATCATCGTAGGCTGCGCGATGTCATGTTTCCTGGACAACACTGGACTGGTATACAGAACATCTGGTAACCCGGATGGACTGGCCAACTCAGAGTCCAGATCTTAACCCCACTGAGAACCTCTGGGACGAATTGGAGTGATGGGAGGTGTTCTAGACCGACTTAAACTTCTTCCATTTCACAGTTGGTCACTGCCAGCACTACATAACATACCGCCTGCTGTTGTCCAGGAACTTGTGGACAGTTTGCCAAGAACGGTATCTGCAGTAATCACTGCACATGGTGGACCTACACCGACGTCAATAAAACCTCATTCATCTATTTGCTGTCAAAGGGCCTAATTCAGACCTGATCGTAGATGTGCTAAATTTAACACATCTACGATCAGTCACACAGTCATGCGGGGGGACGCCCAGCACAGGGCTAGTCCACCCCGCATGTCAAGCCCGACCCCCCGCACAAGTACAAAAGCATTGCACAGCGGCGATGCTTTTGTACTTGAAGAGTAGCTCCCAGCTAGCACAGCTCCTGCACCCGGCTGAGTGTGACATCCCGCAGCCGCCGCGCCCCCCCAACGGTCAGGGTACGCCTGCGTTGGCCAGACCGCGCCCCCTAAATGGCGGGCAAACGCCACCGGCCCGCATCCTCCCAGCGACCGCCTCTGTCAATCAGGCAGAGGCGATCGCAGGGCTGAGACAGCCATCGGCTGTCTGGCATGCGCCGGCGCACTGGGGCGTCGGCGCAGTTCAGACCTGATCGGTTGCCGTGCAAAAACGCACAGCAGCAATCAGGTCTGAATTAGGCCCAATGTCCAATCTCTTTTGTCTACATAGTGTACATTTGGTCTGAGTATATGAGCAATAGAAATGTACCAAGCACACAGCAACACTCAGGGAAGTGCAGGACTCAGGCAAGTCTCACATTCTGGTCAGAAAGAAAGAAAGAATGATCCTATTAGTCTTACACCGGGGAGGCGCGGACAGCAGGCACCTTCCCCGCAGTTTCTGCCTAAAATAGAAAGGAAGAACCTAATATGCGATATGATCCAGTGAGGCGACATCTCCTGTTACCTGACGTAAGGGGCCAGGGATTACCCTGCAGTACTAATGACAGACGGCCCAGCCGTGTATATAAACCTGCATTCATTACATACTTAGATTGTGTGTGTAATACTGTACAACCTTCTGTAATGAGCAGGATATTAGAAGTAGTCAAAGATATCCAAGGTGACTTTATCCATAGTAGTTTGCAGTAAGTATTACATATAATAAGAATTTACTTACCGATAATTCTATTTCTCGGAGTCCGTAGTGGATGCTGGGGTTCCTGAAAGGACCATGGGGAATAGCGGCTCCGCAGGAGACAGGGCACAAAAAGTAAAGCTTTAGGATCAGGTGGTGTGCACTGGCTCCTCCCCCTATGACCCTCCTCCAAGCCAGTTAGATACTGTGCCCAGACGAGCGTACATAATAAGGAAGGATTTTGAATCCCGGGTAAGACTCATACCAGCCACACCAATCACACTGTACAACCTGTGATCTGAACCCAGTTAACAGTATGATAACAGCGGAGCCTCTGAAAAGATGGCTCACAACAATAATAACCCGATTTTTGTAACTATGTACAAGTATTGCAGATAATCCGCACTTGGGATGGGCGCCCAGCATCCACTACGGACTCCGAGAAATAGAATTATCGGTAAGTAAATTCTTATTTTCTCTATCGTCCTAGTGGATGCTGGGGTTCCTGAAAGGACCATGGGGATAATACCAAAGCTCCCAAACGGGCGGGAGAGTGCGGATGACTCTGCAGCACCGAATGAGAGAACTCCAGGTCCTCCTTAGCCAGGGTATCAAATTTGTAGGATTTTACAAACGTGTTTGCCCCTGACTAAATAACCGCTCGGCAAAGTTGTAAAAGCCGAGACCCCTCGGGCAGCCGCCCAAGATGAGCCCACCTTCCTTGTGGAATGGGCATTTACATATTTTGGCTGTGGCAGGCCTGCCACAGAATGTGCAAGCTGAATTGTATTACACATCCAACTAGCAATCGTCTGCTTAGAAGCAAAAGCACCCAGTTTGTTGGGTGCATACAGGATAACAGCAAGTCAGTTTTCCTGACTCCAGCCGTCCTGGAACATATTTTCAGGGCCCTGACAACATCTAGCAACTTGGAGTCCTCCAAGTCCCTAGTAGGTGCAAGGCACCACAATAAGCTGGTTCAGGTGAAACACTGACACCACCTTAGGGAGAGAACTGGGGACGAGTCCGCAGCTCTGCCCTGTCCGAATGGACAAACAGATATGGGCTTTTTTGAGAAAAAACCACCAATTTGACACTCGCCTGGTCCAGGCCAAGATCAAGGTCACTTTTCATGTGAGATGCTTCAAATCCACAGATTTGACTGGTTTTAAACCAATGTGATTTGAGGAATCCCAGAACTACGTTGAGATCCCACAGTGCCACTGGAGGCACAAAAGGGGGTTGTATATGCAATACTCCCTTGACAAAATTCTGGACTTCAGGAACTGAAGCCAATTCTTTCTGGAAGAAAATCGACAGGGCCGAAATTTGAACCTTAATGGACCCCAATTTGAGGCCCATAGACACTCCTGTTTTCAGGAAATGCAGGAAACGACCGAGTTGAAATTTCTTTGTGGGGCCTTCCTGGCCTCACACCACGCAACATATTTTCGCCACATGTGGTGATAATGTTGTGCGGTCACCTCCTTTCTGGCTTTGACCAGGGTAGGAATGACCTCTTCCGGAATGCCTTTTTCCCTTAGGATCCGGCGTTCCACCGCCATGCCGACAAACGCAGCTGCGGTAAGTCTTGGAACAGACATGGTACTTGCTGAAGCAAGTCCCTTCTTAGCGGCAGAGGCCATGAGTCCTCTTGTGAGCATTTCTTGAAGTTCCGGGTACCAAGTCCTTCTTGGCCAATCCGGAGCCATGAGTATAGTTCTTACTCCTCTACGTCTTATAAGTCTCAGTACCTTAGGTATGAGAAGCAGAGGATGGAACACATACACCGACTGGTACATCCATGGTGTTACCAGAACGTCCACAGCTATTGCCTGAGGGTCTCTTAACCTGGCGCAATACCTGTCCCGTTTTTTGTTCAGACGGGACGCCATCATGTCCACCTTTGGTATTTCCCAACGGTTTACAATCATGTGGAAAACTTCCCGATGAAGTTTCCACTCTGCCGGGTGGAGGTCTGCTTCCCAGTTTCCATTCCCGGAATGAAACACTGCTGACAGTGCTATCACATGATTTTCCGCCCAGCGAAAAGTCCTTGCAGTTTTTGCCATTGCCCTCCTGCTTCTTGTGTCGCCCTGTCTGTTTACGTGGGCGACTGCCGTGATGTTTTTCCCACTGGATCAATACCGGCTGACCTTGAAGCAGAGGTCTTGCTAAGCTTAGAGTATTATAAATTTACCCTTAGCTCCAGTATATTTATGTGGAGAAAAGTCTCCAGACTTGATCACACTCCCTGGAAATTTTTTCCTTGTGTGACTGCTCCCCAGCCTCTCGGGCTGGGCTCCGTGGTCACCAGCATCCAATCCTGAATGCCAAATCTGCGGCCCTCTAGAAGATGGGCACTCTATAACCACCACAGGAGAGACACCCTTGTCCTTGGATATAGGGTTATCCGCTGATGCATCTGAAGATGCGATCCGGACCATTTGTCCAGCAGATCCCACTGAAAAGTTCTTGCGTGAAATCTGCCGAATGGAATTGCTTCGTAGGAAGCCACCATTTTTACCAGGACCCTTGTGCAATGATGCACTGTTTTTAGGAGGTTCCTGACTAGCTCGGATAACTCCCTGGCTTTCTCTTCCGGGAGAAACACCTTTTTCTGGACTGTGTCCAGAATCATCCCTAGGCACAGCAGACGTGTCGTCGGGATCAGCTGCGATTTTGGAATATTTAGAATCCACCCGTGCTGTTGTAGCAGTATCCGAGATAGTGCTACTCCGACCTCCAACTGTTCCCTGGACTATGCCCTTATCAGGAGATCGTCCAAGTAAGGGATAATTAAGACGCCTTTTCTTCGAAGAAGAATCATCATTTCGGCCATTACCTTGGTAAAGACCCGGGGTGCCGTGGACAATCCAAACGGCAGCGTCTAAAACTGATAGTGACAGTTCTGCACCACGAACCTGAGGTACCCTTAGTGAGAAGGGCAAATTTGGGACATAGAGGTAAGCATCCCTGATGTCCCCGGACACTATATAGTCCCCTTCTTCCTGGTTCGTTATCACTGCTCTGAGTGACTCCATCTTGATTTGAACCTTTGTAAGTGTTCAAAAAATTTTTTTAGAATAAGTCTCACCTAGCCTTCTGGCTTCAGTACCACAATATAGTGTGGAATAATACCCCTTTTCCTTGTAGTAGGAGGGGTAATTTAATTATCACCTGCTGGGAATACAGCTTGTGAATTTTTTCCCATACTGCCTCCTTGTCGGAGGGAGACCTTGGTAAAGCAGACTTCAGGAGCCTGCGAAGAGGAAACGTCTCTACATTCCAATCTGTACCCCTGGGATACTACTTGTAGGATCCAGGGGTCCTGTACGGTCTCAGCGCCATGCTGAGAACTTGTCAGAAGCGGTGGAGCGCTTCTGTTCCTGGGAATGGGCTGCCTGCTGCAGTCTTCTTCCCTTTCCTCTATCCCTGGGCAGATATGATCTTATAGGGACGAAAAGACTGAGGTTGAAAAGACGGTGTCTTTTTCTGCAGAGATGTGACTTAGGGTAAAAACGGTGGATTTTCCAGCAGTTGCCGTGGCCACCAGGTCCGATGGACCGACCCCAAAAAACTCCTCTTCCTTTATACGGCAATACACCTTTTTGCCGTTTGGAATCTGCATCACCTGACCACTGTCGTGTCCATAACATCTTCTGGCAGATATGGACATCGCATTTACTCTTGATGCCAGAGTGCAAATATCCCTCTGTGCATCTCGCATATATAGAAATGCATCCTTTAAATGCTCTATAGTCAATAAAATACTGTCCCTGTCAAGGGTATCAATATTTTTAGTCAGGGAATCCGACCAAGCCACCCCAGCTCTGCACATCCAGGCTGAGGCGATCGCTGGTCGCAGTATAACACCAGTATGTGTGTATATACTTTTTATGATATTTTCCAGCCTCCTGTCAGCTGGTCCTTGAGGACGGCCCTATCTATAGACGGTACCGCCCCTTGTTTTGATAAGCGTGTGAGCGCCTTATCCACCCTAAGGGGTGTTTCCCAACGCGCCCTAACTACTGGCGGGAAAGGGTATACCGCCCATAATTTTCTATCGGGGGGAACCCACGCATCATCACACACTTTATTTAATTTATCTGATTCAGGAAAAACTACTGTAGTTTTTTCACATCCCACATAATACCCTCTTTTGTGGTACTTGTAGTATCAGAAATATGTAACACCTCCTTCATTGCCTTTAACGTGTGGCCCTAATAAGGAATACGTTTGTTTATTCACCGTCGACACTGGATTCAGTGTCCCTGTCTGTGTCTGTGTCGACCGACTAAAGTAAACGGGCGTTTTAAAACCCCTGACGGTGTTTTTGAGACGTCTGGACCGGTACTAATTGTTTGTCGGCCGTCTCATGTCGTCAACCGACCTTGCAGCGTGTTGACATTATCACGTAATTCCCTAAATAAGCCATCCATTCCGGTGTCGACTCCCTAGAGAGTGACATCACCATTACAGGCAATTGCTCCGCCTCCTCACCAACATCGTCCTCATACATGTCGACACACACGTACCGACACACAGCACACACACAGGGAATGCTCTGATAGAGGACAGGACCCACTAGCCCTTTGGAGAGACAGAGGGAGAGTTTGCCAGCACACACCAAAAACGCTATAATTATATAGGGACAACCTTATATAAGTGTTTTCCCTTATAGCATCTGTTTTATATATTTCTAACGCCAAATTAGTACCCCCCCTCTCTGTTTTAACCCTGTTTCTGTAGTGCAGTGCAGGGGAGAGCCTGGGAGCCTTCCCTCCAGCCTTTCTGTGAGGGAAAATGGCGCTGTGTGCTGAGGAGATAGGCCCCGCCCCTTTTTCGGCGGCCTCGTCTCCCGCTTTTAACGGATTCTGGCAGGGGTTAAATATCTCCATATAGCCTCCGGAGGCTATATGTGAGGTATTTTTAGCCAAAATAGGTTTTCATTTGCCTCCCAGGGCGCCCCCCTCCCAGCGCCCTGCACCCTCAGTGACTGCCGTGTGAAGTGTGCTGAGAGGAAAATGGCGCACAGCTGCAGTGCGCTACCTTTAGAAGACTGAGGAGTCTTCTGCCGCCGATTCTGGACCTCTTCTTACTTCAGCATCTGCAAGGGGGCCGGCGGCAAGGCTCCGGTGACCATCCAGGCTGTACCTGTGATCGTCCCTCTGGAGCTGATGTCCAGTAGCCAAGAAGCCAATCCATCCTGCACGCAGGTGAGTTCACTTCTTCTCCCCTAAGTCCCTCGTTGCAGTGATCCTGTTGCCAGCAGGACTCACTGTAAAATAAAAAACCTAAGCTAAACTTTTCTAAGCAGCTCTTTAGGAGAGCCACCTAGATTGCACCCTTCTCGGCCGGGCACAAAAATCTAACTGGCTTGGAGGAGGGTCATAGGGGGAGGAGCCAGTGCACACCACCTGATCCTAAAGCTTTACTTTTTGTGCCCTGTCTCCTGCGGAGCCGCTATTCCCCATGGTCCTTTCAGGAACCCCAGCATCCACTAGGACGATAGAGAAAATACCCTTATGCCTAGACTAGCTGTTCTACCTGTTCTTCGCACGGGTGTTTCTGATTTTCACGGTTGTAAAAATAAATGAGTGTTAATAATTTGGTAAATCTGTAGAGATGTAAATTAGAGACGTTTTAATGTAAGTAAATATTAATCCATGGTTCTTGGCGTTACCCGAGGAGCGCCCGTAGCAGATACGGGAAAAAGCGACAGGACCATTTTTGAAGTTTATTAAATTATACCCACTTGTGATGCAATCCAAATTTTGATCTGATTGTCCGTTTGGGCATTATCGTTCACCCGCCAAGTAGTTTCCTACCTGCGCTGGCAGGCATCTACCTGCCGTGTTCAGGGTCACAGTGGCTGTGTGTGACGTCACGCCGCAGCCAGGGCCCGCCCCCGCAACGGTCCGTACACGCTTGTGTCGTCCAGACCGTGCTCCACCAACGGCGTCCTAACGCCGTTGGCACACCTCCTCCCGCCCAGCTACCGCCTCTGCCTGTCAATCAGGCAGAAGCAATCGCACCAGTCAGATGCTTTCGCATCTCACTGGGTGCACATGCGCAGTAAGCCTGCCGCACGTGTGCACTGTGTAAAGGGCTTCAGAGTGCTGTTGTAGCAGCAATCACCTCTGAATTAGGCCCATATTTCATCTCCAGTTACCCAATACTTTACACCCAGCTCTACGCAGCGTCTTTACAGCATCGGGTTACAGGGCACCAACCAGTGAATGATGTCCTATAATGAAGCTATTTTACCTTCCTAGGAATCAAGACAAGTTTATGGAGCCGTGTTTCATCCTGCCTAGGAAACTCTGTATTGTGGACGCAGAGATGGTGAACAGGAAGAAAATGGGGAGAGCGGTATGTCTCACCCGTAATTCCATTGTGAAACATGATCTGTCAATGGGGTCGATTCAATTCACAGATAGTTGAATAGCGCCGGGAATTAGCTCCCAGCGCTATTCAATTCAGCCCAAGTTAAGTCGGCGAATGCCCGTTCTCGCAGACTTAACAGGTTGATTTGTCGGGAGAACGGGCATTCTCCGACTTAACTCCCCGCCGCGATGCTGATTCCCGACAGAATCAGCCTCGCGGCAGCACTTTTGTCGGATTTCTTCTCTCATCCCCCGGGGGTGAGAGAAGAATTCCCGACAATTCAGTGTCACTTGGCGCTGTATTGAATAGCGCCGGGAGCTAATTCCCGGCGCTATTCAACTGTCAGTGAATTGAATCGACCCCAATGTAGGGTTTCTGTGGGATAATGCCAGTAGTTATTATAGAGTGTGAGTAATTTTCTGTATCTTTCTTGCATCATTTATATACTATATAACCACAATATGTGCACTAATAAAGGCACAAAATGCAAATTCTTGTAATAATTCACCACCGCCCGTATCTGGAGAATACACAGCAGACACTTTACAGACCCAACCATTATGCGACAGCTCTGACCATGCTCCATGGTCCTAATTCAGACCTGATCGCTAGCAAGCGATTTTTGCACTGCTGCGATCGGATAGTCGCCGCCTACAGGGGAGTGTATTTTAGCTGTGCAAGTGTGCAAACGTATGTGTAGCAGAGCGGTACAAACAGATCTTGTGCAGTCTCTGAGTAGCCCAGGACTTACTCAGCTGCTGCGATCACATCAGCCTGTCCGGGGCCCGAATTGATGTCAGACACCCGCCCTGCAAATGCTTGGACACACCTGCATTTTTCCAAACACTCCCAGAAATCGGTCAGTTGCCACCCACAAACGCCTTCTCCCTGTCAATCTCCTTGCGAACACCCGTGCGAATGGATCCTTTGCACAAAGTCGATCCGCTTTGCACCCGTGCGATGTGCCTGCGCATTGCGGTGCATACGCATGCGCAGTTTAGACCTGATCGCCCGCTGTATGAAAACGTAGCCTAGCGATCAGGTCTGAATTACCCCCTATGTTACAGCATCAAGAAGTCCTCTGGCCATTATATAACATTCAAGGGAGCATAAGTCCCCGTGCACAGTGGCAATGCAGTCTAGGCTTGCACCTAAATATCCCCTAGGCATATAGGTTTGTACCTATACTACAGCACTTACCTGGAAGCACAATGTTTTTTTTTGGGGGGGGATGGGGGCACTAAAGCATGACACAATGTGCGCAGGGGGGCACTACACCATGGCACAATGTGTGCAGGGGCACCTGCACTAGGGCATCTACATGGGGGGGGGGGGGGGGTTGTTGTAGCGTGGCACAATGTGTAAAGGGGGCACTACAGCCAGACACAATGTGTGCAGGGGCACCTACACTAGAGCACCTACATGGGGGGGGGGGGTTGCTGTAGTGTGGCACAATGTGTACAGGCGGCACTACAGCGAGACACAATGTGTGCAGTGGGGGCACTACAGCTTGGCACAAGGTGTGCAGAGGTTAACACCAGCTTTTGCTGGTGTAACCCTATAGAAGCCTATTGGCTTGTTTCCGCATCTCCCCACAGAGCCAGTACAGCACCACAGAGCACGCCCCTTCACCACCTGCTGGCAGCCTCCCAGAGGATGCATGTGCCAGGCCCCCTGGTGCTCAGGGCCCCCGCACCCTCCGACCTCACCTTCCGGCAGCAGGGGAGAAGGAGCCCATACACACCACAGAGGCTGCACTCTCTGAGCCCCGGGAACAGTTGCTGGGGTGCCGGCCGATTATTGCACAGGATAGCACTTATCGGGAAAGCGGTCCTTTGCAATACTAATCACATATGTTAGTAAATATGCGATTAGTATCTATGCAAAGTGTGAAGGAATGTTCTGCCATATGTTAGTACATCCTGCCCAGTCTCTCTGATTCTGTATATGGAGTGCTACAATGTAACAGCAGTAGCTTTTTTCCCTGTTGTGCTCCGTATACAGACTCAGCCACACACTATATACAAGTATATCACACTACTCAGCACAGTCTCCTTGTGTTGCGATTAAGATGCATTTTCAGCAAAAAAAGACGCCCGCCGTTAGCAGAGCTGGCGGCTCACTCACGCCAGGCAACTAGCGCTGTGTGGCAGATTGAGGCTAGATGTAGGAGGACGCATATGTATAAGGAAACTGATAACCATAGGGTGAGCACAGCACAGCGTCACTGTATCCTGGGTATACTGAACAGTACTGCCTGCCACAGGCACAATCATTCCACATGACAGGTCTCTTATAAGGAGGATCTACCAAGTTGTGTGGGAGGAATTGGGAAATGCTACAATCATGAACACACTGCAGGCAGACACTGTTATGGTACAACTCACTGGATGATCAGAATTACTCAGTTATACTGAAGTGTTCACAGGAGTCATTGCACATCACAGGCAGCATGGCCACTGTACACAGGAGTCACCTGCACACCACAGACAGCACGGCCACTGTACACAGGAGTCACCTGCACACCACAGACCGCACAGCCACTGTACACAGGAGTCACCTGCACACCACAGACCGCACAGCCACTGTACACAGGAGTCACCTGTACACCACAGACAGCACGGCCACTGTACACAGGAGTCACCTGTACACCACAGACAGCACGGCCACTGTACACAGGAGTAACCTGTACACCACAGACAGCACGGCCACTGTACACAGGAGTCACCTGTACACCACAGACAGCACGGCCACTGTACACAGGAGTCACCTGCACACCACAGACAGCACAGCCGCTGTACACAGGAGTCATTGCACATCACAGACAGCACAGCCACTGTACACAGAAGTCACCTGCACATCACAGGCAGCATGGCCACTGTACACAGGAGTCACCTGCACACCACAGACAGCACAGCCACTGTACACAGGAGTCATTGCACATCACAGACAGCACAGCCGCTGTACACAGGAGTCACCTGCACACCACAGGCAGCATGGCCACTGTACACAGAAGTCACCTGCACATCACAGACAGCACAGCCACTGTACACAGAAGTCACCTGCACATCACAGGCAGCATGGCCACTGTACACAGGAGTCACCTGCACACCACAGACAGCACAGCCACTGTACACAGGAGTCATTGCACATCACAGACAGCACAGCCGCTGTACACAGGAGTCACCTGTACACCACAGACAGCACGGCCACTGTACACAGGAGTCACCTGCACACCACAGACAGCACAGCCGCTGTACACAGGAGTCATTGCACATCACAGACAGCACAGCCGCTGTACACAGGAGTCACCTGCACACCACAGACAGCACGGCCGCTGTACACAGGAGTCACCTGCACACCACAGACAGCACGGCCACTGTACACAGTAGTCATTGCACATCACAGACAGCACGGCCGCTGTACACAGGAGTCACCTGCACACCACAGACAGCACGGCCACTGTACACAGGAGTAACCTGTACACCACAGACAGCACGGCCACTGTACACAGGAGTCACCTGCACACCACAGACAGCACGGCCACTGTACACAGGAGTCACCTGCACACCACAGACAGCACGGCCACTGTACACAGGAGTCACCTGCACACCACAGACAGCACAGCCGCTGTACACAGGAGTCATTGCACATCACAGGCAGCATGGCCACTGTACACAGGAGTCACCTGCACACCACAGACAGCACAACCGCTGTACACAGGAGTCATTGCACATCACAGACAGCATGACCACTGTACACAGGAGTCACCTGCATACCACAGACAGCACAGCCGCTGTACACAGGAGTCATTGCACATCACAGGCAGCATGGCCACTGTACACAGGAGTCACCTGCACACCACAGACAGCACAGCCGCTGTACACAGGAGTCACCTGTACATCACAGGCAGCACGGCCACTGTACACAGGAGTCACCTGCACACCACAGACAGCACGGCCACACTGTACACAGGAGTCACCTGCACACCACAGACAGCACGGCCACACTGTACACAGGAGTCACCTGCACACCACAGACAGCATGGCCACTGTACACAGGAGTCACCTGCACACCACAGACAGCACGGCCGCTGTACACAGGAGTCACCTGCACACCACAGACAGCATGGCCACTGTACACAGATGTACATGCACACACCGCAGACAGCTCAGGCCACTGTACACAGGAGTCACCTGCACACCACAGACAGCAAGGTCGCTGTACACAGGAGTCACCTGCACACCACAGACAGCACAGCCACTGTACACAGGAGTCACCTGGAGCACGGCCATTGTACACAGATGTACCTTGCACATACCGCAGACAGCTCAGGCCACTGTACACAGGAGTAACCAGCACACTGTCCACCACAAACAGCACAGCCACTGTTCACAGAAGCCACCTGCACACCATACGCTTGGGGGAGACCTTATACGCCCCGGGTAGACGTAGATGCAACCTTATATGCCATAGGGAGACGTAGATGCAACCCTATACGCCCTGATGAGGGAAAGCAATCACGATACCGCCAGTCGGGATCCCGGTGGTCACAAAGCCGACGCCGGAATCCCAACAGGCGGTGAGATGCCACCCCCAGAATATCGGCAACACAGGCTATTCTCCCTCTGTGGGTGTCCACGATACCCATAGAGGGAGAATATAACCTGCCAAGGGGCATTCTAGCGCTTGCCCTGCTGCCGGTGTAATGGCGGACAGGATCCCGTGCACCGGTAATCAGTACGTATTCCCTGGGGAGATGTTGGTGCAACCCCATACATCTAGGGGAGATGTAGGTGACACCCTATATGCCTAGGTGAGATGTAGGTGGCACCCTATACGCCTAGGGGAGATGTAGGTGCAACCCTATATGTCCTGGAGAGATGTAGGTACAACCTTTTAAGCCCCATGTAGATGGTGCAACCCTATACGCCCTGAGGAGGGGAGGCAATCACGATAGCGCCAGTCAGGATCTTGTCGGTCACAAAGCCGACGCCGGAATACCGGAGACACAGGCTATTCTCTATCTGTGGGTACCCACGAAACCAATAGAGGGTGAATATAACCTGTGGCGAGCGCAGCAAGCCACCGTGCCCACAGCGTGACGAGCCCACAAGGGGCTTTCTAGTGCTCGCCCCATTGCCGGCATACTGGCGGACGGGATCCCGGTGTTGGGATCATGACAGCTGGGATCCCGTCTGCCGGTAGTCAGTACATATTCCCTGGGGAGATGCAACCTCATACACCTAGGTGACGCCCTATACGCCCTGGGGAGACGTAGGTGACGCCCTATACGCCCTGGGGAGACGTAGGTGACGCCCTATACGCCCTGGGGAGATGTAGGTGACACACTATATGTTCTGCTGAGTTGTAGGTGTAATCCTACATCTCCTTAATGCAATCTCTCCTGTAACGGGTTAGTACGGACAGTGTAATGGTTAGCATTACTGCTTCACAGCACTGAGGTCATGGGTTCGATTCCCACCATGGCCCCAACTGTGTGGAGTTTGTATATTCTCCCCGTACTTGCATGGGTTTCCTCTGGGTACTCCGGTTTCCTCCCACAATCCAAAAATATACTGGTAGCTTAATTGACTCCTAGTGTGAATGTGTCTACATGTGATAGGGAACATAGATTGTAAGCTACACTGGGGCAGGGACTGATGTGAATGGCCAAATATTCTCTGTAAAGCGCTGCAGAATGTGTGCGCGCTATATAAATAGCTGGTAATAAATAAATAATAATCCTATACACCTAGGGGAAAATAAGAATTTACTTACCGATAATTCTATTTCTCGTAGTCCGTAGTGGATGCTGGGGACTCCGTCAGGACCATGGGGAATAGCGGGCTCCGCAGGAGACAGGGCACATCTAAAAAGCTTTTTAGGTCACATGGTGTGTACTGGCTCCTCCCCCTATGACCCTCCTCCAAGCCTCAGTTAGGTACTGTGCCCGGACGAGCGTACACAATAAGGAAGGATCTTGAATCCCGGGTAAGACTCATACCAGCCACACCAATCACACCGTACAACTTGTGATCTGAACCCAGTTAACAGTATGATAACAAAACGAAGTAGCCTCCGAAAAGATGGCTCACAACAATAGTAATAACCCGATTTTTGTAACAATAACTATGTACAAGCATTGCAGACAATCCGCACTTGGGATGGGCGCCCAGCATCCACTACGGACTACGAGAAATAGAATTATCGGTAAGTAAATTCTTATTTTCTCTAACGTCCTAGTGGATGCTGGGGACTCCGTCAGGACCATGGGGATTATACCAAAGCTCCCAAACGGGCGGGAGAGTGCGGATGACTCTACAGCACCGAATGAGAGAACTCCAGGTCCTCCTTAGCCAGAGTATCAAAATTTGTAAAATTTTACAAACGTGTTCTCCCCTGACCACGTAGCTGCTCGGCAAAGTTGTAATGCCGAGACTCCTCGGGCAGCCGCCCAGGATGAGCCCACCTTCCTTGTGGAATGGGCATCTACATATTTCGTCTGTGGCAGGCCTGCCACAGAATGTGCAAGCTGAATTGTACTACAAATCCAGCGTGCAATAGACTGCTTAGAAGCATGAGCACCCAGCTTGTTGGGTGTATACAGTATAAACAGCAAGTCAGACTTTCTGACTCCAGCCGTCCTAACTATATATATATATATATATATATATATATATATATATATATATATATATATATATATATATATATATATATATATATATATATATATATATTTTTAGGGCCCTGACCACGTCTAGTAACTTGGAGTCCTCCAAGTCCCTAGTAGCCGCAGGCACCACAAGAGGTTGTTTCAGGTGAAAACGCTGACACCCCTTTATGAAGAAACTGGAGACGAGTCCCAGTTCTGTCCTGTTCAAATGGAAAATTTTAATATGGGCTTTTGTAAGACAAAGCCGCCCATTCTGACAATCGCCTGGCCGAGGCCAGGGCTAACAACATGGTCACTTCCCATGTGAGATATTTGTCAACAGCATGGTCACTTTCCATGTGAGATATTTCAAATCCACAGATTTGAGCGGTTCAAACCAATATGATTTTAAGAAATCCCAACACTATGTTGAGATCTCACGGTGCCCCTAGGGGCACAAAAAAGCTGTATATGCAATACATCCTTTACAATCTGGACTTCAGGAACTGAAGTCAATTCTTTCTGGAAGAAAATCTACAGGGCCGAAATTTAAATGTTAATGAACCCCAATTTGTGGTCCAAAACACTCCTGTTTTCAGGAAGTGTAGAAATCGACCTAGTTGAATTTTCGTCGTGGAGCCTTCCTGGCCTCACCCACGCAACATATTTTCACCACATGTGGTGATGACGTTGTGCGGTCACCTCCTTCCTGGCTTTGACCAGGGTAGGTATGACCTCTTATGGAATGCCTTTTCCCCTCAGGATCCGGCATTCAACCGCCCTGCCGTCAAACGCAGCCGCGGTAAGTCTTGGAATAGACATGGTACTTGCTGAATCAAGTCCCTTCTTAGCTCCCCAGGCCCTTAGTCCTCTGTGAGCATTTCTTGAAGTTCCGGGTACCAAGTCCCTCTTGGCCAATCCGGAGCCACTAGTATAGTTCATACTCCTCTATGTCTTATAATTCTCAATACCCTGGTTATGAGAAACAGAGGAGGGAACACATACACAGACTGGTACACCCACGGTGTTACCAGAACATCCACAGCTATCGCCTGAAGGTCTCATGACCTGGCGGAATACCTGTCCCGTTTTTTGTTCGGGCGGGACGCCATCATGTCCACCTTTGGTCTTTGCCAACGGTCCACAATCATGTTGAAAAACTTCCCTATGAAGTTTCCACTCTCCCGGGTGGAGGTCATGCCTGCTGAGGAAGTCTGCTTCCCAGTCGTCCACTCCCGGAAAGAACACTGCTGACAGTGCTATCACATGATTTTCCGCCTAGCGAAAAATCCTTGCAGTTTTCACTGCCCTCCTGCTTCTTGTGCCGCCCTTCTGTTTACGTGGGCGACTGCCGTGATGTTATCCCACTGGATCAATACCGGCTGACCTTGAAGCAGAGGTCTAGCTAAGTTTAGAGCATTATAAAATTGCTCTAAGCTTATTTATGCGGAGAGAATTCTCCAGACTTAATCACACTTCCCTGGAAATTTTTTCCCTGTGTGACTGTTCCCCAGCCTCTCAGGCTGGCCTCCGTGGTCACCGGCATCCAATCCTGAATGCCGAATCTGCGGCCCTCTAGAAGATGAGCACTCTGTAATCACCACAGGAGAGACACCCTTTTCCTTGGATATAGGGTTATCCGCTGATGCATCTGAGGATGCGATCCGGACCATTTGTCCAGCAGATCCCACTGAAGAGTTCTTGCGGGAAATCTGCCGAATGGAATTGCTTCGTAATAAGCCACCATTTTTACCAGGACTCTTGTGCAATGATGCACTGACACTTTTCCTGGTTTTAGGAGGATCCCGATTAGCTCGGATAACTCCCTGGTTTTCTCCACTGGGAGAAACACGTTTTTCTGGACTGTGTCCAGAATCTTCCCTAGGAACAGTAGACGTGTCGTCGGAAAAAGCTGCGATTTTGGAATATTTAGAATCCACTCGTGCTGTCGTAGAACTACTTAAGATAGTGCTACTCCGACCTCCAACTGTTCTCTGGACCTTGCCCTTATCAGGAAAGCGTCCATGTTTCTTTTAAGAAAAATCATCATTCCGGCCATTACCTTGGTAAAGACCCGGGGCGCCGTGGACAATCCAAACGGCAGCGTCTGAACTGATAGTGACAGTTCTGTACCAGGAACCTGAAGTACCCTTGGTGAGAAGGGCAAATTTGGACCTGTAGGTAAACGTCCCTGATATCCAGTGACATCATATCGTCCCCTTCTTCCTGGTTCGCTATCACTGCTCCGAGTGACTCCATCTTGATTTGAACGCTTGTATGTAAGTGTTCAAATATTTCAGATCTCACCGAGCCGGTTGGCTTCAGTACCACAATATAGTGTGGAATACTACCCCCTTCCTTGTTGTAAGAAGGGTACTTTGATTATCACCTGCTGGGATTACAGCCTGTGAATTGTGTGAGGGGGAGACGTCTCGAATTTCCAATGTACACCTGGGATATTACATGTAGGATCCCGGAGTTCCCTTGCGAGTGTTGCTGAAACTCTTGAGATGACCCCCTACCGCACCTGAGTCCGCTTGTACGGCCCCAGCGTTATGCTGCGGACTTGGCAGAAGCCGTGAGGAGCTTCTGTTCCTGGGAATGAGCTGCTTGCTGCAGTCTTCTTCCCTTTCCTCTCCCCCTGGGCAGATATGACTGGCCTTCGCCCGCCTGCCCGTATGGGGACGAAAGGACTGAGACTGAAAAGACTGTGTCCTTTTCTGCCAATATGTGACTCGGGGTAACAAAAGGTGGATTTTTCAGCTGTTGCCATGGCCACCAGGTCCAATGGACCGCCCCTTTATACGGCAATACTTCCATATGCCGTCTGGAATCTGCCTCACCTGACCACTGTCGTGTCTTCGTCTGGCAGATATGTACATCACATTTACTCTTGATGCCAGAATGCAAATATGCCTCTGCGCATCACACATATATAGAAATGCATCCTTAAAATGCTCTATAGACAATAAAATCCTGTCCCTGTCAAGGGTATCAAAATTTTCAGTCAGGAAATCCGACCAAGCCCCCTCAGCGCTGCACATCCAGGCTGAGGCGATTGCTGGTCGTAGTATAACACCAGTATGTGTGTATATACTGTTATGATATTTTCCAGCTTCCTATCAGCTGGCTCCTTGAGGGCGGCCGTATCTGGAAACGGTAACGCCATGTTTTTTATAAGCGTGTGAGCGCCTTGTCCACCCTAAGGTGTGTTTTCCAACTCGCCCTTACTACTGGCGGGAAAAAGGGTATACCGCCCATAACTTTCTGTCGGAGGAACCCCACGTATCATCACACACTTCATTTAATTTATCTGATTTAGGCAAAACTACAAGTAGTTTTTTCCCACCCTACAAAATACCCTTATTTGTGGTACTTGTGGTATCAGAAATACGTAACACCTCCTTCATTGCCCTTAACATGTAACTTGTGGCCCTAAAGGAAAAATACGTTTGTTTCTTCACCGTCGACACTGGGGTCAGTGTCCGTGTCAGTGTCTGTCGACCGACTGAGGTAAATGGGCGTTTTTACAAGCCCCTGACGGTGTCTGAGACGCCTGGACCGATACTAATTTGTCCGCCGGCTGTCTCATGTCGTCAACCGGCTTGCAGCGTGTTGACATTATCACGTAATTCCATAAGTAAGCCATCCATTCTGGTGTCGACTCCCTAGAGAGTGACATCACCATTACAGGCAATTTTCTCCGTCTCCTCACCAACATTTTCCTCATACATGTCGACACACACGTACCGACCTACAGCACACACATACAGGGAATGCTCTGATAGAGGACAGGACCCACTAGCCCTTTGGGGAGACAGAGGGAGAGTTTGCCAGCACACACCAAAAGCGCCATAATGTATATAACAACCCTAGAAGGTGTTGTTTCTATATATGGGCTCTTAATATATAATTATATCGCCAATTTATGCCCCCCTTCTCTTTAACCCTGTTTCTGTAGTGCAGGGGAGAGTGGGAGCCTTCCTCACCAGCGGAGCTGGTCAGGAAAATGGCGCTGAGTGCTGAGGAGAATAAGCTCCGCCCCTTTCACGGCGGGCTTTTCTCCCGGTTATTAGGAAAACTGGCCTGGGTTAAATACATACATATAGCCTTAATGGCTATATGTGATGTATTTATTTGCCAAATAGGTATTTATATTGCTGCCCAGGGCGCCCCCAGCAGCGCCCTGCACCCTCCGTGACCGTGTCAGTGAGCCGTGTAGCAACAATGGCGCACAGCTGCAGTGCTGTGCGCTACCTCTCTGAAGACTGTGAAGTCTTCTGCCGCCTGTTTCCGGACCTCCGTTCCGCCGTCTTTCTTCAGCGTCTGTAAGGGGGATCGGCGGCGCGGCTCCGGGACGAACCCCAGGCTGACCTGTGTTCCGACTCCCTCTGGAGCTCAGTGTCCAGTAGCCTAAAACTTCAATCCTCCTGCACGCAGGTGAGTTGCAAGTCTCTCCCCTAAGTCCCTCGTTGCAGTGATCCTGTCGCCAGCAGGAATCACTGATTAGAAACCTAAAAAAAAACTTTACTAAACAGCTCCTTAAGAGAGCCATCCAGTTTGCACCCTTCTCGGACGGGCACAAAAACCTAACAGAGGCTTGGAGGAGGGTCATAGGGGGAGGAGCCAGTACACACCATGTGACCTAAAAAGCTTTTTAGATGTGCCCTGTCTCCTGCGGAGCCCGCTATTCCCCATGGTCCTGACGGAGTCCCCAGCATCCACTAGGACGTTAGAGAAATGTGGGTGTAATCCTATACACCTAGGGGAGGTGTGGGTGTAATCCTATACACCTAGGGGAGATGTAGGTAACACCCTATATCAGGGGTGTTTTAAGAGTGGAGGAGGCCCGTGTTCAGCTTCCTCCGTCGGGCCCCCTCCTCTCTGCCCGGAGCGCCGTAGAGTCTGAGCACTAGAGGGAAAATGGCGCGGCGGCAGCGCATGCGCAGAACGCCGTGAACATGGCCGCTGGGCTATTTTCACTGTCTTCTAGCGGCGCTGCGGATGCTGGACTTCGGAGGGGTAAGTATTTTACAAATGGGTGCGGTGGGGGCCCCCTCTGGACTGCACACACTGCACCCATTATAGAAACGCCAGTGTCCTATATGTTCTGTAGAGATGTAGGTGTGGGTGTAATCCCATACACCTAGGGGAGATGTAGGTGACACCCTATATGTTCTGTGGAGATGTAGGTCTGGGTGTAATCCTATACATCTCCTAGGGGAGATGTGGGTGTAATCCTATACACCTAGGGGAGATGTAGGTGACACCCTATATGTTCTGTAGAGATGTAGGTCTGTGTGTAATCCTATACACCTAGGGGAGATGTGGGTGTAATCCTATACACCTATGGGAGATGTAGATGACACCCTATATGTTCTGTGGAGATGTAGGTCTGAGTGTAATCCTATACACCTAGGGGAGATGTAAGTGACACCCTATATGTTCTGTGGAGATGTACAGTAAGTGTGTGTGTAACCCTATACACCTAGAAGAGATGTAGGTGACACCCTATATGTTATGTGAAGATGTAGGTGTAATCCTATACACCTAGGCATACTTGCCTACCTGACCCTCTCCGTGAGGGTGAAAATACTCTGTTCCTGGACTTTCCTTGTAATGTTTGATTGCCATCACCTGTGGTGAAACACCTTTCTTATCAATTATCTAGCTCACCACAGGTGATGGCAATCATACATTACCAGGAAAGTCCGGGAACAGAGCATTTTCTCCCTCATGGAGAGGGTCAGGTAGGCAAGTATGCACCTAGGGGAGATGTGGGTGTAATCCTATACACCTGGGGGTGTTGTAGGTGTAATCCTATACACCTAGGGGAGATGTAGGTGCTATAGGTTGAACCCTTTGCATAGAGAAGGTACAGGTGCAACCTTGTGTCCATAAGGAAGATATATAGGTGCACAGAGATCACCCTATATCAGCATAGCATACAGCCTGCATGTGATCTGTGGACTCACCAATTCCAGTTTTAATGCCTCGATCTTGTCTCCAAGCCCCTGGTTCCCCATCAGCAGCTGCCCTGCACTTTCCCCCACCCTCAGGACAGGGTCCTCTCTCATCCACCTCAGTAGGCCCTCGGGGGTCTTCCTGCCCACTTTGGTCTCCAGGTCCCTCAGGTCAGGGGGTGCTTCTCCCTTGGCTGCTGCAGGCGGATCCATCGCCTGTAAATGTGGCGATCTGTGCCCACAGGAGCTGGCGCTACGGCAATGTGCAGGGCACCCAAATCCCGGGACCCCCCACTCCCATGCAGGCTGCGGACGGCTCCGGGGGGCTCAGCTGTCGCCTCCACCTGCATGAATGAGAACAGACTGCGGAAGGACAGGATGCTCCAACCCACAGCTCGCCCCCCGTATTGCCTGCAATAAACGCGCACGCACTGCTGTCTCTGCACAAGCCGGGGAGGGAGTTACTCATCTATTACCTACAGGGGGCGTGCGTGGGAATGGCTATTATTACCCGAATAAACCCTGGGAGATAATGTATCAGATCTATTTACACACAACAGTTTCTCCCCATAGGCTGCAGAGGAACATTATCACTGTAGGCTATTTTATGTTGCTGTTTCCTAATGTCATTAGTGTATGTGGGTCACAACCTGTGTAATCACAATACAGAGTGGTGGGAAAAGTGGCCTAATTCAGACCACGTGGTATTCATGTGACCACCGGTCGGGAGACCGACGGTCACATGACCTCCTCCAACATCCCGCTCCCTCACTATCCCGGCAGTTGGCATGCCGACCAACAGGGACTATTTCCACTCGTGGGTGTTCATGACACCCATAGAGCGGGAATAGAACCCGTGGCGATCGCAGGTCGCCACCGAGCCCGCAAGGGGCTTGCTGCACTCGCCCCTCCCCGCCGGGATCCCAGCGTCGGTATGGTGCCTGGATCCTGGCGTCGGTATGCTGACTGCTCAGCCATACTACACCCATTCAGACCCGACTGCTGCAAGGGCAGTGATCTGGAGTGCGCACGGTGTCAGAACGCTGTTGGTGGGACGCAGTCTGAACAATGCAGGCGTGTCAGGAACGTTGCGGGTGCGGGCCGCGGCGGCTGCGTGATGTCACACACAGCAGCTGCGACCCGGAACGTGTCGGGTAGCCGCCTGCCAACGCAGCTGGGCTGCACGGGTAGGGAGCTACTTGGTGGGTGCAAAAGTATCGCCGCCGTGCGATGCTTTCGCACCCATGTGGGGGGGGGAGGGGAGGGCCTGACATGTGGGGCGGACTAGCCCTGTGCTATATGCAAAGTGAAGTAAGCGAATCAGAGATGTACGTGATCCCGATTGTTTCCGCACATGTCCGATGTTATTAGGGGGCCATTTATCATTGTATATTTTTGGCTATTTCCCCGAAAACAGCCTTTTTCAGGGGTTAGCCACAAATATCAAGTTTTCCCAGAATGTACGAAGGAGGGTCCGCCACAGATATCTCCGATACCTGCTTTGATCCCTCCATTCCCACGAGCAGCTGAATCCCCCATAGGTTTTTATGGGGGATGTGATGCTGCCAGATTTATCAACATCCAGAATGATTATACCGGCAGTGGAAAAACCGATGCCGTCAGAACACGAGGCTGGAATCCCGACCAGGTCAGCATCCCCACACCGTAATACCGACAGCCAGGATCCCCAAGGTAAGTATTGCTGGGAGTGTTAAGATT
The DNA here is from genome assembly GCF_028390025.1 of Pseudophryne corroboree. Taxonomy (NCBI): domain Eukaryota; kingdom Metazoa; phylum Chordata; class Amphibia; order Anura; family Myobatrachidae; genus Pseudophryne; species Pseudophryne corroboree. The sequence goes on from NC_086452.1 coordinate 71,740,734, forward strand.
TAGCTGCAGTTGGGTTAGGGTTTGGTGCAGAGGGTGGAGGTTAGGGTTAGACTGTGGAGAGGGGGGGTAAGGTTTAGGCACTAAGGGGGAGGTTAGGGTTAGGCTGTGGATAAGGAGGGGTAGGGGGGGAGGTAGAATACTTTCCTCACCCCTGTTGGTATCGTGATCATTGGGATGCAGCCGTTGGTATCGTGAGTGCCAACATCCTGTCCGCTGGGATCAAATACCGATCCCCCGGAATTCACATTTTTTTCCCTTTAATCTTCAAATTGTTAGACGTTCCCTGAAAACTCACTTCTTCAGACTAGTTTATCATATTCCTGATACACCAACATAACCTCCCAAAACTATCCTACCCAATTATTACCCCTCTTCAAAACGTATATGTGTGTTCACTTTGAACACTCTCATATCCCTCTGACCCCAAGGCCAACTTTGCTGCGTGACGGGTTCAATATAAATTTTTTACCTGCCTGGCCAAATATGAAATATGTAACACTTCGGAGTCTAAGGGCCCGATTCAGAATTCAACACAGCCACGCAGTCGCTCGTAATGGCTGCATCCAGGTGGTCTGCGCACGCGCACCAGCCGTTGTGCGCATTTGTGACCTTACACATTGCGACCGTATCTTTGAAGATTGTGGACGCAATATAATTGACAGGCACGGCTGTTGCAAGAGCGGAGATACAGCGTTGCAGGGGCAGCGCTGGGAAAATTGAGGCAGGCCGGGACTGTTCTCTCGGCGGCTTCATGACATCAGACGCAGCCGCTCTGAAACATAATGGCCGCTGACCGCCTGACGGGTGCACTGCCAGGGGCTAACCTTAGATCCAATGCCCCCCACAACCTAATTGCGGACGTGTAGGGGGGGCGGCCTCATACATTACCAGTGGCGGATTTTACCTAAGGGCTACAGGAGTGCAGTTTCCCCCCCAAGTAAAATTCACAGCTTCAGTGAGCTCGACTGAGCCACTTGCAGTCTATGGGAGTGCACTGGCTCAGTGGCTTCACTGTAACTGGCGGTCACTTCCTATTGGAAGTCCTACCTGCCAGTCATCTGCAGTACAGGCACTCCCATTGGGAGGTGTTTTCTTCCTCTGGGACTGTCAGACTAGGCTGCGATTAGCAGAGAGCTGGATTAGCAGCCACTGCAGTCCATAGAAGCCAGGGGTTTGCACATTGAGCAGGTACCAGGACCCAGCTGCTGGGGCTGGCTCTCTCCTGTCTGTCATGGCTAGCGGCAGCCCTCCTACCTGCAATAGGTAGGAGTCGTCGCTGCTGTAGACTGACACCCCTGGGCTGCAGCACCGTCGACAGTGTGCGTGGGGGAGGGCTGATCAGGACAGCCCAGGGGCAGCAGCCGACACTGTGTATATATCTATATATTGTGGTGTGAGGGCTTGTGTCTCACCACAATTGCCCACATTCTGAAAGGGATCAGCTCCCTCCAAAGGAGAAGAAAACAAGGCCTGCACATTCTGCACCTGCAGTGGAGATTTATAACTCTGGGCTTTCTGAATTGTGCACCTGCACCTTGAGAAACTGAGGTCTGGGGAGCCAAAGGGGTATCCCCTATACAGTGTCCCAAGGTTCAAGGGGGCCCCAAGGATAAGGGACAAAAAAAATGGAGCCATATTGCTTTCTAAAGTGTTTGTTCCAACTGCCCAATTTAAGTAAGAAAACAATTAAAAGTCCCCCCCCCCCCCCATCCCCCCTTTTACTCCGTCACTTGGTCTGGTTTCTGACTGTGCATTGGCGTTTCTGTCATAGGTGCAGTGTGTGCGGTCCAGGGGGGGCCCACACTGCACACACTGCACCCATGTTGTTGTAATACCTTTCTGGTTTCCAACGTCGGGCACTGCAGCCGCTGCAAAAGTCCCACCAAAAAGCCGCTGTGCATACAAAGTATGAAATATGTCTCCAGACCATGGCAGGTGCCATGTTTCTGGAGACCTGCGCATGTACAGTAGACTCCGGCACAGCTCCATGGAGATGATGGGGCCCACCCAGAGTCTGCACATGGGTCCTCTCCTCTCTTAAAACACCCATCTCTGTGGTCTGTTATGTGTTGCCTTCATTACGAATGTCGCTATGCTGCCACTTTCCTGTCTGTCCCTAACTCTACCACCGAAAAGTCGGGTAGCCCAGTGGGAAAACCACCTGCCGGGCTCACTGACAGTCTGAGTCAAAGGCTCCACACAGAAGCCCCCCGCAGCCCCACCGCTGAGCCCCTTTACATATAGTATTTATGTGTGTAGAATATATATATACTGTATGTGTGTGTATATGTGTCAATTTTATCTACCTCTCTTTCTCTCTCTCTCTCTCTCTCTCTCTCTCTCTCTCTCTATATATATATATATATATATATATATATATATACTACTTTTTAAAGCCACCCTCTGCTTTAACAGGGGGTGGTCAAGTGGGTGTTGTGGGGGGGGTCCCAGGGATATCAGTGTACCAGCCTCAAGATTTCTGTTGCCGGCCCTGACCCTAACCCAGATCCGTAAACTAACCCTAATGCCGTGGCTTTAAAGGCCAGACTGGATGGGCCATGTGGTTCTTATCTGCGGTAAATTCTATGTTTCTATGGGGATGTAGTTATGTTACCGGCGGTCGGGATACTACCGGTCAGTATACCGGCCCCAGCATCCCGACCACCACACATTCCGACAGTCGGCATACCGACTAAAAGGGACTATTCCCACTCGTGGGTGTCAACGACACCCATAGAGTGGAAACAGAACCTGTGGCGAGCGTAGAGAGCTACCGAGCCTGATGCGTGGCGAGTGCAGCGAGCCCGCAAGGGGCTTCGTTGCGATTGCCCCCCCCCCCCCCCCATCTCCCACTGGCAAACTGACAGCTGGGATACCAGCATCAGGATACTCTTTGCCGGGATCGCAATCCCAACCTGTTTCTATGTATATGGTGTATTGCAAGAAAATACCTGCGAATCCAAGTGCGGTATATACCTGCACCTGCTCGTGGGGCAAGAACTTCTCTTCTAATTGAATTGAGCCCTATGAATAGAGGTTGAATGATCCCGGTGAAGCAGTCACAGAAAGGGTTAATCTCTGCAGCTTGTCACTCAAATTACAATTTATTTTTGCAAAAGCTGAGTTGGGAGCTGTAACCCACAGCCCAGCTGCAATAATATACATAACACAGCCAACACTTTTATATTCCTGTATAGTGGATGTAATTCTCAGTAAGTGTCCCTGGGGCAGATGTATTAAGCCTGGAGAAAAGATAAAGCAGTGATAAGCGCAAAGTGATAACACACCAGCCAGTCAGCTCCTAACTGTCATTTTTCAAATCCGTAATGATTGGATGGTGCGTTATCACCTTGCGCTTATCACTGCTTTATCCCTTCTCCAGGTTAATACATCCACCCCTGAGAGCTGCGCCACACCAATTTTGTAATACTGTATACTGGGTTTAAGTCTCAGTATATGTCACTGAGAGATGCATATTACCAATGGTGAAATCCTTTGTAAAGCATCAGTGGCAGAACTTGCGGCCATGCAGGCGGTGCAGCTATAAAGGGGCCCTTAGTCGGCAGCTTTATAATAAGTCACACTGACTCATTACGCTGCCGCACCACTCCGTAAGCCGCCCATGATGTAAGGGTAGCGTCTAGATGTAAGAGGCTCCTGAAAGTGGGAACGCGTTCTTGACGAAGGCCAGAAGGAGGGGCAATGGGGGCATCCCCTGTCATCACTCCCCGGCTCCTCTTCTCTGCCTCCTGACTGACGGGGCCTGGATGAGTGCCGAGGGGGAGTCGGTGTCGGAGGGATGATGATGGTAGCCAGGCAGATAGAAGAAACAGCCTTGCCCCTGTATGCAGGACCAGTCAAGCCAAGCGACACTGATGTGAAGTGGACCCTTCCCTGGCCCCAGAAGTAAGAAAGTTATCCCCCGTCCTACAGCCGCTCTGCCAGTAAAGTCCCAGGAGTGAGTCCCGCCTTGTCCCCAGCCACAGCAGCAGGCTGTGTTTATATTGTCACGCACACGCAGCAGTGTGTCCGAGGCTGTTGATGGAACAGACATGCTGCTGCCCTTCAGACCCCTGTCATTTGCGAAGCTAAAGGGGGCCGCCAGAATCCCCTGTCACATGATGGACACATCAGGTCCATCCCTCTCCCACAGCTCATGGTTTAACACCCCCACCCCGCTCCCCTTCCTGCCTACCTCATAATGCTGCCAAGCTTCAAACAAATTCTGGGGAGAACACTGTAGTTGTCGCCCACTCCCTCTCCCCAGTCACCCACTGCTTGTCCCTGGTCACCCACTATCTCTACCCGGTCATCCATTGCCTCTCCGTGTCACCCTCTTCCTCCCCTTGTCACCCTATGTCTCTCCCTGTCACCGTATGCCTTCCCATCACCCACTGTCACCTTGCCACCCACTGACTTCCCCTTGTCACCCACTGCCTCATGCTTTCACCCTCTGTGTCTCCCAGCCACCTCTACCTGTCACTACCTGCCTCTCTGCCACCCACAGCCTGTCTCGCTGTCACCCATCTGCCTCTTTCTGTCATCCACTGCCTCTCCCTGCCACCTTCTCCCGGTCACCCTCTACATCTCTTTCACCCATTGACTCTCCAGTCAACACCTGCCACCCTCTGCCTCACCCTCATGACCCCCTGCCTCTTCCTGTCACCCACCCACTGACTCCCTAGTCACCACCTACCACTCTCTGCCTATCCCCTTCACCCATTGCCTCCTCAATCATCCATCTCCCTCTTCCTGCTACCCACTGCCTCTCCCTGTCACCCTCTGTCTCTCCCAGCCACCTTTACCTGACACCCAGTGACTCCCCAGTCACCAACTGCCTTGGATCTGTCACCCACTAATTCTCTTGTCACCCACTCCCTCTATCTGTGTGGCAGAGTAGGAGGGGCCCAGAGCATATTTTTGCTCTTGGGCTTACCACTCGCAAGGTCTGTCACTGAAAAGCATGTGATTCTCAGTATAAGTCACTGACAGCTGCGCCACTGCACTTCTGTAATACTATATACTGGATGTGAGTCTCAGTATACAGTATTACAGAAGCGCTCCCTATATTATTTTGTGGTTATTGTGCTCTTGTGTGTTTATGGTTGTAGTGGCAATGCTGTCAGCATTATATGGTGGCCACTGCGATGCTCTCTATATTATCTGGCCATCATTGCAATGCTGTTTGTATTATCTGGCTGTCACTGTGATACTCTCTGTATTATATAGAGGTCACTGCGATGTTCCCTGTATTATATGGTGATCACTGCTGCTCTCTGCTTTATATGGTGCTTAATATAATATTCTCTTCATTATATGGTAGTTACTATATTCTCGACATTATCTAGCAGTCATTGCGTTGCTCTCCGCAGGCCTGGCAACTAGGGGGACAAAGGGGACATCTGTATAGGACCCCGAGGTTCAGGGGGCCCTAAGGATCAGGGGCACAAAAAACGGGACCGCAGCATCTAATAAAACCTTTTTTTTTTGGGGGGGGGGGGGTCAAAAATATTTTATTAGAAACAAAATATACCAATATACCATACATAATGACATTACAGCAAAGACTTCATGTGAAACAAGAAAACATTCCGCAGGGGGTATATACATGATAAATATAGTCATGGAAGGTATATAAGGGAAAGATTCTACGATAAGTGGGCAACAGCATTAATGGCACACAATATGATGCGAATTAAACCATAACAATAGCTACGTCAAAAAGGTAGCCAAATATCAAAAAAGGACTGTGCTTTTGATTCCGCATCTAAGGAACATTCAATCCAGTTCATATGAAAGAGATAATTTAGCCATGGTAATAATTAGAGATGAGCGGGTTCGGTTCCTCGGAATCCGAACCCCCCCGAACTTCAGCCTTTTTACACGGGTCCGAGGCAGACTCGGATCTTCCCGCCTTGCTCGGTTAACCCGAGCGCGCCCGAACGTCATCATCCCGCTGTCGGATTCTCGCGAGGCTCGGATTCTATCGCGAGACTCGGATTCTATATAAGGAGCCGCGCGTCGCCGCCATTTTCACACGTGCATTGAGATTGATAGGGAGAGGACGTGGCTGGCGTCCTCTCCGTTAGGATAGAGACACTTGAGTTGATTTACTACTAACTTAGTAATTTTGGGGCTCATTAGGAGTACTCAGAGTGCAGAGTTTTGCTGATAGTTACTAGTGACCACCACCAGTTTTATTTATTATTTAATATAATCCGTTCTCTGCCTGAAAAAAAACGATACACAGTCACATACCATATCTGTGCTCAGCCTCAGTGTGCTGCATGATAATATCATCTATGTATATCTGACTGTGCTGAGTGCTCACTGCTCACACAGCTGAATTGTGGGGGAGACTGGGGTGCAGTTATAGCAGGAGTACAGTGCACACTTTTGCTGCCAGTGTGACTGACCAGTGACCACCAGTATATTGTCTGCCTGAAAAAGTTAAACACTCCTGTGGTGTTTTTTTTTTTTTATTCTATAAACGCATTCTGCTGACAGTGTCCAGCAGGTCCGTCATTCATTATATTATATAAATATTTACCTGCAGTAGTGTTATATTTTTGTTCATCTCTATCATCTTTATCATCTCTATATTAGCAGACGCAGTACGGTAGTCCACGGCTGTGGCTACCTCTGTGTCGTCAGTGCTCGTCCATAATTGTATACCTACCTGTGGTGGGGTTTTTTTTTCTATCTTCTTCATACTAGTAGTTTAGGAGTCTGCTGACAGTGTCCAGCAGGTCCGTCATTATATTATATATACCTGCAGTAGTGATATATATATATTTTTTATATCATTATCATCTCTATACTAGCAGACGCAGTACGGTAGTCCACGGCTGTAGCTACCTCTGTGTCGTCAGTGCTCGTCCATAATTGTATACCTACCTGTGGTGGGTTTTTTTTTCTATCTTCTTCATTCTAGTAGTTTAGGAGTCTGCTGACAGTGTCCAGCAGGTCCGTCATTATATTATATATACCTGCAGTAGTGATATATATATATTTTTTATATCATTATCATCTCTATACTAGCAGACGCAGTACGGTAGTCCACGGCTGTAGCTACCTCTGTGTCGTCAGTGCTCGTCCATAATTGTATACCTACCTGTGGTGGGTTTTTTTTTTCTATCTTCTTCATACTAGTAGTTTAGGAGTCTGCTGACAGTGTCCAGCAGGTCCGTCATTATATTATATATACCTGCAGTAGTGATATATATATATTTTTTATATCATTATCATCTCTATACTAGCAGACGCAGTACGGTAGTCCATGGCTGTAGCTACCTCTGTGTCGTCAGTGCTCGTCCATAATTGTATACCTACCTGTGGTGGGGTTTTTTTTTCTATCTTCTTCATACTAGTAGTTTAGGAGTCTGCTGACACTGTCCAGCAGGTCCGTCATTATATTATATATACCTGCAGTAGTGATATATATATATTTTTTATATCATTATCATCTCTATACTAGCAGACGCAGTACGGTAGTCCACGGCTGTAGCTACCTCTGTGTCGTCAGTCACTCGTCATCCATAAGTATACTAGTATCCATCCATCTCCATTGTTTACCTGAGGTGCCTTTTAGTTGTGCCTATTAAAATATGGAGAACAAAAATGTTGAGGTTCCAAAAATAGGGAAAGATCAAGATCCACTTCCACCTCGTGCTGAAGCTGCTGCCACTAGTCATGGCCGAGACGATGAAATTCCATCAACGTCGTCTGCCAAGGCCGATGCCCAATGTCATAGTACAGAGCATGTAAAATCCAAAACACAAAATATCAGTAAAAAAAGGACTCAAAAATCTAAAATAAAATCGGAGGAGGAGAAGCGTAAACTTGCCAATATGCCATTTACCACACGGAGTGGCAAGGAACGGCTGAGGCCCTGGCCTATGTTCATGGCTAGTGGTTCAGCTTCACATGAGGATGGAAGCACTCAGCCTCTCGCTAGAAAAATGAAAAGACTTAAGCTGGCAAAAGCACAGCAAAGAACTGTGCGTTCTTCGAAATCACAAATCCACAAGGAGAGTCCAATTGTGTCGGTTGCGATGCCTGACCTTCTCAACACTGGACGTGAAGAGCATGCGCCTTCCACCATTTGCACGCCCCCTGCAAGTGCTGGAAGGAGCACCCGCAGTCCAGTTCCTGATAGTCAGATTGAAGATGTCAGTGTTGAAGTACACCAGGATGAGGAGGATATGGGTGTTGCTGGCGCTGGGGAGGAAATTGACAAGGAGGATTCTGATGGTGAGGTGGTTTGTTTAAGTCAGGCACCCGGGGAGACACCTGTTGTCCGTGGGAGGAATATGGCCATTGACATGCCTGGTGAAAATACCAAAAAAATCAGCTCTTCGGTGTGGAAGTATTTCAACAGAAATGCGGACAACAGGTGTCAAGCAGTGTGTTGCCTTTGTCAAGCTGTAATAAGCAGGGGTAAGGACGTTAACCACCTCGGAACATCCTCCCTTATACGTCACCTGCAGCGCATTCATCATAAGTCAGTGACAAGTTCAAAAACTTTGGGCGACAGCGGAAGCAGTCCACTGACCAGTAAATCCCTTCCTCTTGTAACCAAGCTCACGCAAACCACCCCACCAACTCCCTCAGTGTCAATTTCCTCCTTCCCCAGGAATGCCAATAGTCCTGAAGCCCATGTCACTGGCAATTCTGACGAGTCCTCTCCTGCCTGGGATTCCTCCGATGCATCCTTGAGTGTAACGCCTACTGCTGCTGGCGCTGCTGTTGTTGCTGCTGGGAGTCGATGGTCATCCCAGAGGGGAAGTCGTAAGACCACTTTTACTACTTCCACCAAGTAATTGACTGTCCAACAGTCCTTTGCGAGGAAGATGAAATATCACAGCAGTCATCCTGCTGCAAAGCGGATAACTGAGGCCTTGGCATCCTGGGCGGTGAGAAACGTGGTTCCGGTATCCATCATTACTGCAGAGCCAACTATAGACTTGTTTGAGGTACTGTGTCCCCGGTACCAAATACCATCTAGGTTCCATTTCTCTAGGCAGGCGATACCGAAAATGTACACAGACCTCAGAAAAAGACTCACCAGTGTCCTAAAAAATGCAGTTGTACCCAATGTCCACTTAACCACGGACATGTGGACAAGTGGAGCAGGGCAGACTCAGGATTATATGACTGTGACAGCCCACTGGGTAGATGTATTGACTCCCGCCGCAAGAACAGCAGCGGCGGCACCAGTAGCAGCATCTCGCAAACGCCAACTCTTTCCTAGGCAGGCTACGCTTTGTATCACCGCTTTCCAGAATACGCACACAGCTGAAAACCTCTTACGGCAACTGAGGAAGATCATCGCAGAATGGCTTACCCCAATTGGACTCTCCTGTGGATTTGTGGCATCGGACAACGCCAGCAATATTGTGTGTGCATTAAATCTGGGCAAATTCCAGCACGTCCCATGTTTTGCACATACCTTGAATTTGGTGGTGCAGAATTATTTAAAAAACGACAGGGGCGTGCAAGAGATGCTGTCGGTGGCCAGAAGAATTGCGGGACACTTTCGGCGTACAGGCACCACGTACAGAAGACTGGAGCAACACCAAAAACGCCTGAACCTGCCCTGCCATCATCTGAAGCAAGAAGTGGTAACGAGGTGGAATTCAACACTCTATATGCTTCAGAGGTTGGAGGAGCAGCAAAAGGCCATTCAAGCCTATACAACTGACCACGATATAGGAGGTGGAATGCACCTGTCTCAAGCGCAGTGGAGAATGATTTCAAAGTTGTGCAAGGTTCTGCAACCTTTTGAACTTGCCACACGTGAAGTCAGTTCAGACACTGCCAGCCTGAGTCAGGTCATTCCCCTCATCAGGCTTTTGCAGAAGAAGCTGGAGACATTGAAGGAGGAGCTAACACAGAGCGATTCCGCTAGGCATGTGGGACTTGTGGATGGAGCCCTTAATTCGCTTAACAAGGATTCACGGGTGGTCAATCTGTTGAAATCAGAGCACTACATTTTGGCCACCGTTCTCGATCCTAGATTTAAAACCTACGTTGTATCTCTCTTTCCGGCAGACACAAGTCTGCAGGGGTTCAAAGAACTGCTGGTGAGAAAATTGTCAAGTCAAGCGGAACGCGACCTGTCAACATCTCCTCCTTCACATTCTCCCGCAACTGGGGGTGCGAGGAAAAGGCTCAGAATTCCGAGCCCACCCGCTGGCGGTGATGTAGGGCAGTCTGGAGCGACTGCTGATGCTGACATCTGGTCCGGACTGAAGGACCTGCCAACGATTACGGACATGTCGTCTACTGTCACTGCATATGATTCTCTCACCATTGAAAGAATGGTGGAGGATTATATGAGTGGCCGCATCCAAGTAGGCACGTCAGACAGTCCGTACGTATACTGGCAGGAAAAAGAGGCAATTTGGAGGCCCTTGCACAAACTGGCTTTATTCTACCTAAGTTGCCCTCCCACAAGTGTGTACTCCGAAAGAGTGTTTAGTGCCGCCGCTCACCTTGTCAGCAATCGGCGTACGAGGTTACTTCCAGAAAATGTGGAGAAGATGATGTTCATTAAAATTAATTATAATCAATTCCTCCGTGGAGACATTCACCAGCAGCAATTGCCTCCACAAAGTACACAGGGAGCTGTGATGGTGGATTCCAGTGGGGACGAATTGATAATCTGTGAGGAGGGGGATGTACACGGTGATGAATCGGAGGATGATGATGAGGTGGACATCTTGCCTCTGTAGAGCCAGTTTGTGCAAGGAGAGATTAATTGCTTCTTTTTTGGTGGGGGTCCAAACCAACCCGTCATTTCAGTCACAGTCGTGTGGCAGACCCTGTCACTGAAATGATGGGTTGGTTAAAGTGTGCATGTCCTGTTTATACAACATAAGGGTGGGTGGGAGGGCCCAAGGACAATTCCATCTTGCACCTCTTTTTTCTTTCATTTGTCTTTGCGTCATGTGCTGTTTGGGGAGTGTTTTTTGGAAGGGCCATCCTGCGTGACACTGCAGTGCCACTCCTAGATGGGCCAGGTGTTTGTGTCGGCCACTAGGGTCGCTTATCTTAGTCACACAGCTACCTCATTGCGCCTCTTTTTTTTCTTCTTTGCGTCATGTGCTGTTTGGGGAGTATTTTTTGGAAGGGCCATCCTGCGTGACACTGCAGTGCCACTCCTAGATGGGCCAGGTGTTTGTGTCGGCCACTAGGGTCACTTATCTTAGTCACACAGCTACCTCATTGCGCCTCTTTTTTTTCTTCTTTGCGTCATGTGCTGTTTGGGGAGTATTTTTTGGAAGGGCCATCCGGCCTGACACTGCAGTGCCACTCCTAGATGGGCCAGGTGTTTGTGTCGGCCACTAGGGTCGCTTAGCTTACTCACACAGCTACCTCATTGCGCCTCTTTTTTTCTTTGCATCATGTGCTGTTTGGGGGGTGTTTTTTGGAAGGGCCATCCTGCGTGACACTGCAGTGCCACTCCTAGATGGGCCAGGTGTTTGTGTCGGCCACTTGGGTCGCTGAGCTTAGTCATCCAGCGACCTCGGTGCAAATTTTAGGACTAAAAATAATATTGTGAGGTGTGAGGTGTTCAGAATAGACTGAAAATGAGTGTAAATTATGGTTATTGAGGTTAATAATACTTTGGGATCAAAATGACCCCCAAATTCTATGATTTAAGCTGTTTTTTAGGGTTTTTTGAAAAAAAACACCCGAATCCAAAACACACCCGAATCCGACAAAAAAAATTCGGTGAGGTTTTGCCAAAACGCGTTCGAACCCAAAACACGGCCACGGAACCGAACCCAAAACCAAAACACTAAACCCGAAAAATTTCCGGTGCACATCTCTAGTAATAATAAAGACAAGGGGATAGGGTCAGAAGTAATACATTGTGAGAGAATGTTTTTTTTGGACCTAATAATACTTTTAAGTAAGAAACCCCTCCCATCTCCATTTACTCCATCACTTGATCCAGTCCCTGTGATCAGTGCTGTATTACATTATTACGCATGTCGCTGCGCTGACGCCTCCTTGTCTGTAATGTTAAACAATCTGTAACCTTTGTCACAAGTAAACGATATATGTACAAATCCATCACCATTTAAAAGCTACCAATGAATTTAACTAACCCATGCCATAGTCAATTATAAATAGTGTTTCAATTAGACCTAGTGAGATTAATAATTAGCTTGATGTAATAAAAATCCACTCAGATGAGAAAGGTTTTCATGATTTGTCTTAGAACTAGAGATAATGAGTTTGTAAAATGAGAACCTGTGCCTGTTACAAGTCCTAGACAATTGAAATGCTAATGAACTTGTTCTACTACTCTGGAACAGGAGTAGAGCATGTGGGCATCGGTTGAGATGCAAATTAGGCTGCTATGGAAACTACATTCAGTATATGTGTATAAATATATATGCTGTGTGAGGGTTTCATAGAGTATAATAACTTAATGTGTGTGTATACATATATATTTATATATATATTTTATATTATTATTATTATTATAATTATTATTATTATTATATAAGTGTATGTATATTTATATCATTGTATGTTCTGCTATCCAATCTGAATCATAGCATTTAAATTATAGTAAATAGCCATATGAATTGAAATGTAATACCTCTAGGGGGATATTATCAATCACTGGTAAATTATTCCTTTTTCTGTACAGAAAAATATTGTGAATTTGTGTGGGTTGAAAGTAAGTGTGAGTGGATTGAACCCCGGAATTCGGGATCCCGTAGGTTGACACTGAGACAGGAGAGGCTCCAGTGGCGTGGTGGCTCGCAACCACACGTTAAATATAGAACAAAGTAAGGTTCCATTCGGACGAGGTATGGTAAACCATCCAGGTGTGGAGTTAGCCCATTTATAAAGCATTCCAGGTGACGGAGACATAGGGGTATATTCAATAGAAGTCGAAAACTGCTGTCTGTCGAAAAGACAGCAGTTTTTTATTCAATATTTTGTTACATTTTTCGACAAGTCGATAAATTCGACTTGTCGAAAAGCACGTGGATCGGCGGAATAGCTGCCGATCCACGTGTTGATGTCGAAAACTGGGCCAAATCCGACAGGTTTTGGCCCCCTTTTTGACCATCTCAGTCTGACATCAAAATGATGTCGGACTGAGATGCGGACCCAGAGGAGGCGAGGGGGGAGCCACAGTGAGACGGGGGGGCAGCCGGCGGGCATACAGGGAGATCAGTGCTACAGCAGCGCTGCAGCTGGATGTCACTCAGCCGCCCGACCTCACGGCAGCTTCTACCCGGCTCCAGCATGCTGCTGGAGCTGGATGGAAGCTGCCGTGAGGCCGGGCGGCTGACATCCTGCTGGAGTAGCGCTGATATTCCCTGTATGCCCGCCAGCTGTCCCCCCCCCCCGCAGCTCGCCCCCCTTCTCCTCCTCTCAGCGTCCCATCTAAATTCGACTTGAAAAAGTCGAGTTAAGATGGGATTGAATAGGGGTTGTCAGATCCATTCCGAAAAATACATGTCGGAATGGATCCGACTTTAATTGAATATACCCCATAGCCTACTGTGAAAAGTAAAATTGTCTTCATAATCGTAAGGCACACAAATAACAAGTATTCGTGAGTCGTGCGATTTGACCGCATCTCTGCTTATGTGATACACATCGCACATGATAGTTTTTACGTCATTTTCCGCAAATAGCATCATCATACGTGCTGTGTTAGCATACGCAGAGGTGATTGAGTAAAGAGTTAAGAACTTCACTGCTCTCCCAGGAAGATTCTTGGTGGACATTCATTGGATGGGGGGATGGGATAAGTTGTTTCTCACCCGGAATTCCAGCGGATAGAAACCCAAAAGTAGAATGCCTGTAAACTCCACTGGAAAGGCGTGGTATTACTCAGTTAATACATTTCGTACTCCCAGTGCCCGAGGGGTCTGATAGGGTCCTCTCTGATATACGCGTGTCATCAGTTGGTGGGGCGTTGTATACTCGGTTGAGAAGGAGTTGGTGAAAGAACTCGGAGGACTTTCACCGTCTGCTCATTTTGTCCATTTGGTGATCGTGTTAAAAGGCCCACGATGGGTGCTAAATGCATAAGCGAGAGACGTTCTGCAGCTAGGGTTCAGGCTAAAGATAAGGGACCGAAAGGGTCCTCTCAGTGGCGTAACTACTGCCCCCGCAGTCCTCGCGGTGGCTTGGGGGCGAGGGGCTGCGGGGGCGCCACTGACTTAGAACAGATTGACATGCGGACGAGCGTCCGCATGTCAATCTGCGGTCTCCTCTCCCTCCCTGCTGTGTTGGAGGGACACGGAACGCACATCGCGCATCTCTCCTGTGTCCCTCCCTGGCTCTCCCCCGGCCGGTCTAAGGAAGTGCCGTTCGTGAGCTCTGATTGGCTCACGAACCGGCACTTCTTTTATTAGACCAGCCGGGGGGAGAGCCAGGAGGGACGCAGGAGAGACGCGCGATGCGCTCCGTGTCCCTCCAACACGGGGGGGGGGGGAAGCAGGGAGCAGGCACTTGGGGCATATACCTGGCACTGGGGGCATATACCTGGCACTGTGGGGGGAAGATCTGGCACTTGGGGCATATACCTGGCATTGTGGGGGGAAGATCTGGCACTTGGGGCATATACCTGGCACTGTGGGGGGCAGATCTGGCACTGGGGGCATATACCTGGCACTGTGGGGGGCAGATCTGGCACCTGGGGCATATACCTGGCACTGTGGGGGGCAGATCTGGCACTGGGGGCATATACCTGGCACTGTGGGGGGAAGATCTGGCACTTGGGGCATATACCTGGCACTGTGGGGGGCAGATCTGGCACTGGGGGCATATACCTGGCACTGTGGGGGGCAGATCTGGCACTGGGGGCATATACCTGGCACTGTGGGGGGGAAGATCTGGCACTGGGGGCATATACCTGGCACTGTGGGGGGAAGATCTGGCACTGGGGGCATATACCTGGCACTGTGGGGGCAGATCTGGCACTGGGGGCATATACCTGGCACTGTGGGGGCAGATCTGGCACTGGGGGCATATACCTGGCACTGTGGGGGGAAGATCTGGCACTGGAGGCATATACCTGGCACTGTGGGGGAATATCTGGCACTGGGGGCATATACCTGGCACTGTGGGGGAATATTTGGCACTGGGGGGAGCAGGCACTGAGGGGGCATATGTGGCACTGTGGGGGAATATTTGGCACTGGGGGGAGCAGGCACTGAGGGGGCATATGTGGCACTGGGGGGGGGGGGGTATATGTGGCACTGGGGGCATGTACCTGGCACTGTGGGGGAATATCTGGCATTAGGGGCATATACCTGGCACTGTGGGGGAATATCTGGCACTGGGGGCATATGTGGCACTAGGAGCATGGCCCTAGCAATAAGCACTACCCCCTAGCAACGAGCATGACACCCAGTGCATGAAACCCCTGGCAACGAGCATGACACCCTGAGCATGAAAACCCCTGGCACCGTGCATGGAACCAAGAGCATGAAACCCCTGGCAACGAGCAGGTAATTTAAAAGTAATTAGAAGCCTTACTGTAGAACTTAATGTGTAATGGGCATTACGGTGTGTGTCATAATGTATCAGGCATTACGGTGTGTTGTATACTATATCACGGGCATTGTGGTATGTGGTATAATGTCTCAGGATCATTGTGGTGTGTGTCATACTGTGTCACAGACATTGTATGTGCTATAATGTATCAGGGGCATTGCAGTGTGTAGCATAATGTATAACGGGCATTGCGATTCCTGTCATAATGTGTCACAGGCATTACGGTGTGTGGCATAATGTGTCTGGGGCATTACAGTGTGTGCATATTGTGTCATGTGCATTATTGTGTGTGGAATAATGTCTAAGGGCCATTGCAGTATGTGGAATAATGTATACTGGGCATTACTATAAGGAGGAAAAATGACAAATAATGTAAGGGGCATGAATCAGGATTATTTTTCTTTCCTGTGGTGGCCAACGTCTGGGCATGCAGGTTGCAAAACTGGGGTATAAGGTAGTCTTTTCCTGCAATGCCACGCCCTCCACGCCCTCCACGCCCATTTCGACAAAGCCACACACCCTTTTTGCCGGCGCGCGCCTGAGGCGCGCGCATTTTTCTACCTTTGCTAGTGCCAATTACGGGGGGTATGCGGGGGGGGGGCGCCGAAGGATTTTTTGGCTTGGGGGAGAAAAATTTCTAGTTACGCCACTGGGTCCGCTGGTTATATTATGTGTAGGAAGTAAGTTCCGGTGTAAGTCTGCTAGATGGGGTGATCGATAAGTTGTTTCTCACCCGGAATTCTAGTGGAACAAAACCCAAGTAACATTGACAGGAAGTATGGTTTCTGACACGGAAGCTTTTTTTTCTAATGATTGGGTAAAAATGACGATGAATGAGTGAATATAATTTCCAGTGATTGGTGGTTTTGATCCTGAGGTATTGCAGGTAGTATGAAAACAAATATGTTTGACCAAAGTCATATAAGATAAGAACGAAAACATAATAGCTGTTTGAACTCGTAGCAACAATGGGGAGAAGTAAAAGAAAAGAAAAAAAGAGAAAGCAAATACACCACCACCGCCATATGTGGATGTGGATACAGTTACAGACGGTATACAAACTATAGAAAATAATATAAAAAAATATATGAAAAAGAAATGTAACCTATACCATATACCAGGGGTGGGCAATTAATTTCGATAGGGGCCACATGAAAGGTCTGAACTGTGTTGGAGGGCCGAACCAATGATGCTGATGTTACTTGCGGTGGTTTATACCACCACTGTTAGTACGTGATTCTATACTTAATTGTATGTGGTTGTACTAATACATTTGTGGTTTTATGCACTGTGGTGCACACCCCTTCTTTTTAATTGAGTTGCACACATTACCTGACGGTGGATACGGGAATAAGGGGAAGACGCCAACCTAATTAAGAAGGTCTTAAGTGCACCAGATCCAGTGCTGGGTATTTAGAGGAGAAAATTAAGAGACAATCGAACCTGGTATTTGTTGTTCCACAAGCAGTACTTCTGGGGTGGATAATTTATATATAACCAACTGAGGTATCTATCTATCTATCTATCTATCTATCTTTCTCTATCTATATCTATCTATCTATCAGCTCCATTCGGCGGCACTCAGGCGTAATCAGCAAACACCGGTTTTATACCATATCAACGTTTCACTGCTATAAGCATTATCATCAGGACCTTATACCATTGAAACGTTGATATGGTATAAAACCGGTGTTTGCTGATTATTCCAGAGTACCGCCGAATGGAGCTTTTCTATTATCACTGCTACGCAGTACACAACGTAGGGTACACACACACATACACATAATTATTATTATTTTTTTATGTACAGGGGATATAATGTGTACCTGCCCAGGATCTCTATATTGGGGGTAGGAGACATAGGCTATAGTACTGTCCCAGCATACTCTATAGGTTGAATGTCGTCCCACATCCAACCAATGGTCTCACGACCGCCGAGTGCATATAGAGAATGTCCCATCCTCTTCCCTGTCTACCCCAACTATAGTCAATGTCTGATTATTCTGAAATTTCCACACCCATGGTTGCAGGTTGGGAGATCCTTTATGATACAACTGTGGGTCCTTCTGGAAGTTCCAGTGTTTTATAATAATTATCTTTACTCTGGATATACCTTTTGATGCTTCCGTATATTCTTATAAAATTTTAATCCAGTGCACTGAATCATTTCATGCGTCTAGGTTGATCCAGTACTAAAGATGAGAAGGCTCTTATTAGAGTCTAAGTGGGAAACCACTTTTTAAGGTCCATTTTTTCCTTCTATAAATGAAGAGCTCGCCTTTATATAAAGGTCGCTTTTTAAACATCCTTATTGCAGAACCATTGATGTAATATTTTGATCCCAATACTCTTTTTTGCTACCCCTGATGAAGTCAAACAGACAAAACGCGTTGGGTTTATCAGCTATAAATCAGTAATCCAGTTGATGATAACGCTCCCTTGTGTCAAGTTTACACCTTGTTAAGGTGAGGGAGTTTGTACATCTATATCACCTACTGGATATTTATGGAATCACCAAAAAATCTTCATGTATAATATTTCATAAGACCTTCTGTATAAGGCTTTTTATGAATTTATTTTGTTATTAAATAATTTTATTCTAATTGTTTGTTTGGGTGACTCTTTGGTGAGGGGTTATCCACTGTATGAATCCAGAAAACCTCATCTTCTACAGTAAAAGATATATCCATTTGGAAGGACTTCCGTTCAATCTATACAAGAACTATAGCACACTCAGGAATTGTATTATATTGTGTTTATATAATAGAGTGTAAAATCAGATATATTATGTATTATTGGGACGGAATAAGTTTATTATATCATGCTTAGTGTCACAATGGTCAGGGGAATGTGTGGATTAATTCGATAGCTATGGGTAGATTGTAGCACATTGCAACGATTAGTTATGAACAAATATATGAAATATAAAGTCACATTCTACGAGAACAAAGGACTTCCTGAGACTTGAAACTGGACATTGCATACATATGAACTGACCAATAACACACAATGAATGAGAAACCTCCCTCTCCTGGACCAATGGAAGGAGACCGAAACCAACAACCTGTTAACTCGCACTGTTTGATATATGTAGTTGCTGGGGCTTAGAGAGTTAGTACCTGAGAGGAAGACATGGAAGAAGGTTCTATGGGATAGGGTGATGTATACTGGCTGTAGCTATTTCTTATGTAACACTGTAACTCTGTAACCCTATCTTATATTTATATATGTTATACCGAATGATATACTGTAAATATGTTATTTTGCATGCATAACTTTTAATATCAAATACATATATATCGAGCATTGGACCTCTTGCTTTCTCTTAAGGGACATAGTGCTGCGACATTTAGCGCACTAATTTCATATATGGTAATAAAATGCACCTTGCGTCTGCAGTATATATTAACGCCGGTATGTAGATGGTTATTTAAAATAATAGAAATTCACACTGCTATAACCTGCTAGTCTTCTTATGCTGAGTGCCACCGTGGAGCAACACTATATATATATATATATATATATATATATATATGTGAGGTAGGTGGTATGACGGGTAAGTCCAGGTGCCACTGTGGGGGCAACATTCAGCAATTTAGGGGCACCACAATAAAATACAAATGATTATACATAATACACCAGTGGTTCCCAAACTATGTGCCTTGGGACACTTGCATGGTGTCTTGGATTGCTGCTCCAGGACTTATTAAAATTATTTATGGTCAATGTAATAGGCAAAACCATTGCAGGTGGCTGCCAATCATAATCGTATATCTTATCACACAATTGAACATAAGGATGACATATAAACACAATTGACTTGTTTTTATATTTCTTTCTAAATTTGTCAATAAGAAACTTTTTGGCCTAGGGATGCCATAAAAAAATTCTGATACTCTAGGGCGCCGTGATTCAAAAAGTTTGGGAACATATGTAATACACCATTACAGTGACTCAGAGACCAGTATACTATACAGTGAGACCAGTATACAATACAGCGCATAGACTCTGGTGGCTAGTGTACAGTTCTTGCCAAGTGGCGAGTATTCATTGCAGAGCCAAGTCTCTTTAAACTAGAATGTGTTTTGAAGCATATATGTTGGTGACTAGAATATATAGCACACCAAATTACAATACATAACCCGATACCTGGTGCCTAGCTTACAATACATAACACTATTTTTGGTAAATAGCATATAGTTAAAAGTCCATTTTTTATGGTTATGTTACAATAAAGAACCACGATACCTGGTCACTAGAATTCTATACATAACGCAATTTCAGGTGTCTAGTGTCACAGCATGGGTTCAGCATTGCAGGGTCTCCACGGCAGGCGGGTGGTCGGTGGCACCCAAAATAGTAAACTCACTACCAGTTTCTCCCTACTTATGGGTGTGAACAGGTTGCTATGGCTCCCATAGGATGTGCATGTCGCTCTGTTCCAGATGTTGAAGAGACGCCAAACATGACGTCCATTTTCAAACAGTCCTCGAGTCTTCCCTATAAAAGGCAGTATCTGAGCACTGGCACGTGCCAGAGTACAGACTCACATACCATATTCCAGCGCTAGCCTAGTGCTTTCCTGTGCAAATTCTACTGAAGTCCTGACACCCCAGTGTTTTGTTCCTGGTCCCTGCCACGCATTTGTTCTGTTCCCGGTTCCCACCATCCCTTTGTTCTATTCCTGGTTCATGTGTTCTGTTCCCGGTTCCCACCATCTCTGTGATCTGTTCCTGGTTCCGGTAGTTTGTTCCCGGATTCCACCACCTCTGTGTTCTGTTCCTGGTTCCTGTATTTTGTTCCCGGATCCCACCACCTCTGTGTTCTGTTCCTGGTTCATGTATTCTGTTCCCGGATCCCACCACCTCCGTGTTCTGTTCCCGGCTCCTGTCTCTGTACCTGTGTTTCCCATTTGGTCTTGACAACTCTGTGTCTATATGCCTCACAGCGAATCTCCAGCTCCAAACTCCAGTGCATATCACCTCCTTACAGAGGAACCCAGACAGAGGGCCGCGACCCGTGTGTCAGGTGCAACAGAGCCTAAATCCCTTTGCGGAGGTCCCTGATGAAAACTACTAGCATGTTAGACTCTGCGCCTCTGTTCTGGGTCTCAGCCAATTCTAAACTACGGGTCAGCATCCATCATCCATCCATGAGTTGCAAAAGCATGGTTACAATGCATAACCTAACCTCTACTAGCTAGTGTAAAGTAAGAAATCCATTCTGTAATAGCTAGGTTACAATAAACAACCGGACCTCTGAAGGCTAGGTTACTTTAGATAACCCAATCTCTAGTAGCCAGTGTACAGTAAGAAATCAATTCTCTGATAGCTAGGTTACATACAATACATAACCAAATCTCTGGTGGCTAGGTTACTATACATTACCCAGTATCTGGTTGTATATATAAAGGAGTACATTTTCTGGTGGCTAGTTGACTATACATAATCTAATATCTAGTAGCCAGTGTACAGTAAGAAATCAATTCTCTGATTGCTAGGTTACAATACATTACCAAATGTCTGGTGGCTAGGTTACTATACATTACCCAGTATCTGGTTGTATATATAAAGGAGTACATTTTCTGGTGGCTAGTTGACTATACGTAATCTAATCTCTTGAAGCTAGTGTACAGTTAACAGTCCATTCTTTTGTGGCTAGATTACAATACAAAACACAATCTTTAGTGGCTAGTGCATATTAAAGAGCCCATTGTCTAAAGCTTATATTTTCATAAATAATATACAGTATAATACAGAACTGGTGGATATGAAATAATACTGAGCACATTTGCAAGTAGCTAGTGTACATTAGAGTCCCATCCTCATGTATCACTGTCAGTCTGCACAACTCCTGCCCTTAGGAACTGCAAACTCAATGAAAAACTATATATAGGTTACAGTATATTGGGTACTATCGAGAAGGTTCTTCAATTCCTTAAATGTATTATATGGGAGCTAAAATTCTTATTATGAAGACTACGTTTTTGTTAGGGTCTCCTGCCCTGTGCTGCCACGTCGTCATGGCAACCGGGAGACAAGTGCTAGTGGAGTAACCTGAGCGCAGCTGATACTCCGGTTCGGGTCTTTTGCTGTGCAGTGGTTATAGGCTCTGTGCACGGCAGGGGATCCGGTGCTGGTTTTTGTGCTCACAGTCTGTGAGGTCTGAGTGGGGCGTGGACAGCACCTGCTTTATAAGGCCTCTTTTCAGGGTAAGCAGATGCTGCTGAATCTTTGTTGGTTAGTCAGTTCATGAACGTTAGCCAGTACTGTGTAGCTTTGTATTTGTTTGTTGCTTACTGCAAATAGGCCTGGGAATTTGGTATTACACTCTGCCAATCCAGACCTAGCAGTAAGACTGGAGTCAGTCGTTTAGCTTGCTGGGGTTCTGTTACTACTCTGTGAACTTAGCAAGTTTGCGGCTGTATTCTAAGACTTGCCTGTCTAATCCTGTCTCACTGTGCTAGGTGTCAGGGGTCAGTTTAGTGGCAGTAAGCTAAAACCTGTGCACTGCAAGTGAGAATTAGGATTGTGGAGATTCTCCTTGTGTCTATCATTCCATCTCTGACCAAGGAGTTTACTGCCACACCCGTTGGTAACCCTTTAGGGTTTTGCTGTTGCCCTTAGCAACAGCATTTCGGGTACTCTACGTATTAAAACACAACATCTTGCTTTTTCCATCTTAGCAGTTCTAATACAAGGGAGATACCCAGTTCCTTAGCCTCTGGGCTTCTCTGTTCACTTTGTGTGTATTTTGTTACCCTATCACCTTCTGTGTACGTTATGTCATATCCCCCAGTTTGTCTGTGAGTCCATCTGTTTTGCATAACAGTTCAAACACCAGTACATTCCTGCAGACACTGGAGTGCATAACAGTTCTGACACCAGTACTTTCCTGCTGGCACTGGTGTGCATAACATATTCAGCAGCCAAATACTCCTGTTGAAATTTTGTGGGAATATGGAGCATACCCCTCAAAATATGTTGCAACAGGTGGTCGATCAGGTGCAGGTCCTGACTCGACAATTTAATGACTTGTCCATTAAAATGCACACCTCCCAGGCTGCTGGCGGAGCTCCCGCAGCAGCAGCACCTGCAGGGGTTAAGGAGCCGAAAGTAAATCTCCCGGATCGTTTTTCTGGAGATCGCTCGCAGTTCTTTTGTTTCAAGGAGAGCTGCAAGCTATACTTCCGGCTTAGGCCTCAGTCTTCTGGGTCGGAGATTCAGCGGGTGGGCATAGTGATTTCCTTGCTACAAGGAGACCCACAGGTCTGGGCATATGGGTTGCAGCCTAACTGTCCGTCGCTTAAAAGTGTTGATGCTTTTTTTACGGCACTGGGCATGTTGTATGATGACCCTGACAAGACGGCCTCAGCCGAGGCTCAGATTTCGATCCTTAAGCAAGGGCGAAGGCCAGTTGAGGTTTACTGTACGGAGTTTCGGAGGTTGGCCCATGATACCCAGTGGAATGACCCAGCCCTGAGACACCAGTACCGAAGAGGTCTTTCTAACCAGATAAAGGACCAACTGGTACAATATCCCTTGCCTGATAGCTTGGATCAGCTCATGCAGTTATCCATCCGGGTGGATAGACGGCTGAGAGAGCGTAGGCTTGAAAGGGAGACTGAGATTTCCTTCCTTCCCAAGGGAACCTCAGACTCTGAGGAATTTTCTGAGGAGCCTATGCAGATTGGGGCTACCCGCCTCTCCTCGCGTGAGAAGACGCGGAGGAGACAGCAGGGGTTGTGTTTGTACTGTGGGAATAAAGGTCATGTGGTAGTATCATGCCCAGAAAAGCCGGAAAACTTCAGGGCCTGAGGGTGATGGGAAATATCCTGTCAGGCCAGAAGTCAGAATTTCCCAAGAAGACTTTTATCATTCCGGTGACCTTGAAGATCCTCGGTCAAACTGTCAAGACTGAGGCCTTTGTGGACAGTGGGGCCGACGGGGTTTTTATGGACCGCCAATTCGCCCTGAAACACTCTGTTCCCTTAGTACCCTTGGCATCGGAAATTGAGATTTGTGGGTTAAACGGGGAACCATTATCCCAAGGTAAAATTACCTCTTGCACTAGCCAGATTTCTTTGTTTATTGGAGCCACACACTCTGAAAAATTGTCCTTTTATGTGACTGTCTGTACTTTTGCCCCATTGGTGTTGGGGTTACCCTGGTT
Organism: Pseudophryne corroboree; assembly: GCF_028390025.1. Classification (NCBI taxonomy): domain Eukaryota; kingdom Metazoa; phylum Chordata; class Amphibia; order Anura; family Myobatrachidae; genus Pseudophryne; species Pseudophryne corroboree. Next base: position 71,764,449 of record NC_086452.1, read on the forward strand.
AAGGGCCCACAATCCTCAATTTGACTGGGTCTCTGGGGAGATTCTTAGTTGGGGTACTGATTGTTTCAGGAGTTGCTTGAGCCTTCCAGTCAGGCTCTCGCAGCTAAGTTTGCCAGGATTGCCAGGGTGTTATGCAGATTTTGCGGACGTGTTCTCCAAAAAAGTTGCAGAGGTACTACCTCCCCATCGCCCCTATGACTGTGCCATTGATTTGTTGCCAAATGCTAAGCTTCCCAAGAGCAGGTTGTACTCCCTGTCACGTCCTGGGACTCAGGCTATGGCAGAGTACATTCAGGAGAACTTGGCTAAGGGATTTATCAGACCTTCACAGTCTCCAGTTGGGTCGGGGTTCTTCTTCGTGGGTAAAAAGGACGGTTCGTTGCGACCCTGCATCGACTTCAGGGAATTGAACCGTATCACGATTAAAAACTCATACCCACTGCCTCTCATTTCGGTCTTGTTTGACCAGCTTCGTACTGCCACCATTTTTTCTAAGATTGACCTACGCGGTGCGTACAATCTAATCCGAATAAGAGAGGGGGATGAATGGAAGACTGCCTTTAATACCCACTCAGGGCATTATGAATATTTGGTGATGCCTTTTGGGCTCTGTAATGCCCCGGCAGTCTTCCAGGATTTCATGAATGATGTGCTCAGGGAATATTTGGATAGATTCTTAGTTGTATACTTAGATGACATCCTAATCTTCTCCCATTCCCTGGAGGAACATCGGAAGCATGTACGCTTAGTCCTCCAGAAACTCAGAGACCACCGGCTTGGGGCGAAGCTGGAGAAGTGCGAATTTGAAGTTCAGCAAATCGCATTTCTAGGATATATTATCTCCCCAGAAGGTTTCCAAATGGAGGGTTCCAAGGTACAGGCAGTCCTGGATTGGGTGCAGCCCACTAGTTTGAAGGCGCTTCAGCGTTTCCTGGGCTTTGCGAATTTTTATAGACGATTTATCGCTGGATTTTCGTCTATAGTGGCGCCCTTGGTGGCACTCACTAAGAAAGGGGCGGATGTTGCTCACTGGTCTTGTGAGGCTAAAGCGGCTTTTGCCCGTCTCAAAAGGGCATTTGTTTCGGCCAAGGTGCTGCGACACCCAGATCCAGAGCGTCCTTTTGTGGTGGAGGTGGATGCCTCTGAGATGGGTATTGGGGCAGTGCTTTCTCAGATGGGAGTGTCTGATAATCGCCTTCATCCCTGTGCTTACTTTTCCCGTAAATTTTCGCCTGCCGAGATGAATTATGACGTGGGTAACCGGGAATTGTTGGCTATTAAGGAGGCACTCGAGGAGTGGAGACACTGGCTTGAGGGGGCTAAGTTTGTGGTCTCAATTCTCACTGACCATAAGAATCTGGCATATTTAGAGTCAGCGAAGCGTCTCAATGCCAGGCAGGCACGATGGGCTTTGTTTTTTGCTCGCTTTAATTTTTTGATAACATATCGCCCTGGGTCAAAAAACATCAAGGCTGATGCGCTCTCGCGGAGTTTTGCTCCAATCCAGGAGACCACCGAGGAGCCGTTGCCCATTGTTTCCCCATCATGTATTAAAGTGGGCATTACCCAGGACCTCTTATCATTAGTCCTTAGAGCACAGGAGCAGGCTCCTCCAGACCTTCCGGTAGGTCTTTTGTTTGTGCCTCCTAGGTTAAGACAGCGAGTGTTCCTGGAATTCCATGCCAAGAAGTCGGCAGGTCACCCGGGTATTGCCAGAACTCGGGAGTTGCTATCTAGGGCGGTGTGGTGGCCCTCGGTGGCTAAGGATGTGGATCAGTGGGTTCGGGCATGTGACATCTGTGCCCGAAATAAGACTCCTAGAGGGGTTCCTGTTGGCCCATTACATCCACTCTCTATCCCATCTAAGCCATGGACCCACATTTCAATGGATTTTGTGGTGGACTTGCCCAAATCCTCGGGGATGACAGCCATCTGGGTTGTCGTTGACAGGTTTTCGAAGATGGCGCACTTCGTTCCACTGGTTGGGCTGCCATCAGCCAGACGCCTGTCTGAATTATTTATGCTGCATGTTGTGCGTCTCCACGGGTTGCCACTTGATGTGGTCTCTGACCGCGGATCCCAGTTTGTGGCCAAATTCTGGAGGGCATTTTGTTCCGATCTCCAGATTTCTGTCAGCTTGTCGTCAGGCTACCATCCGCAGTCTAATGGGCAGACTGAAAGGGTGAACCAGTCCTTGGAGCAGTTCCTCAAGTGTTATGTCTCCAAGTGTCAGACTGACTGGGTTGCTCATCTGTCCATGGCGGAGTTTGCCTATAACAACGCGGCTCACTCTGCTACAGGGATCTCTCCCTTCCTTTGTGTGTATGGGCATCATCCTAAGGCCAATTCTTTTGACCCCCTGGACTCCACGCCTGGTGGTTCCTCTGTGGTTTCGGTCCTTAGAGGTATTTGGCGGAAAGTGAAGAAAGCCCTTGTGTCTGTGTCATTAGTGACCAAAAGGGTTTTTGATAAGCGGAAAAGACCCTGCAGCTTCAAATTAGGAGACTTCGTCTGGTTGTCTACCAAGAATTTGAAGTTGAGACAGCCATCTCATAAGTTAGGGCCCCGGTTCATCGGCCCTTATAAGATCACCAGGGTTATCAATCCGGTGGCATTTCAGTTAGATCTGCCCCGTTCTTTGGGTATCAATAAAACATTTCATTGTTCCCTTTTAAAACGGGCGATTAGTAATCCTTCTACCAGTGGAAGACCTTCCCCTCTTCTGATACGTGGCCAGAGGGAGTTTGTTGTTGAAAGGATTCTTGACTCCAAGGTGGTTCGGGGTCGGCTGTCATTTTTGGTGCACTGGAAGGGGTATGGCCCGGAGGAGCGGTCGTGGGTGCGCAGTTGTGATCTTCATGCCCCCAGACTGATACGCTCTTTCTTCTCGCAGTTCCCCGATAAACCCGGTGGTAGGGGTTCTTTGACCCCTCGTCAGAGGGGGGGTACTGTTAGGGTCTCCTGCCCTGTGCTGCCACGTTGTCATGGCAACCGGGAGACAAGTGCTAGTGGAGTAACCTGAGCGCAGCTGATACTCCGGTTCGGGTCTTTTGCTGTGCAGTGGTTATAGGCTCTGTGCACGGCAGGGGATCCGGTGCTGGTTTTTGTGCTCACAGTCTGTGAGGTCTGAGTGGGGCGTGGACAGCACCTGCTTTATAAGGCCTCTTTTCAGGGTAAGCAGATGCTGCTGAATCTTTGTTGGTTAGTCAGTTCATGAACGTTAGCCAGTACTGTGTAGCTTTGTATTTGTTTGTTGCTTACTGCAAATAGGCCTGGGAATTTGGTATTACACTCTGCCAATCCAGACCTAGCAGTAAGACTGGAGTCAGTCGTTTAGCTTGCTGGGGTTCTGTTACTACTCTGTGAACTTAGCAAGTTTGCGGCTGTATTCTAAGACTTGCCTGTCTAATCCTGTCTCACTGTGCTAGGTGTCAGGGGTCAGTTTAGTGGCAGTAAGCTAAAACCTGTGCACTGCAAGTGAGAATTAGGATTGTGGAGATTCTCCTTGTGTCTATCATTCCATCTCTGACCAAGGAGTTTACTGCCACACCCGTTGGTAACCCTTTAGGGTTTTGCTGTTGCCCTTAGCAACAGCATTTCGGGTACTCTACGTATTAAAACACAACATCTTGCTTTTTCCATCTTAGCAGTTCTAATACAAGGGAGATACCCAGTTCCTTAGCCTCTGGGCTTCTCTGTTCACTTTGTGTGTATTTTGTTACCCTATCACCTTCTGTGTACGTTATGTCATATCCCCCAGTTTGTCTGTGAGTCCATCTGTTTTGCATAACAGTTCAAACACCAGTACATTCCTGCAGACACTGGAGTGCATAACAGTTCTGACACCAGTACTTTCCTGCTGGCACTGGTGTGCATAACAGTTTTATAGACGAAGATCCATATAATGTAGAAACATAATAGTCCAACTTTAAAATCTGTCTATAGAACAAAGATTATTTAAATCCAACTGAGTATTTGACATGGGGGGTCTTTCCGAGTTGTTCGCTCGTTGCCGATTTTCGCTATGCTGCGATTTGTTTCTAACTGCGCATGCGCATGGTATGCAGTGCGCATGCGCTAAGTTATTTAACACAAAACGTAGTAGATTTGTTGGTGTTCTTACGATGCTTTTCAGTCGCACTGCTGTTCGGTAAATGATTGACAGGAAAGGGGCGTTTCTGGGCGGCAACTCAGCGTTTTCACGGCGTTGGCTAAAAAACGCAGGCGTGTCAGGGAAAAACACGGGAGTGTCTGAAGAAATAGGGGAGTGGCTGGCCGAACGCAGGGTGTGCTTGTGATGACAAGCCAGGAACTAAACGGACTGAGCTGATCGCAATCTGTGAGTAGGTCTGGAGCTACTCAGAAACAGCAAAGAATTGTTTAGTAGCAGTTTTGCTAATCTTTCGTTCACAATTCTGCTATGCTAAGATACACTCCCAGAGGGCGGCGGCCTAGTGTGTGCAATGCTGCTAAAAGCAGCTAGCGAGCGAACAACTCGGAATGAGGGCCATTTCTCTGAAGAAACTGTGTTGCAGAGAAACGCGCCGGTCTCCCTATTATAACTTTTTGGAATTTGTGGAGTAACTCTATACTTGGCTATCTATACCATTTATAGGGAATATTGTTACCTTTTTACTGCATGCTGGATGTTATACCTTCTTATGGACATGTTACAGAGTGTCGTAGGCAGGGGCGGATCCAGAAGAAAATGAAAGGGGGGGCACCATGATAGGGGAACTGTAATAATTATATTTACATGCACCTAAGGCGCGCGTGCTCCCAGACAAGAGGAGTGGTATCACAGGGGGCGTGGCCTCACAGAATACGCCATCAGGTAATGATTGGCTGTAGGAGCGCATCCTGGTTTATTGCCAATGTATCACCCTGATGAAAAGGCTGATTAGGCCATGAAATGTTGGTCACCTGTTCTATATGGTATGGGAGCCTGGAAGGCACCCCAGCACAATATAATTATTATAGTTTTTAGTTGGTGGTGGCAGGTGCAGCATACCTTGTTTTGGGCACTGCAGTGAGACTCAGACTGCAGGACACGAACTGCCCATCTTTGATTAGCAGAAGCAGCCTGCTGGATCTACAACAAGCAGCATAAGACATCTGCAGGATAGCCCTGTCACAATCACACGGGCCGCCTTCTCAAAGCTGAGGCTGAGTGTGACTGCACCTAGCATGGTGGTAAAGGAAGTGGAGGAGGAAGTGCTGGGAAACTGTGTGGTGCAGTGAGGACTAATGAAGCCTTCTGCGCCGTCATAAGTAACAGTCTTACTCGATGCTGGCATTTGAACCCTGCGCCTGGGCTGGATTCTGGCTGGCTGGCAGTGGGGGAGGTAGGTTGCAGTGTGAGCAGAGGGAGGCTGGAGCTGCAGCTCCAGCATCCCCATTGGTTACCACACAGACTTGCTGTTAGAGCAGCGGTGGGTCCTAGTGCCTGCCGGCTCTTTTATCAAATCTGACTGACGGAAATAGCAGTAGTGCTGCTGCTGTTCTCCTTTTAAAAATAAAATTAAGTCAGAAACGACAGGGGGGGCACGGGCCCGAGTGCCCCACCTGGATCCGCCTATGGTCGTAGGAGTAGTTTTAGGCTTAATCGTGTACACTGGAGGCCATACTCTGATGGAGCATGGGGCTGGTGCATCCGAGGCTTGTGAGCGCAAACGCACACAGCCCTCCCACATTCAGACGTGGGGCTGTATCCCAGAGAGGGGCTGATACTAGCAGGAGCATAAATTCATAGACGCAACTTCGGCAAAAGGCACTAATGCGTTTGCAGCAGAGTGCGACTGAGAATACATAAGGTCTATAAGGAACCATTGATTACCAATTACCCAAACCCAGAGAGACCGAACTCAATCAGTGGTGGACGTAGACAGTAGTCTACTACAGTATAAAGGCATATATGAGTCCTCATTCTCCGATACCCAATGGCCATTCATTTATTTTGATGTACGATACAGTACTGTATATGCATAATAAACAATTTGATATTATATATAGATATTGAGATGAATTCTATTGTTGTATAAAGGTGCTCTTATTGTGTCTTCTACATTTTCCTAATCTATAGGTGCAGATCCTATATGTTCAGCTGCTCATCCAATACAGCAAGCAACCCAGTGTACCTCTTTCTATTTTAGCACAGGTAAGACCTGAGGTCGCAGGCCACAGCTTTCTGCTAGTGAATAATCATGTATTTAGACTTTAAGCTGTTTAAACAGAAAAATATAACCAATAAAGTAAAGAAATTGAATTTTTTTAAATCATTTTCTCTAAATAGAAGAAAACAGGTTTGATTATATGGGTCGGTATCCGGTTGATAGATAGACAGTGTCTAGTTAGACAGTCAATAGATAGACACCTTGGGGTATATTTACTAAGCTCCCGATTTTGACCGAGATGGTGTTTTTTCTTCAAAGTGTCATCTCAGGAATTTACTATACTCAAATCACGGCAGTGATGAGGGCATTCGTATTTTTATTACAGCTGTATAGTAAAAATACAAATGAATACACCATCGGTCAAACACGGCTGTTTAGGTATTGAACTCGGTCATTTACTAAGCATTCGTATTTGAAATCAATACCGTGAAAATGCATGTGCGGCCGTGATAAAATACTAATCGTACAAAAAGCCTAAAAAAAAATAGACCTGCTTTTGAGAAGCGTATTTACATGTGTTGCCAATTCTACATTACTCACACCTGACTTTTTGGACCTTTAAAAGGGGCCCAAACACATTTTTCTCCTCTCTCACTCTGAAATGGCTGCTACTGTGTGTAGTACTGCTGTCTTGTTTGCTGGGGGATACCTGACACTGCTCCATGAGGCTACAATAAACCAAGGCCAGGAAAATGAACATGGTCAGCAGGTTGTACAGGTTCCGCGTAGGCTGGGCATGCCTGGTTTTTTTAGTGGGCGTTTAAACTTTAACAAATTGTCTGATGACCAGGTTATACAGATGGTCCGACTAAATGTAAATAACATTTTCCGTCTGTATGACCTTGACAAACTGAACCAAGACCCTGAGACAGCACGCTCTCGCTCTGTCTCAGGCCTGCACAAACTCCTGGCTGTGTTGCACTTTATGGCTACTGGCAGCTTCCAGCCTGTGACTGGCGATGTCATTAGTATCTCACAGGCCACCTTTTATAAATATTTAATTCAGGTGAGTTAAAACATACATACACGTCTATGTCTAAGTGGTGCTTCTGTAATGTAATAGAACACAGTATTGTATTGATTACAGGTCATGACACTCACCTTTAATTTCTGAAGGTCCACTCAAGTTTTGGATGTCTTGGATGGCCACATAGATGCCTCTCTCTGCTTCCCTACCCAGGAGTCGCAGTGGCATGCAGTCAGGGTAGCTTTCTCTGAGCTTGCGGCCATGCCCAATGTGCTGGGTGCCATAGATTACACACACGTTGAGCTGAGGCCACCTAGGGGCAGCCAAAATATTTATACCAATAGACATCTGGGCCAAGACACTAATGTGCCGGAGGTTTCTGTAGCTAATGAAACAATACACATATTCCGTGTGAACAATTTATTACCTTCAACACAGGCATTTTTGCTGTAACAAATCAACATAATTTTTAAATTAATAAACTATTAGCTGCAGGCCTGATTATTATTTTTTTTGGTGTGTTCTGGGTGCCGAGGATTGGGCTGGCTCGTTGGTCCGGGTTCTACTGGAGCGTCTAACTGGGGATTGAACTGGTGTCTGGCTTGTTGTAGTTGTCCCCGAGCTAGAGCTGACTTGGTGTGATGCCAACACATTAAGGCTTTGACTTAATATATTGAGGCTTGCAGGCAGTTGCGTATTAGCGGCAGTGTTGCTTGCTATTATTCTGGACAGGTTGTCGTTTACAATTTGATTGTGTTGGATTAGCTGAATTAGGGATTGGTGCTGCCGCTGTTGTTCATCCATGATGCGTTGGAGATTGGCTTGCATTTGGGAGTTGTCTGCCCTCATCTGCTCCATTGAATTGGCAATTCTGCCCACCTGAACTATAAGTCTGCCTGAGTTTCGACTCAGTCTAGGCAGATGATGGGGCAGACTTGCCAGGTATTGGCTGTGGCTGTTGAGGCACGCATAGTTTTGATCCTGTTGTGTGGCCCAACGGCTCCAAAACTCAGGGCCCATTTGTGTCTGGGGTGGTGTGCTCGATTGGGGGCTGTGGGATGTTTGGGGTGGTTGGGGTATGTCCTGCGGCGTGGTTGGCTGGGTAGGATCGATGGGCTGCAGGCAGAGCCGGGCATAGGCAAACTAGGCAATTGCCTAGGGCATTTGATATGCCTAGGGGCATCAGCAGCTTCTGCTGATTAAAATGATATGCGGCATGCCTATATTCTGTGTGTAGCATTTCATATGCAGATGCAGCCACAGTCTCGCACAGTATATAGGCATGCTGCATATAATTTTAATCAGCAGAAGCTGATTGTGCACCCTAGCCACATAGCAATGCAAATAAGATGCATTTTTCATTAAAAAAATGTGCCCGACGTTAGCATTGAGGCAAGATTTATGAGGACACATCTGTATTCAAGCAGAGGCAGAGGTCACAGGGTTAGTGGCAGTGTGAGTGTTGTGTGCATGTGAGTAGGTTGGTTGTGCAGTTGTGTTCGGAATATGTGCAAGGAGCATTATGTGTGTCAAGTAAGAATGCATTAATAATGTGCAACATATGTGTAGGGGGCACTATGTGTGTCATTATGTGTATAAGGGCATTAATAATGTGCGGCATATGTGTAAGGGACATTATGTGTAAAAGGGCATTCATAAAGGTTGTCATAATGTGTAAGGTGCATTATGTTTATAAGGACATCTCCTATATAATAGCCCAGATCTGTGACTTTGTGCCTCATTTGCTAATGCTGGGCGGAGTCACAACACTGGGCGGAGTTAGTCAAATGAGTCACAGATCTGGGCAAATCTATAGGAGCAGAAGCAGATGGTATAGGCATGGCACAGGCAGGGGTGCATACCTCCCAGCTTTCTTCAGGCAGACAGGGGTGCATACCTCCCAGCTTTCTTCAGGCAGAAAGAGAGACACATGCGTGGTGAAAATGAGGCGTGGCCAACGAAAAGGGGGCGTGGCTTCCCGGTTTCTTCAGTGAAAAGCTGCTGGCTTTCCCCCCAGGGGCGGATTATGGAGGTCATTCCGAGTTGTTCGCTCGCAAGCGGATTTTAGCAGATTTGCTCATGCTAAGCCGCCGCCTACTGGGAGTGAATCTTAGCATCTTAAAATTGCGAATGAAGTAATCGCAATATTGCGATTACACACCTCGTAGCAGTTTCTGAGTAACTTCAACCTTACTCGGCATCTGCGATCATTTCAGTGCTTGTCGTTCCTGGTTTGACGTCACAAACACACCCAGCGTTCGCCCAGACACTCCTCCGTTTCTCCGGCCACTCCTGCGTTTTTTCCGGAAACGGTAGCGTTTTTTCCCACACGCCCATAAAACGGCCTGTTTCCGCCCAGTAACACCCATTTCCTGTCAATCACATTACGATCGCCAGAACGATGAAAAAGCCGTGAGTAAAATTCCTAACTGCATAGCAAATTTACTTGGCGCAGTCGCAGTGCGGACATTGCGCATGCGCATTAAGCGGAAAATCGCTGCGATGCGAAGATTTTTACCGAGCGAACAACTCGGAATGACCTCCTATGAGTCCGGGGGGCACAGGGCACTTGAGACAGGGGGGCCCTATCTCATTGCTGTGCCTGCTGTGGGTTTGGGGGCGTGGCCTAATTGCGCCCGCGTGGCCACGCCCCCTTATGCAAATTCCGGGAATTGTTTTTGTTTTTTTATGGGATTTTGGCCCCTCAACTAGGGGTAAATACAGAGGGGGTGGTCGCTCCCCCCTACACATCCGCACAGGCAGAAGAAAGCAGGGTGGCTGCTGCCTCCTTGCAACACCACAGACCTGCCAACACGCAGCAGCGTGTGCTGACTGTAGCACAATGCTGCTGCTGTTACTGGCAGGACGGGGGAGCTTCAGAGCTGGGACAGAGTTACTTCAGCCGGGGGGCCCCCTAAAACTGTGGGGCCCGTGGTACGTACCCCCCCTGGGCACCCTCCTTAATCTGGCTCTGCTGCCGGAACCCCCCCTTAATCCGTAACCCCTGATGCCCCCTCTCCCTCTCCCTCCACTAAATAGACGCTGTGCGCATGTGCACAGCGTCTATTCACCGCTGCTCTGCTAAGCAGAACAGCGAGTACAGGAGCTTCCCAACTGCCCCCCCCCCCCACCCCACCACTGGACACTGCGGCCCGCGGGTGGGACAGCGGGACAGACCCAAAAAAGTGGGACTGTCCCGAGAAAATCGGGACAGTTGGGAGGTATGGGGGTGTGTGAGGGGGTATGCTGTACAGACAGACGGGCACCGGCTCACTGTGTGCTTGACCCCCCACATCAGCATACTAAGCAGGGGCTCTCTGGCGCGGAGGAGCGTCACTTTCTGGCACACTCCACGCTTCTTAGCTGCAGTTGGTGGGGCACCTGCCGCTATGCAGGTTCCGTACTGCCTCTGTTATCTCCAGCCCCGGCAACCCCACCGCTATCTGCAGCACTGCCGCCCGCAGTGAGGTGCGCCCAGCTCCTTCACACACTTTAGCTGGCGGGCAGTGCTGCAGAAGTCCGCACTGCTTGCAGGCTCCGACCCCCTCCTCCCTCCAGCCGCAGCGTCTCCTGGGGGCTAACCAGTCACTCCCAGTCTCCCCTTACAACAGTGCCCGGCAGCCGCGAGGTCTGCACTGCGTGCATGCTATGACCCCCTCCTCCCTCCAGCCGCAGCGTCTCCTGGGGGTTAACCAATCACTCCCAGTCTCCCCTTACCACAGTGCCCGGCAGCCGCGCGAGGTCCGCAGTGTGTGACTGAGGAGTGGGGGGGGAGGGATGCGGACGGGCAGAGGAAGCAGGACTCCAGCCTGAGAGAGTCAGCCATGCCAAGTCTCCACCAGCAGCAGATCCCAACAGGTTGGAGTGTGCCAGCAGCAGTGACTCCGGTAATACACATCTGTCTGTCACTGTCACCACTGTTTTGTCCCTAATACCAATCTCTCCCATGCCCTGTGTTCTGTCATGTCCCTGTCACCCTTATCCTGGCCCTTTCACCCTTATCCTGGCCCTGTCACCCCTGTGCTTGCCCTATCAACCCTATCCTGGCCCTGTCACCCCTGACCTGGTCCTGCCGCCCCTATTATGGCCCTGTCACCCCTATCCTGTCCCTGTCATTTCTGTCCTGGCCCCGTCGCCCCTGTCCTTGCCCCGTCACCTCTGTCCTTGCCCCGTCACCTCTGTCCTTGTCCTGTCACCCCTGTCCTGGCCCCGTCACACCTGTTCTGACCATGTCACCCCTGTTCTGACCCTGTCACCCCTGTCCTGGCCCTGTCACCCCTGTCCTGGCCCTGTCACCCCTGTCCTGGCCCCGTCACCCCTATTCTGACCCTGTCACCCCTGTCCTGGCCCTGTTACTGCATACCCTCCAACTACCTTTTTGGCAGGTACAGTACCCGCAGCGCCTGCAGACCCCTCCCCAATGCACCACACCTCCGCACCTTCCCCTCCACTACATGCGGCACTCCACCCCTCCCCCACACGCTGTGCCTCCACACCCCCTTACACCACCCACGGCTCCCACTCCCCCGCCCCTCCACCACCCACAGCACCTCCAGACCCCCTCCACCATCCACCCCCCATATATGTCTCCCCCCAGACCTGCCCCCCCTCCACCCGCAGCATCTGCAGACACCCTCCTCCATCCGCAGTCCCCCCCTCACCCACCCCTCCCCCACCCACGGCACCCCCGCACCTGCCCCCCCACCACCTGCAGTGCCTCCAGACCCCCTTCCCCATCCGCCGCACCACCTGCACCTGCCCCTCCCCTACCCGTGGCGCCTCCAGATCCCCTACCCCACCCCCGCCCCTTCCCATCCCACAGCATCTCCGGAACCCTTCACCCATCCGCAACATCCCCGCACCTGCCTCTCCCCCACCCGTGGCACCCCAGCCTCTCCCCCAACTGCCTCCGGACCCTCCCCCATCTGCAGCCCCCACTCCTCTGCCCCTCCCCCACCCGCAGCACCTCCCGACCCTTCCTCATCCGGGCCCCCCCCCGCATCCGCCCCCCCCCTCCACCCACAGCATCTACAGACACCCTCCCCCATCCGCAGTCCCCCCCGCACCCACTACATTCTGTACATCGTGCCCTGCAGGTGCTGTTCACGCCGTCGCAAGGGGCTGCGCCTCCTTCACCATCGCACGCCCTTTCATTGTGCAATATTTAACCACTAACAAAGGAATGCAGGTAATACTCCATATAATACAAATATTGAACCCCAGAAAGGCATGCAAGGGTTAAGGGGGCGTAGCCCCTTGCGACGGTGTGAAGAGCGCCCATAGGGCGCGATGAAGCACCTAGTTAATAATGTGTCTCATATGTGTAAGGGGCATTACTGTGTGGCATTATGTGTATAAGGTGCTCTACTATGTGGCGTTGCGTATAGAAAGGTCACTACTGTGTTGTCTAATGTGAATAAAGAGCAATAGGGTGTGGTGTAATGTGAATAAGGAGCAATTCGGTGTGATGTAATGTGAATAAGGGGCTCTATTGCGAGGAGTAATGTTTATAAGGTAAAGTGATACTACTGTGGGATGTAATATGAATTGTGGACACTATCGCATGGTCATATGTGAATAAAGTTGCAGTACTGTGTGGCGTAATTGGAATTGGGGTTACTATTGTGTGGCCATGCCCCTTGCCAGCAAAAACACACCCCTTTTTTGGGCTGTGCGCCAAATGTGCGAACTGTTCCTATTTAAAATACAGGGGGTACAAACCCCAAAATAAGGACTGCTATGGATGAGGGGTGGTGGTGCTGGGAAAGAGATGCAAGGTCAGAGGCGGAACCAGCGGTGGTGCTAGGGGGCACCAGCCAAAGTCTTGCCTAGGGCATCATATTGGTTAGGGCCGGCTCTGGCTGCAGGTGTAGTGTGTAGGTTTCCTGCTGGTCACTTTCCTGCTGGGCATCCTCGGTCATGATGGCTGGTTCTGTATGGGGTTGAAGAAAGCCACTATTTAGTAATTATTTAGCATTGGTCTTACTATAGCTTTACGTCAACATGCATTACTTCTAAATATTCATGTTGGAATTGATAAATAGATTGTGGCCTAAACTTAACTATGTTGTTCACCTTTTTGTATAAATATGTGGCTTCTAACGTTCAATACTCAGTTGTAATAAGTTTGAGGGAATTGTTGGACTCTGAGCCATAATTAATGTGCGAACACGAAGAACTCTAACAAATACAAATTACTACATTTACATATTGGGTACGAAGCTTCCTTTGGAACAACACACACAATACAATAAATGTGTTGACCAATACACTCATACATTGTTCAAGGCAGTCAGTGGTCTGGCCAAAACGTTAACAAATAATAAGATTTTACTCACCGGTAAATCTATTTCTCGTAGTCCGTAGTGGATGCTGGGCACTCCGTAAGGACCATGGGGAATAGACAGGCTCCGCAGGAGACTGGGCACTCTAAAAGAAAGATTAGGTACTATCTGGTGTGCACTGGCTCCTCCCACTATGACCCTCCTCCAGACCTCAGTTAGGATACTGTGCCCGGAAGAGCTGACACAATAAGGAAGGATTTTGAATCCCGGGTAAGACTCATACCAGCCACACCAATCACACCGTATAACTCGTGATACTACACCCAGTTAACAGTATGAAATATAACTGAGCCTCTCAACATATGGCTCAACAATAACCCTTAGTTAGGCAATAACTACATACAAGTATTGCAGACAATCCGCACTTGGGATGGGCGCCCAGCATCCACTACGGACTACGAGAAATAGATTTACCGGTGAGTAAAATCTTATTTTCTCTGACGTCCTAGTGGATGCTGGGAACTCCGTAAGGACCATGGGGATTATACCAAAGCTCCCAAACGGGCGGGAGAGTGCGGATGACTCTGCAGCACCGAATGAGAGAACTCAAGGTCCTCCTCAGCCAGGGTATCAATTTTGTAGAATTTAGCAAACGTGTTTGCCCCTGACCAAGTTGCAGCTCGGCAAAATTGTAAAGCAGAGACCCCTCGGGCAGCTGCCCAAGATGAGCCCACTTTCCTCGTGGAATGGGCTTTTACTGATTTAGGATGCGGCAATCCAGCCGCAGAATGCTCCAGCTGAATTGTGCTACAAATTCAGCGAGCAATATTCTGCTTAGAAGCAGGAGCACCTATTTTGTTGGGTGCCTACAGGATAAAAAGCGAGTCAGTTTTCCTGACTCCAGCCGTCCTGGAAATATAACTTTTTAAGGCCCTGACTACGTCCAGTAACTTGGAATCTTCCAAGTCCCTAGTAGCCGCAGGCACTACAAAAGGTTGGTTCAAGTGAAAAGCTGATACCACCTTAGGGAGAAACTGGGGACGAGTCCTCAATTCTGCCCTATCCATATGGAAAATCAGATAAGGGCTTTTACATGACAAAGCCGCCAATTCTGACACACGCCTGGCCGAAGCCAAGGCCAATAACATGACCACTTTCCACGTGAGATATTTCAAATCCACAGTTTTAAGTGGCTCAAACCAATGTGATTTTAAGAAACTCAACACCACGTTGAGATCCCAAGGTGCCACAGGAGGCACAAAAGGGGGCTGAATATGTAGCACTCCCTTTACAAATGTCTGAACTCCAGGCAGTGAAGCCAGTTCTTTCTGGAAGAAAATCGACAGAGCCGAAATCTGGACCTTAATGGAACCCAATTTTAGGCCCATAGTCACCCCAGACTGTAGGAAGTGCAGAAAACGACCCAGCTGAAATTCCTCTGTTGGGGCCTTCCTGGCCTCACACCACGCAACATATTTTCACCAAATACGGTGATAATGGTTTGCGGTTACTTCTTTCCTGGCTTTTATCAGCGTAGGAATGACTTCTTCCGGAATGCCCTTTTCCTTTAGGATCCGGAATTCAACCGCCATGCCGTCAAACGCAGCCACGGTAAGTCTTGGAACAGACAGGGCCCCTGCTGTAGCAGATCCTGTCTGAGCGGTAGAGGCCATGGGTCCTCTGATATCATTTCTTGAAGTTCTGGGTACCAAGCTCTTCTTGGCCCATCCGGAACCACGAGTATCGTTCTTACTCCTCGTTTTCTTATTATTCTCAGTACCTTTGGTATGAGAGGCAGAGGAGGGAATACATAAACCGACTGGTACACCCACGGTGTCACTAGAGCGTCCACAGCTATTGCCTGAGGGTCCCTTGACCTGGCGCAATATCTAGTTTTTTGTTTAGGCGGGACGCCATCATGTCCACCTGTGGCCTTTCCCAACGGTTTACCAACAGTTGGAAGACTTCTGGATGAAGTCCACACTCTCCCGGGGGTAGGTCGTGTCTGCTGAGGAAGTCTGCTTCCCAGTTGTCCACTCCCGGAATGAACACCGCTGACAGTGCTAAGACGTGATTTTCCGCCCATCGGAGAATCCTTGTGGCTTCTGCCATCGCCATCCTGCTTCTTGTGCCGCCCTGTCGGTTTACATGGGCGACTGCCGTGATGTTGTCTGATTGGATCAGTACCGGCTGGTTTTGAAGCAGAGGCCTTGCCAGACTTAGGGCATTGTAAATGGCCCTCATATCCAGAATATTTATGTGTAGGGACAACTCCTGACTTGACCAAAGTCCTTGGAAATTTCTTCCCTGTGTGACTGCCCCCCAGCCTCGAAGGCTGGCATCATCCGTGGTTACCAGGACCCAGTCCTGTATGCCGAATCTGCGGCCCTCTTGAAGATGAGCACTCTGCAGCCACCACAGTAGAGATACCCTGGTCCTTGGAGACAGGGTTATCAGCCGATGCATCTGAAGATGCGATCCCGACCACTTGTCCAAGAGGTCCCACTGAAAGGTTCTTGCATGGAACCTGCCGAATGGAATTTTGCTTCGTAAGAAGCTACCATTTTTCCCAGGACTCGTGTGCAGTGATGCACCGATACCTGTTTTGGTTTCAGGAGGTCTCTGACTAGAGATGACAGCTCCTTGGCTTTCTCCTGCGGGAGAAACACTTTTTTCTGTTCTGTGTCCAGAACCATCCCCAGGAACAGTAGGCGTGTGGTAGGAACCAGCTGTGACTTTGGAATGTATAGAATCCATCCGTGCTGTTGTAGCACTTCCCGAGATAGTGCTACTCCGACCAACAACTGCTCCTTGGACCTCGCCTTTATAAGGAGATCGTCCAAGTACGGGATAATTAAAACTCCCTTTTCTCGAAGGAGTATCATCATTTCTGCCATTACCTTGGTAAAGACCCTCGGTGCCGTGGACAGTCCAAACGGTAGTGTTTGGAATTGGTAATGGCAATCCTGTACCACAAATCTGAGGTACTCCTGGTGAGGATGGTAAATGGGGACATGTAGGTAAGCATCCTTGATGTCCAGGGATACCATGTAATCCCCCTCCTCCAGGCTTGCAATAACCGCCCTGAGCGATTCCATCTTGAACTTGAATTTTTTTATGTATGTGTTCAAGGATTTCAAATTTAAAATGGGTCTCACCGAACCGTCCGGTTTCGGTACCACAAACAGTGTGGAATAGTAACCCCTTCCTTGTTGAAGTAGGGGCACCTTGACTATCACCTGCTGGGAATACAGCTTGTGAATTGCCTCTAGCACAGCCTCCCTGCCTGAGGGAGTTGTCGGCAAGGCAGATTTGAGGAAACGGCGGGGGGGAGACGCCTCGAATTCCAGCTTGTACCCCTGAGATACTACTTGAAGGATCCAGGGATCCACCTGTGAGCGAGCCCACTGATCGCTGAAATTTTTGAGGCGGCCCCCCACCGTACCTGGCTACGCCTGTGGAGCCCCCGCGTCATGCGGTGGACTCAGAGGAAGCGGGGGAAGAATTTTGATTCTGGGAACTGGCTGACTGGTGCAGCTTTTTCCCTCTTCCCTCGTCTCTGTGCAGAAAGGAAGCACCTTTGACCCGCTTGCTTTTCTGAAGCCGAAAGGACTGTACCTGATAATACAGTGCTTTCAAAGGCTGTGAGGAAACCTGAGGTAAAAAATTTTTTTTTCTCCAGCTGTTGCTGTGGATACGAGGTCCCAGAGACCATCCCCAAACAATTCCTCACCCTTATAAGGCTCTCTGTGCCTTTTAAAGTCAGCATCACCTGTCCAGTGTCGGGTCTCTAATACCCTCCTGACAGAATGGACATTGCATTAATTCTGGATGCCAGCCGGCAAAATATCCCTCTGTGCATCCCTCATATATAAGACGACGTCTTATGTTCGCAAAATAGTATCCCTGTTTGACAGGGTTACAGACCACGCTGCAGCAGCACTATCTGCAGGTCTCAGTCTAGTAGCTGAGTGTGTAAATACAGACTTCAGGATAGCCTCCTGCTTTTTATCAGCAGGTACCTTCAAAGTGGCCGTATCCTAAGACGGCAGTGCCACCTTTTTTGACAAACGTGTGAGCGCCTTATCCACCCTAGGGGATATCTCCCAGCGTAACTTATCCTCTGGCGGGAAAGGGTACGCCATCAGTAACTTTTTAGAAATTACCAGTTTCTTATCGGGGGAACCCACACTTTTTCACACTTCATTCACTCATTTGATGGGGGAACAAAACACTGCCTGCTTTTTCTCCCCAAACATAAAACCCTTTTTTAGTGGTACTTGGGTTAATGTCAGAAATGTGTAACATATTTTTTATTGCCGGGATCATGTAACGGATGTTCCTAGTGGATTGTGTATATGTCTCAACCTCGTCGACACTGGAGTCAGACTCTGTGTCGACATCTGTGTCTGCCATCTGAGGGAGCGGGCGTTTTTGAGCCCCTGATGGCCTTTGAGACGTCTGGGCAGGCGCGGGCTGAGAAGCCGGCTGTCCCATAGCTGTTACGTCATCCAGCCTTTTATGTAAGGAGTTGACACTGTCGGTTTATACCTTCCACCTATCCATCCACTCTGGTGTCGGCCCCACAGGGGGCGACATCACATTTATCGGCATCTGCTCTGCCATCACATAAGCCTCATCAAACGTGTCGACACAGCCGTACCGACACACCGCACACACACACACAGGGAATGCTCTGACTGAGGACAGGACCCCACACAGCCCTTTGGGGAGACAGAGAGAGAGTATGCCAGCACACACCAGAGCGCGATATAATTTTGGGATTAACACTATATTGAGTGAATTTTTCCCAATAGCTGCTTGTATATACAATATTGCGCCTAAATTTTGTGCCCCCCCTCTCTTTTTAACCCTTTGAGCCTGAAAACTACAGGGGAGAGCCTGGGGAGCTGTCTTCCAGCTGCACTGTGAAGAGAAAATGTCTCCAGTGTGCTGAGGGAGAAGCCCCGCCCCTTTTTCAACTGACTTTCTCCCGCTTTTTCTGGAATACTGGCAGGGGTAATTTTACATCTATATAGCCTCTAGGACTATATATGATGTAGATTTGCCAGCCAAGGTGTCATATATTGCCCTCAGGGCGCCCCCCCCAGCGCCCTGCACCCTCAGTGACCAGAGTGTGAAGTGTGCATGAGGAGCAATGGCGCACAGCTGCAGTGCTGTGCGCTACCTTGGTGAAGACCGAAGTCTTCTGCCGCCGATTTTCCGGACCTCTTCTTGCTTCTGGCTCTGTAAGGGGGACGGCGGCGTGGCTCCGGGAACGAACACCAAGGCCAGTTCCATGCGGTCGATCCCTCTGGAGCTAATGGTGTCCAGTAGCCTAAGAAGCCCAAGCTAGCTGCAAGCAGGTAGGTTCGCTTCTTCTCCCCTTAGTCCCTCGATGCAGTGAGCCTGTTGCCAGCAGGTCTCACTGTAAAATAAAAAACCTAAAATAAACTTTCTTTCTAGGAGCTCAGGAGAGCCCCTAGTGTGCATCCAGCTCGGCCGGGCACAGAAATCTAACTGAGGTCTGGAGGAGGGTCATAGTGGGAGGAGCCAGTGCACACCAGATAGTACCTAATCTTTCTTTTAGAGTGCCCAGTCTCCTGCGGAGCCCGTCTATTCCCCATGGTCCTTACGGAGTGCCGAGCATCCACTAGGACGTCAGAGAAATAGTGGTCTAAAATGTAAACATTAACAATGGGTGAAAAAGTCTTAAGGTGCCCTATGTTTAGAACTGGTGATGTTGGCCATGCTAAACAATTGGATGAGACTTAACATATATGTAGGTGTTTTTAGCAAAGATTAAAAGTAAAAATATTTGTTGATATGGCCAACATCACATCTGACAATTAACCATCTAAAAAAAACCTTACCACCATGTGCTTGCTGTTGGTGATTATTACAAGGATGACTGTTCATGTGTTTTTATTTTTTTGCTGTGCACAAACAGTGGTGCAGATGTATAAACCTGGAGAAGGCATAAGGAAGTGATAAACCATTGATATGTGCAAGGTGATAAAGGCACAAGGCAAACAGCTCCAATACGTAACTTTACAGTTATTTTTTTTTGTGCTGCTGCCTTTATCACCTTGCACATATCACTGGTTTTTCACTTCCTTATGCCTTCTCCAGGTTAATACATCTAATCCACTGTTTTTTACCTGCTTTACAGGTAATTGTTATGTTTACTCACCAGACAACTGAGGGGATTGTGGATCCTCACTTTGTGGGCTGGCCAAAATAGCTTGTGGTGGCAGGGCCGACACTGCGGAGATGCGCCGTTGGGGTGGTGATGATGGTGCTGCTGATTCAGCCTCAAGACGGCGTCTCTTGGTTGGCCTACTAGCCACAGTAACCGAGCCCTGTGATGGGCGCCTTAGTGGAGGGGGGTTTGCTGAAGAAGAACCTATGTGATAAGATAAACATTAACATTTTGTTTTTCTATGTGTTTGCAAAATATGTGTTTACAGTAAAATCTTACCTGCATTGCCACCATCTGCATCTCTTGGCAGTGTTGGATGTGGCCTGGCTGTGCTGCTTCTCTTTCGTACTGTAGAAATATGAAGAATGTCCTCATGAACATACTATTTTGATGATATGTTTATGCAAATTCCTTATTGTGATGTAAACATATGTGGTACCTGATGAGAAGTAAACTATACGATGCTTATGCTTTTCTGCCTGACTTCATTGGGTGTGTATACTTTAAATAAGAACCATTTTCACCAAACAATACATACACAAAGGCGCATAATGCACAATATTATACTACTTTTAAAACCCAAACGTCGTAGCTTGACACAACCACAATATTGCACACTAAGTTACCAATTTTTGATGCTAACAAGAAAACACTACCCACAAATATCTGCACAAAATAGTAAACATCAAAACCAAATATGCATGAAAAATCACATCAAGCACACAAAGGACTACCCAGAACAACACACAATAAACATAAATCCATTGAAATTGTTAAATAAAAAAACTTTGCATAAAACATAATAATCACACTTCTTTAAAATACACCTACAAACATTTACTTTTGAAATAAAACACCAGAAAAAGGCCAAGGCAAGCAGAAAAATTGACAATACAAAGGATAAAAACATACATAATTGATATTAACACTACATCAGGCATGGCCAACCTGTGGCTCTCCAGATGTAGTGAAACTACACATCCCAGCATGCCCTGCCACAGTTTTAGCATTCCATAATAGCAAAACTGTGGCAAGGCATGATGGGACTTGTAGTTTTACAACAGCTGGAGAGCCACAGGTTGGCCAGGCCTGCACTACATCACCAACACATTAGAAGAATGAACCAACTTACAATCACAATTAGCTAGAAGACATTTCAGACAACTAAGGACAAAGCACAGATGTTTAAATTTTTATAAAAAAAAAAAAAAAAACTCACCATCCTGCCCTGGCCGATCCAAATCCCGGACATGAGTCGCACCAACCACTTCTGGCGAAATGAGAGTACGCACAGGCTCCTCCCAATCCCGATAAGACGCTCGGAAGGGGTGTCCACCCCCGGTTTGGCGGGCTGATTTAGCCTCCTTCGACATCTTAGCCTTGACACGGCGCTTGATGTCGTAGAATCGCTTACGACACGTGCCCTCGGTCCGCCTCACCACACCCTCACTATTAACAGCCGCAACGACCTTCCCCCACAGAACAGTCTTCCTGCGTGACGACACCTTTGCAGCATCATGGCCAAACAACTGTCGATGATGCCTCATCAGCTCCCGCACCAATGCCATATTCTCAGCGTAGCTGAATTTAACATTGCGGCCTGTCTTTGTAGTGGTGCGTGGCTGCGGAGCCACAACACCATCACTATCACTATTACTGGAGGCCGCAGCAGCAACCTCCCCCTCCTCCTCACTAACCTCCTCCACCTCACTCACCTCCTCCACCTCACTCACCTCCTCCACCTCACTCACCTCCTCCCTCTCACTCACCTCCTCCACCACACTCACCTCTGACTGGGACATAATCAGGACAAACAACAAATAACACTGAGGAAAAAAAACAGTAAACACACTCCTCCACTACCACTACACACCAAACACACACAAACACACACACACACACACACACACACACACACACACACTCACAAACAATGACAAGAGACGTTAAAAAAAATACAATGACAAAAAACTTGACAGACTTTTAAATAACTACACAACAAGTATGACAAGACTACTTACACACACAGTACAGCACTCAACAATCGAAAAGAACCTCCTCAAATCCGCCACAAACTCCAAACTACTCACCAACTCCTAACACACCTTCCTCTCACCTCTCCACTAGCTAAACCCACGAGGTGCGGATGGTTTGGGGCGTTTTTATAGTAATGAGCACAGACACTCCTCCATCACGAATCAAAGCAATCACGGACGAGTGACAAAAACGAAACTTAGAAAAAAAACGCGGCCGGGAACGGATAAACACTGCCGTAACAGAAATGTGACGCAGTCGTAAAAAAAAAACCTCACAGCACGGCCGCAAAACCACTAAATCGGCCGCATTCTACCTTACAAAACCACGAATAACATCGACATCGGAAAACACGAAAAATACAAATACGACAGCTTAGTAAATGAGGCTTAACATTTTCAAAAGGTTGCAAATTCACACATTCGATGTCATTCGTGATGAATCTCCCTCCAAATTGGTACAAATACGAATTTTAGTAAATTTACCCCCATATGTTAGACAGACATTAGGTCGACAGGGTGAAAAAGGTCGACAGGGTCAAAAGGTCGACATGGAAAATGGTAGCCACCGAGCCTGAAGCATGGCGAGTGAAGCGAGGGTATGCCTTTCTACAATTTGGGGTCCCAGATGACAAAACTATCCACACAAACCACAAAATTGCAAAAAACATGGTGTCTACCTTTTTTTATGTCGACCATTTTCATGTCGACCTTTTGACCGTCGTTCTTTTGACCCTGTCGACCTTTTGTACTGTCTACCTTTTACATGTCGACCTTTTGACCCTGTCGACCTAATGTCTGTCTATCTTTTATATCACACCCATATGGGTCATGTATGTTTATGTGTTTAAGTTTTTTTTTAACTTGCAGATTGGAGTTACAGGTATTTTTTCTCAATATTAGTATCTATACTACAGTACTATAGTAGAGTTTTATTTAATTAGGAGTTACAGAAGTCAACTCAGTATATGGTATCACTGAGTGATCTGCTATAGTTCTGCGATACAGAGTCATCATATCACCCCCATAATGGGGAATATTCCCAGTCTTCTAGCAGCACCTTACAGGGAATTACAGTTCCAGATGTGATAAGACCTGAGCTGTATGTTAGGAACAAGGTGTAAGTATGGTGCACATTATAAACAACTGTTAAATGGACTATTCTCGTGTAAATTATGAAATCTAGGGGGAGATTTATCAAAGCTATAGAGAGATAAAGCGGAGAGAGATAAAGTACCAACCAATCAACTCCAAACTGACATTTTTCAAACACAGCTTGAAACATGGCTGATATAAGCTGATTGGCTGGTACTTTACCTCTCACCACTTTATCTCTTCCCAAGGTTTGATACATCTCCTCCAAGACACTGATGGAATTCAATCCATTGGAATTCAACTCCAGGACATAGGTGTGCAATGATGAATGCAATGGATGAAAGGTTAGGGTAAATTGTGAAATAGAGAGGTTGGCGCACCAGCACTGTCGCACATAGGCCCTCATTCCGAGTTGTTCGCTCGCTAGCTGCTTTTAGCAGCATTGCACACGCTAGGCCGCCGCCCTCTGAAAGTGTATCTTAGCTTAGCAGAATAGTGAACGAAAGATTAGCAGAACTGCTAATAAATAATTCCTTGCAGTTTCTGAGTAGCTCCAGACCAACTCCTAGATTGCGATCACCTCAGTCCGTTTAGTTCCTGGTTTGACGTCACAAACACGCCCAGCGTCCGGCCAGCCACTCCCCCGTTTCTCCAGCCACTCCTGCGTTTTCTGCTGGCATGCCTGCGTTTTTTAGCACACTCCCTGAAAATGGCCAGTTTCCGCCCAGAAACACCCACTTACTGTCAATCACACTACGATCAGCAGAGCGATTGAAAAGCTTTGTTCGCCCGTGAGTAAAATAGCATAGTTTTGTGTAAAATTGCTTAGCGTGTGCGCCCTGCTGTGTATACGCATGCGCAGAACTGCCGGATTTTAGCCTGTTAACAATTCAGCGAGCGAACAACTCGGAATGACCACCATTGTTAAATGACCTTTCATGACTGGAGGTTTCGTTCATTGGCTGTTCCAAGCAACCAGACTGGATGCTTCCGAGATGCGTTTTCTTTACGCTGGGTTTACTCCAATGATGCATTCTCATCTTTTTCTGCTTATTTCCACTGTATTCTCCTTCACATGCTGTATATACATTTATATTTCTTAACACTAGTGGGAGCTTCCATTCTGTTTTCTCTGCTCAGATAAAATGGAATATCAGCCACTGACTCCAGTGAAACAGCTCCCCCTGAAATGGAAGAATATAAGAATATGTGTGGTGCAATTCCATACAACTTCAATACAAATTTAGCAGGAGGCATCTGTAGTTGATAGAGGTCTCCTGCATGCAACTACGGGATCCAGTGCTGCATCTGAGGACACAGCAACGGATAACCATCGCAACCTTTGGTTGTGACTCACGATGGTATGGTAGCAGGTCTTGTCAGTCTGTGGAAGTCGAAGCTTACTTAGACTGTCTGTCGGATCCAGTCAGCCAGGTACAGGAAGTTTGCATACGACAGTGCAGACCCTGCGCCCAACATGCCTACAAAACGGAGGCTGTACACGCCCTTGTTTGGCACAGCGGTGCCGGTTGCCACCCCCTAAAAACCGCAGCTAAGGGAAGGGGTGCTGCGAACGTTATCGTAAGACCCACTCTGCACATACACAGACCACAAACCATCAAGTCTGCATACAAATCCCAACCAGGCCCATAAAACACCTAAATAAGTTTGATTGGCCGGTTAGTGCAGCCATACTTGCATGTTTTACCACTACAGCTGTGACAATGGTTTGCAGATTTTAGGGAAAGAGGAAAACACATGGAAATTTTTTGATTTCTTCTAGTCAGAGACAGATTGCTCACTAGTCACTGAATGAGCTTCATCATCACAGACTCCTCACAACGCACACAGGACTTGGCAGCACATCAGAGAGTCTGCCAGCAAATTCTTGCACAACAGCCAGGCCTGTTCCCACACAGCAGCCACTGCTTGGTGATCAGCCAGCAGTGATTACCCACAATCCTATGAATGCAAAATGGGTCACAAATCTACAACTAAAGTTATAAGAAGCCGATCTGCCAACCTGCTGGGCATATGGTCGGCCATACATCATAAGTGTTAAAATTGCATTTCTACTTTATCTCAAAATGCTGCAATTTTTAAACATTTACATATTTTAGGAGGGGTCTGGGACTGAGGGTCGACAGCACAAAGGTCGACACACCTTAGGTCGACGCCAATTGGTCGACACACCTTAGGTCGACATGGACAAAAGGTCGACAGGAACAAGGTCGACATGGAAAAAGGTCGACATGAGTTTTTTATGTTTTTTTGGTGTCGTTTTCTTCGTAGAGTGACCGGGAACCCCAATTAGTGCACCGCGTCCCCTCGCATGGCTCGCTTCGCTCGCCATGCTTCGGGCATGGTGCCTTCGCTCCGCTACCGCTTCGCACGGCACACTTTACCGTTCCAATCGTAGTCCACGTGGATCGTTAAGTATGAAAAGGTTCAAAAAAAGAAAAAAATCGTGAAAAACTCATGTCGACCTTGTTCCTGTCGACCTTTTGTCCATGTCGACCTTTGTCCATGTCGACCTAAGGTGTGTCGACCAATTGGCGTCGACCTAAGGTGTGTCGACCTTTGTGCTGTCGACCTGGAGTCCGGATACCATTTAGGAGACATTGGGACTGATAATGTAGGGGTATACATGTCCACGTGGCCCTGGCCACACCCACACAGCTCTAGTCATACTCACACATCGCTGGTCACACCCACACAGCACTGGTCACACCCACACAGTTCTGGCCACACCCACACAGCACTGATCATACCTCCTCACCTTCCCACAATAGGCCCTTCATCATATTTAGCTCTAGGACCATGCAACCCTTAATCCGACCATGCACTAAAGGAATTGATCCCTATATGTAATTTGTATTCTGTCCTATCCTTGTAATATCATATAACACATCAAATATGACCACAGAGAATGATATATACTCCCCCAAATAGTCAATTTCTACATTATTTGGATAACTTCCTTTATTTGTGTTAAGGGGCCCAATTAAGACTTCAGCTGGTCAGGAATTTGGCCAGATGCTCCGAGCAGCATTCTGCAGATCTCTAGGCTTGTCAGTGAAAGCAGAATTTTTGTTAGCTTTTTAAACAACCACCTAGAAGTAAATTTGCACAGGGTTAAACCACCAAGGTTTCCAACATTTATGCACATACTGGGCTACTCTCCCAGAATGGCCAGGTGGCTCCAGGCCTCCAGAGAGTGTAGCACACACTGCCCGGTTCCCAACACAGTGGTGCAGACAGCGGAGTGAGTACACATTTTACTGCAAATTGTGTCTCCATGTGCCTCACACCTGCACCTCCTCAGTAGGGAGACATGTATGAAGTGCAGGGGCCTCATACGCATCTGGAATTGGATGCTTGGCTTGACCTCGAATTTTAGGAAGCACCCTGTTTGATGGACCCTGATAATCAGGGCAGGTTTTTGCTATGGGGTGCGTCTAGCTTACTGACGGTCGGGATGCAGCAGTTGAAATTCCGGTGCCGCTATCCCGACACCATTCGTAATGCCGTTGCCGGAATCCCAAAAGCCGGCATCCCGATTGTAAGTATGCTGAGGACTGTTAAGGTTAGGCCACTGGGGGGTGGGGGGAGGGGATAGGTTTAGGCACTAGGGGGTGGGTTAAGGGGGGTACACACCGAGCGATGTTCACTTAATTTCTAAGCAATCTGACTAGATTCCTTGGAAATTAAGAACACATTGCTCTGTGTGTAGGGGTGTCGGCGACAGCGATGCGCGGCCCAGACGTCGCTATCGCCGGCTCTAGATTTGGCATGCATGCATGCATAGGCGTGCGCAGCTAATTTTATTAGGGGGTGCACCATCTTTTGGGCGTTGCTAGCACTATTTTACATTCTCTCATTAAAATCACATGGCTTAATCTAATTTCTCACTAGCAGGGTCAGACTGGCCCACAGGGGTACAGGGGAAACCACCCGTGGGCCCCACTGCCTGGGGGCTCTCCTCCTTCTCTAGTGATCAGGTTCCAGACTGTGTTCTTGAATGATACATTATACATATGGGTGGTCATTCCGAGTTGAGCGCTCGTTATTTTTTTTCGCAACGGAGCAATTAGTCGCTAATGCGCATGCGCAATGTCCGCAGTGCGACTGCGCCAAGTAAATTTGCTAAGAAGTTTGGTATTTTACTCACGGCATTACGAGGTTTTTTCTTCGTTCTGGTGATCGTAGTGTGATTGACAGGAAGTGGGTGTTTCTGGGCGGGAACTGGCCGTTTTATGGGAGTGTTTGAAAAAACGCTGCCGTTTCTGGGAAAAACGCGGGAGTGGCTGGAGAAACGGGGGAGTGTCTGGGCGAACGCTGGGTGTGTTTGTGACATCAAACCAGGAACGAAACTGACTGAACTGATCGCAGTGGCAGAGTAAGTGTGGAGCTACTCAGAAACTGCTAAGAAGTGTCTATTCGCAAATCTGCTAATCTTTCGTTCGCAAATCTACTATGCTAAGATTCACTCCCAGTAGGTGGCGGCTTAGCGTGTGCAAAGCAGCTAAAAGCAGCTTGCGAGCGAACAACTCGGAATGACCACCATGTTACCTTATACTGCACATTACTATGATGTATTCTCTACAGTGCATTGCCAATATTTATATTGTACATAATCATGCACGCACTAGCAGTATTTATATATTTGTCAAGGGGCCCAGCCCATGCACTCACTAATGGTTAGGCAAACCAATGTAGCACCTGGCCACACCCCCACTGGAGACTGACCACACCCCTAAACATGGGCCCCTACCACTGCATTCCCTGGTGGGCCCTTCATGCCCCAGTCCGACACTGCTCCCTAGTTACTAATAATACAAGTAAATATAATACACCCCAGAGAAATGAAATAAAACATAATGGTGCGACCACCGGCTGGTACTGACTGTCCGCCACAACATACTGTAATCCTGAGTCCTAGCTGCTGCTGCACCCTATCGCTGCTTACACTTCCCCAACCTATCCTTGACCTAGTGACGGAACTAGAGAGTGGTGGGTCTAGGTCAGGGGTGGGCAATTATTTCAGCTGAGGGGCCACTTGACACTTTCCTGTCAGTATTCGAGGGCCGCACACAAAATAGCAGCTCCCCTCCTCCTCCATGCGCCAAAAATATAGGGATGTGGCTTGTGTGGAAGGGGCGTGGCCAATAAATCATACAGATTCATATTAGGCTGCACAATAGTCTCCATTATTTAAATGATGCCACACAGTAGCGCCACTTACACACATTACACCAGGTAGAGCCCCTTTTACATTACAGCAGGTAGAGCTCTCTTTTACACACTGTGGGTGGGGGGGGGGGGAGGGTTTGGGTTAGGCTGCGGGGAGGGGAGGTTAGGGTTGGGCACCCCCCTCGGAGGGTTAGGGTTAGGCTACTGGGGAAAGGGCCCTAGGTTTAGGCAGCCATGGGGGGTGGTTAGGGTTAGGCAGCAAGGGTTAGGTTGCGGGGAGGGAGGGTTAGGGGGTTGGGTGAGAAGGGATTACACCCCTTACTCACCCCTGTCAGTTTCGAGATATCGGGATCCCAGCGTCTGTATTTTGACCGACGGGATCCCAAGTGGCGGTGAATCATACTGATCCAACACATACACAGAGCTACATATACATAGTTACACAGACACATATACAGAGTTACAGACATACAGTATACATAGAGTTACACAGACACATATAGAGCTACAGACACGTATACAGAGCTACAGACACATACAGAGCTACAGACACATATACAGAGCTATAGACACATATAGAGTTACACAGAGACATATACATATACAGACACATACACAGAGTTACAGGCACATTATCATTTACAGTTACACAGACATAATATAAGTTATGGTCCCTCATACCTTAAATGAAAGAATGTCACTGCATGAAAACTTTGACTTCTTTGGAAGTCCATCATCCTACCTGCCATGCATAATAAAGTGCAGGAGCATCAGGGCTGTGCTCCGTGCTGGATAGCCCCGCCCCCTGCAGGGACACTACTTCCTCCTTCTTTCTTCCTTCTGATAATCAGGGATGGCCCATTGAAGGAGGGGGGCCCAGGACACATGCCCCGAGAGACCCCTGCTACTGAGAGCCCTCCATTCTCCGCACGGCAAAGCAAGCAGTCCTTCACCCTGTCTCAGAGGCGGAGCTTTGCCTGGCTGGGTGAGTGAGAGTAGCAGGGGGAGGAGGAGCTGCGCTGACAGGGAGCAGGGGGGGAGAGATCGCATAGTGCCGGCTGCGGTTAAGAGAGCCCCGCTGCCGCAGGCATCAGCTCGCAGCCGCTGCTAGTGACCTGGGCTGGAAGCTGGCCGGGACAATGACAAGCGGCCCTGTCGGGCCGCTTGTCATTGCATGCAGGTGGGAGGCAGCGGGCCGGGCAGGATCGGTTCGCGGGCCGCATCCGGACCGCGGGCCGTATTTTGCCCACCCCTAGTCTAGGTGCATATACATCGCCCAGCCCCCCCTCCCCCATCCCACACTGCTTGCAACCCCTGCACCTACACCCTTATTTAGAGTGGGCCACTCTGTAAAGTACAGGAGATTTAGGGGGCCGAACATTTGAGTTTTAATATAACACAAGTTTACATTTTACTCATACAGTATGCCATCTGAGCCACATTTGCCTCTTTCTACGCCATCAAGCTCTCTATATATGTAGGACACCAGCATTTGTCAAACATATCCCCATGCTCACCAGCTCCTGACAGTAGTGCCCCTTCTTCACACAGAATGGGACGAAATTCACATTACGCCACACAGTATGAGCCAAAATTTACTTTACGCCACACAGTATGAGCCGAAATTCACATTACACCACACAGTATGAGCCGAAATTCACATTACGCCACACAGTATGAGCCAAAATTTACTTTACGCCACACAGTATGAGCCGAAATTCACATTAGACCACACAGTATGAGCCGAAATTCACATTACACCACACAGTATGAGCCGAAATTCACATTACGCCACACAGTATGAGCCAAAATTTACTTTACGCCACACAGTATGAGCCGAAATTCACATTAGACCACACAGTATGAGCCGAAATTCACTTTGCGCCACACAAAATGAGATGAAATTCACTTTACTACACACAGTATGAGCTGAAATTCACATTACACCACACAGTATGAGCCGAAATTCACTTTGCGCCACACAGTATGAGCTGAAATTCACTTTACTACACACAGTATGAGCCAAAATTCACATTACGCCACATAGTATGAGCTGAAATTAACATTACACCACACAGTATGAGCTGAATTCACATTACGCCACATATTATGAGCTGAAATTAACATTACGCCACACAGTATGAGCTGAATTCACATTACGCCACACAGTATGAGCCAAAATTGACATTACGCCACACGGTATGGGCCAAATTCACTTTACGCAACACAGTATGAGCCACCCCCTTGCGTCTCTCAACCACACTATACTCTCCTCCCTGCGTTGCTTCTCAGCCATACCATCTCCCCGCTGCATTTCTCAGCCACACTATCACCCCCCCCCCCCCCCCCGTTTTGTCTCTCAGTCACATCATCCAGGGGTGTATCTAGGGGTCCGAGCACCCCTGGCAAAGTAAGGGACTGGCACCCCCCCCCCCCCTCCCTCATAGTTAAAATATGGAAGTCGCATGTGCCAAAAAGGGGCATGGCCACACAATTGTACCCTTATTTCATATTACACCACACAGTAGTGTCCCTTACTCACATTACAATGCACAATAATGTTCGTTATTCACATTATGCTGTGCCTCCAAAGAAAAAAAATATATGACCCCCACAGAAAAAAAAAACACACACACCATTGGCCCTACAGAAAAGAAAACATATTAAACAACACAGAAAAAATAAAATAAAAACAAACTGGCTTTCACAAGAAAACAAACAAACAAATTGACCACCGACATGAAAAAAAAAATGAACATACTGTACTGACCCCCGTAGGAAATAAAAAAAAACACATTGGCCCCAACATAAAAAGAACATTGGCATCCACAGCAAAATTAAACACATTGGCCCCCACATAAAAAAAAACCATATATTGGCACCCACAGAAAACAAACACACACATTGGCCTCTACAAAAAAACAAACAAATTGGCCCCCACAGGAAAAAAAAAATCAATGACCCCAAACAGGAAAAATAAATAAAATTATCCCCCACAGAAAAAAAAAAATTGGCTTCCACATTTAAAATATTAAAACACATTGGCCTACAAAAATAAATAAAAAATGGGGTGGACTGTGTATGTTCTTGCATTCGTAGGGGAGTAGGGGGAGTACTCTGTCTAGGGGGCTGACACACACAGCTGACACACTGAGACATAAACAGATGCTGACACACTGATGCTGACAGAGACACACAGAAAGATGCTGACATGCTGAGGCTTACACACTGACACGGATGTTGACACACAGACCCTGACATGCAAATAGACAATGACACACTGAAACACAGACAGATGCTGGCACACTTATGCTAACACAGACACACAGACAGACTCTGACACACAGACAGATGCTGACACTGACACACAGAAACATGCTGACACACTGATGCTGACACAGACAGATGCTGATACACTGATAGATGCTGACACACTGACAGATGTTAACACAGACCCTGACTTACTGACATACAGAAACTGACACTGACAGACGCTGACACACAAACAGATGCTGACACACAAGCTATTTCAGCTTCCCATGATGTGTGTCCCTTGCCTCCCTGCATGCAGCTGCCAAGTGGGGGAGGGGGAGGATACAGTGCAAGCCACAGCCGCCTGGCGGGAGTTTGGGGGGCATCACTAACCTGCACATGCTTCCGTC
The DNA here is from genome assembly GCF_028390025.1 of Pseudophryne corroboree. Lineage (NCBI taxonomy): Eukaryota > Metazoa > Chordata > Amphibia > Anura > Myobatrachidae > Pseudophryne > Pseudophryne corroboree. The sequence continues at coordinate 71,796,058 of NC_086452.1, forward strand.
TGAGGACAAGGTCTCGATTCCAGTTGCTGCAGGCTGCTGGGTCCTAGGGACCAAGTCTTGTATGGCTCCAGGGCACCCCCTGCTATTACACCGTTTGCCTGGCCCTGGATGCCTGGCCCCTCTGTGCGCTCGCTGTCCCTGGTCACTTGCCTCAGAACACACTCGCTTCACTTGCCGCGGCTCCAGTTTGAATGAGCTTCTGTTCTGCGCATACGCAGAAGCTCATATCGCCGCAGCCGCGGATATAGGAATCGGCCAAAGTGGGGCGGAGCACGGCCACTGAAGTCATCGGGAGGGAAGGGGGCATTCCAATCCGCCGCTGCTGACCTGTGTTGTCGTCGTCAGATGCCCGACAAAAATCACAGAAGGCAGCAGCGGCAGACACTGTTCTTCTCGCCAGAGTCCGGCACCACTCCGCTGTCCATGCTACAATCAAGTAACTCTGCAAAACTACAGCTCCCAGCAGCCATTGCTGCCGGAAGCTCACAGCAGCAATGGCTGCTGGGAGCTGTAGTTTTAAAGAGTTACTTGACTGTAGTGCAGACTGCGGAGCGGTGCCGGACCCTGGCGAGAAGAACAGTGTCTGCCGCTGCTGCCTTCTATGGTCTTTGCCGGGCATCCCTGCAGGTGGGGGACACAGGGGCATAGTGAATCTGCCCCTTGGCCACGGGTGGCACAACCAGGCGGCACCCCTCCTCAGCTGGCGCCCCTGGCGAGTGCCATCCTGGCCAATGGCTAGATACGCCCCTGACATCATCATCATCTACCCCCCGCGTCATTTGTCAGCACACCATCATCTCTGTCTCTACTGTGTCATCTCTCAGCAACATAATCATCTCACAACAGTGTCTCTCTGCCAAACCATCATGTTCCACCTGCGTCTCTCACTGCCCCCTCCATTCCACTCTGTGTCGAACAGCCTCCCCCACTTCATTCTGTCTCTCCCCCTTCATTCTATGTCTCTCTGTCCCCCCACCCTTTATTCTATGTTTCACTGTCACTTCCCCGCACCCCCTCTTCATTGTACAGTATGTCTCTCTGTCCATCCATCCTTTTCTATGTGTCTCTGTGTGTCCCCTCTCACCTTCTATGTCTCTGTGTCCTGCCAGCCGCCTCACCTTCTGGGAGCCAAGAAGAGATGGAGGATGGTGAGGTCAGGCAGTAGCATTAGCTTCATTGTCGCACTCCCAGCAGCCGTCCTAACAAGGTAGGAGCTGCACTGCTGTAGTGAAGTCATGCCGCCGAACACCACAGGCCTTCATCGGCGCAATGGTGGGCGGGCCGGCGCGGGTGCAACACCAGGGTGGCGGGGGGTAAGGGTACGACACCCTTGCCAGAACGCTACTAACGGTCGAGGACATTTGGACCGGCCCAATCCGCCCCTGCGCACCGCCGAACTAACTTGGTTAAACTGAAAATAAAGTACAGCTCCAGCTTCCGGCAGCAAGGGCTGCTGGGAGCTGTAGTTTATTTTCAGCTTGAACGCTGTAGTGCCGGCTCCTACTCAAGTCAGGCATGCCGCGGGATCCGCTCTGACTCGTCGGGATCTATGCCTCCGCTTTGACAGCATAGGTAAATCCAGTAATGGTGAGGGGGGTGCCGGACATTAGGGGGTGCCTGTGCGCACCAGGCACCCCCCATGTGCACGCCTATGCATGCCAAATCTAGTAGATCGCTCATTTCACCGCTGTGTGAAATGAGTGGTCCCCGCGTCCCCCCCTCTCTCAGCACACATCGCGCTGTGCTGAGTGAGGGAGAGAGATGTGTGCTGAGCAGCAGGGCTGTTTCTAGCCAATTTGGCTCCCAGTGCGAGATTTAAAAATGCGCCCCCCCATGACATAAAAAAATGTGCCCCCCCCCCACACACACACCTAGATAAAAAAAAACTTGCGCGTGCACCCGGCAAGGGGGCGTGGCCTCATCTAAATGGGTATGGCCTCATTTAAATGGCCATGGCCTCGTCTGAAAAGACTACCTCACAATCCAGTTTTTGACCCTGCTCCAACAGATCACGACCATCACAGGAAAAAAAAATTCTACCATATTAAGCCCCACACAGTACTGCCCCCTGCACCATATTATGCCACACACCGCAATGCCCTTGATACATTAAATCCCCACACTACGGCAGGCAAGAGTCCCCATTTCACACATTACGGCAGGTGTCCCCATTTTACACATTGAGAGAGAGAGAGAGAATACTTACAGAGGCGATTACCGCTCTTCGGCCCGCCTCACCAGTCGCTCCTCGTGCCGGCCTTTCCCTCTTCCTAACTTGGATCCCCCTCTGTACTCCGCTCGGGGGGGGGGGGTTCGCGGAGTGACGGGGTTGCGTCGTGACGTAACGACGCAACCGTGTCATTCCGTGAAACTCCGCCCCCCGAGCGGGTTACTCGGGGAGAAATAGGAGGGGGATGCAGGGAGCCACAGTTAGTGCCGCGGCGGGCGCCCAGTGCGGTTGCACTGCTCGCCTGCCCCAAGAAACGGCCCTGCTGAGCAGTCTGTGATAGATTGCTCAGCACACATCTCCGGAAGAAATCTCCCATGTGTACCCCCCTTTAGGGTTAGACTGCGGGGGAGGGGAGGTTAGGCTGCATGGAGGGAGGGTTTGGGGGGGGGGGGTACAGGGAGATGGTAAGTATAGTGAATGTGGGCTAGGCTGTCATTAAAACATCATTTAGTTGTTTAAACCTGGACAAGCTGTGTGGACTGTGGAGATCATAAGGGCAGGATTCAGATATAGGTGCAGACACGACTTTTGCCGCAGACGAATCTGCGTCTTTATGTTAATGGCACTCCGATGCACAATTGCAGAGTTTAAACCAGTGCATTCCGTCAATGTGCGTATTTAGACGTATCTTCAGTACACCATCGAAACTGCAACCCCCACATGGCAGCTGCTTCCGGAGCCGCTGGCTGATAAATATATATATATATATATATATATATATATATATTAAATATATATTAAATCGATATATATTAAATCGTAGACGTGACACAGTGGCCACCAATGCACATTTCGCTCCATGTCGGGCTTCCTCAGGGCAGTAGTGAGTACGTCTACGATTTCATATATATTCATACATTCCCAATTGTTATGACACAGCTCCATGCGCATCCCGCTGCGGTCTTTATTAAGATAGCAGCGGTAAAAGCCATAAGAGACCCGAGCGGTGCACAGGATGTCTGATCATAACGGCCCCACACAGCGGGGACGCCCACTGAAAGTTTGTTGCACCAAACATGAACATTATGCTCTACCAGCAATAGAATTAGATATTAGAAATTATATGTATTCAGGAGTATAAAATTATTTGTGAATATTAAGTGTAGCTATCAAGAAGAAAGCCTGTTTAATGTATATCTAAACGAACATTATTTATAAGAATAGAAGTCTGCATGCAATATCACCAACATATAGCTGCAGCTACCTACTAAAATAATAAAAATTTTAGGGGCTGAGAATCATAATCCCTAGCATTTGAATCCATATATATTAATATTATATGATCACAGGCCAAATATAAACGTATGGGAAATAATACACTTACTAGCTGTTTGATATAAAAATTGCAATCCAAGAAATATAACTAACCATTGATACAAAGTTACAAGCACTACTTATTAATGTAAAATGTAACAATCTACAACAAAGCCTGTATAGTGAAAAAAAAACATGGTTATAAGGATTAAATAAGGTCTGGACTAACATTCTCCATAATTACAGGAGCCTGAATGTAATATTATCATTACTATGGTTATAGGGATCTATCATTAACATCATTGTTGGTGTATATGGATCGTTATAATACCTGAATATTAAAAACAACGTGACTCAGTGCTGGGAAGTATAATCCCAACTATAACTATTTGAATTTATATATGAAAACATTACATAATTACAGGCTAATAACAAACTATTTGCAAACATCATATTTATTAGTCGTTGGATTCAAAAGCCACGACCCAGGAAACCATAGTAATCATTGGGGTCGATTCAATTCGGCAACAGTTTAATATCGCCGGGAATTAGCTCCTGACTCTATTCAATTCAGCTCCAGTTAAGTCGGCGATGGCCCGTTCTCGCCGACTTAACAGGTAGTTTTGTCGGGAGAACGGGCATTCTCTGACTTATCTACCCGCGGCGATGCTGATTCCCGACAGAATCCTGACAGAATCAGCCTCGCGCCGGCCGCGCGGCAGCACTTTTGACGGGTTTCTTCTCTCATCCCCCGGGGATGAGAGAAGAATTCCCAACAATTAAGGGTCAGTCGTCGCTGTATTGAATAGCGCCGGGAGCAAACTCCCGGTGCTATTCAACTGTTGCCGAATTGAATTGACCCCATTGATACTAAGTTACAAGTACCACTTATTATGTAGCCATTGAGGGCTATACTATATTGCAAATTGGTACCTATTCTCCTGTGTGTGGAGTAAACATCATAGTACACATATTCACTCTGTGCTTACATTTCACTGGTAGCATACATATGGGAATCAATATAATAGGCGAATAAGAGACGTGACACACAGCATATTTTTAAATCTTTATTGACATTTCTTGTATTTCCTTCACAACCCCTTTTTTTCCCCCTAAATTTCTTTACTTCGCTCAATTTATAAAAATAAATACTGATCACGATTTATAAGCTGCACAGGCTGTTGAACAGAGTATTGGTGCTGATACCTGTTTTTAAATTAAAACTAATAAACTGGATTTTAACAATAATTTAATTTAGGGGACGGAGTGCACCCAATTAAACCCAATTCTTTTTCTTTTCCGTTATTTAACATATTCTTGTAATTGGGGGGTGGCACCCAACACGGACGGCATTATCAAATATAGATACTTAATTGTTCCAATTATTGAGTCCAATGTTCCCTTTAAAATAATCATTGATATTCAGGTGCAGAGAAATCTCTTCTCTGTATGACTGTATTATGTATAAGAGTAATTATTGCAGCTGGTCTGTGGGTTACAGCTCCCAGCTCAGCTTTTGCAACAACAAAAAAAGAGCAATGTAAATTGAGTGACATACTGCAGAGATTAATCCTTTCTGTGACTGCTGCACAGGGATCACACAACCTCTATTCATAGGGCCAGTGGCGTAAGTTCGTCCCAGTCGCCCAGAAGCATGGTAAATGTTGGTGTCCCCCTACATATACACACACACCATTTGTAGCTATCCGGCACTCAGGGTGAACAGTAGCTGCGTGCTCAGGTACCTTTCCCAATAGTAATATACATACACATAAAAAGTTGACGCACTCCAAGTCAGTCATTACAATAAAAACAGATACCAGCATACCTTTATAGTACACCTACTGTGCTCCCTCACCCACCAGCAGGTCTCGATGGAGATGTTTTGGTGCAGCGGTGTGCCGATATATATAAAAAACACACAAACACCTCACTCACTTAAAAGCACACACACGCCTCTTTCACTTAAACACACATACGGCGCTTTCACTTTAACACACAAACGCCTTTCACTTAAACACACACATACCTCTTTCACTTAAAAACACACACATGCCTCTCACACATGCCTCTTACACACACACATGCCTCCTTCACTTAAAAACACACACGCCGCTTTCACTTAAAAACACACATGCCTCTCACTTACACACACATACCTCACACACACACACACACACACACACACACACACACTCAGAAATGGACACCCCTCCATATATTTGTAAGGTAGCGTGTACCCAGACAAGGTGTGTGCTCTGTACATAAGTGGTCATTCCGAGTTGATTGCAGCCAGCAACTTTTTGCTGATGCTGCGATCAACTAGTCCACGCCTATGGGGGAGTGTATTCTAGCTTAGCAGGCTGCGATCGCTTGTGCAGCCCTGCTGTGCTAAAAAAAATTCACACAAAACAAGACCAGCCCTGGACATACTTACCCTGTGCGATGGATCCAGCGATGATGGGCCCGGCTTTGACGTCACTCCTCTGCCCCCCGTTGTCCTGGACATGCCTGCGTTTTACTCACCACTCCCCGAAAACACTCTCCAACGGTCCGGATCCTCCCTGCCACACCTCCTTCCAGTCAATCTTCTTAGCGGTCGCCTCTGCAACCGCTTCCGTCGGTAGGCGCGACATAACCCGGCAACCTCTGTTGCCGGGCAATGTTGCGCACAGCATCCGCCATGCATGCGCATTCCGCACCCGTTCGCAACGCAGAGAGAAACTGCTGCGTGCGAATGGGTCGGAATGACCCCCATAGTCCTATAAAAATGCTCAAATGCCTTCTTTAATCCTTGCCTCTCACACACGTGCCTCTCACTTACACACACACACACATGCCTCTCACTTACACACACGCCTCTCACACACATGCCTCTCACTTACACACACACATGCCTCTCACTCATGCCTCTCATTCACACACACACACACACACACACACACACACACACACGCCTCTCACACATGCCTCTCACACACACACATGCCTCTTTTACTTGAACACACAACTTTCCTTAAAAACACACACACACCTCACTCAAAACATACACACACAAAAGTATACAAAGTGTTACCAGTTTCTTGTGCGCAAAAAAACCTCCTATAATGCAGCTAGTTAAGTATATCAGAGTAACGCATCCGTATTACTCAGGGGGAGTGATTTGAAAGAAGAAGATAGATATACACCATCTAGCGCTAAGGAGAATACCACATTCACAATATATTTTTCTATAAAACACCACACACAAACGTCTGCCACCAATAGGAAAAATAACACAATTGGTAGTACTTAACGTTTAGAAAAGTGGTCAACATATGGGCAGGTGTTTCTTAATCCATGGATATCGACAATTTTGTCATGTGAAAAGAAAAAAACGTATAATTGTGCAGATTATTTCAAGTAGATTGCGAGTTTTATTAAATGGATCCACTTACAAGTGTAGACTTTAAATTGAGCCTGATTGAGTTCCAAAACTGGCAGAATACAGCAACGGACAGGTGCATCGATTTTCAAAGTCGTAGGGGGACTTTCATGCAGACTCCATAATGAGAATGCACAATACCATAAGGAAGAAATATAGATAGTGCAAGTATGTAAAAACAATCCACAGTTTTAATACACATATACACTTACAAAAACTTGATAGAAATACAGCATAACGGGTGCCCCACTGGCAAGACAGCAAAGGTGAGTTCCTGATGTTCGAGGAATAATCCAGCTCTCACTTCCGGAATGTGAGTACTGTACCAAACCCAAGGTCTTTAAGCCGAGCGGGGTGTCCCTTCCAAAGCCACGCTAGACGCGTTTCAGACCGAAGTCCTTCCTCAGTAGCATGGCTCATAACCTCCCAGAACCTCCTTATATTGAGAGAGAAACAGGTGCTCCAAATCGCTGCTAATCGCTGTCTTCCTCGTTTCCGGCATGTGCGACACAACCGGAACCGGAAGTGACGTCAGGATTTGCGTTCCACACAGACAGGAAGTTCTCCATATGCGTTCCACATATCGTGGAACCGGAAGTGGGGAAACATTTATCATTCCGCTTGATTAGAGATAGTTTAAATACATTCCATAATTCATTATTATGATAAGTAGTACAAACGGAAGTCCATGGGTAAATTCTGTACACAGCCGGAGCTAAATAATCATACAAAACATATAAAAAAAAAAACATATATATATTTATAAAAGAACATATATATATATATAAAAAGACATATTTAAAAAGGCATATATTTAGAGATTGATATCATCACGAATCCAAAAAGAATAAATCAATAGAGTAATAAATATTTATATATAAATATACTAATAAATATACGAGGTCTATTCATATTAGGTTAAAAAGCATTTAAGCTCGAAGTCGACATTCAAGCCCTTGGGTACAAGGGTGCTTAGAGAATGTACCCACCGCATCTCAGCTTGGGATAATCGTTTATCTATATCGCGGCTTCTGGGTTTAGGTAATATTAATTGAATACCCCAAAAATTCTTTATGAAACATTCCTTTGATTCGTGATGAGTGTGAAAATATGCAGAGACATTGTGAGTTAAAAGGGATTTCCGGATATTATAAATATGTTCGGCTGCTCTCACTTTTAATTTTCTAGTGGTCTTACCCACGTAGAACAACCCGCAAGTACATTGTAAAAGATACACAACGTTTTTAGAATGGCATGTAATAAATTCGTTAATTGGATATATTTTATTATCAATATTTAAACTACTACATTTTTTCTCTTTGATTTTCACAGTCTTACACATAAGGCAATCTCCACATCGATGGAAGCCCTTTGTTCTGACACTCTGTCGGACCTCTGTTGTTAAATTACTTTTTACTAAATGATCTTTTAAAGAGGGTGCCTTCCTATAAACAAAGGTTGGTTTATTAGGGATTGCACTACCTAAGATTGGGTCTTGTTGTAGTAGTTTCCAATTATTACTAATAACCCTTTCTATCTCGCGGTGACAATTACTATATTGGCTAAAAAAAGCCCATTCATGTTTGTTATATTTTGTGTTATCCTGTTTTGTTTTAGTTTTCAAAAGATCCTTTCTTTCAACTCGATTTATTTTATCTCTAGCATTTTGCAAAAGATCATCAGAGTAACCCTTTGCACTTAATCTCAATGATACCTCATCTAATTGCACCTCGCATATGTGATCGTCTGTGCAATTACGTTTAATCCGAGAAAATTGCCCAAATGGGATAGCGGTCAGCCAGTTTTTATGATGCTGGCTAGAAGTGTTTATAAAACTATTTGAATCCGTCTTTTTCCTAAAAGTTTTGGTTTTTAAAAGGCCATCCTCAATATATATGTTAAGATCTAAAAAAGACACTTCTAGAGGACTACAGGAGAAAGTGAATACAATCGAAAATGAATTAGAGTTAAGATCTGTACACCACTGGTTAAAAAGATCCGTGCCACCTCTCCATATAAAAAGCACATCATCGATAAAACGATGCCAGGACACCAGGCCCGCCCGATGGCAGGGTGGCGTGCTGGCGGCGGGCCTGGTGTCCTGGCATCGTTTTATCGATGATGTGCTTTTTATATGGAGAGGTGGCACGGATCTTTTTAACCAGTGGTGTACAGATCTTAACTCTAATTCATTTTCGATTGTATTCACTTTCTCCTGTAGTCCTCTAGAAGTGTCTTTTTTAGATCTTAACATATATATTGAGGATGGCCTTTTAAAAACCAAAACTTTTAGGAAAAAGACGGATTCAAATAGTTTTATAAACACTTCTAGCCAGCATCATAAAAACTGGCTGACCGCTATCCCATTTGGGCAATTTTCTCGGATTAAACGTAATTGCACAGACGATCACATATGCGAGGTGCAATTAGATGAGGTATCATTGAGATTAAGTGCAAAGGGTTACTCTGATGATCTTTTGCAAAATGCTAGAGATAAAATAAATCGAGTTGAAAGAAAGGATCTTTTGAAAACTAAAACAAAACAGGATAACACAAAATATAACAAACATGAATGGGCTTTTTTTAGCCAATATAGTAATTGTCACCGCGAGATAGAAAGGGTTATTAGTAATAATTGGAAACTACTACAACAAGACCCAATCTTAGGTAGTGCAATCCCTAATAAACCAACCTTTGTTTATAGGAAGGCACCCTCTTTAAAAGATCATTTAGTAAAAAGTAATTTAACAACAGAGGTCCGACAGAGTGTCAGAACAAAGGGCTTCCATCGATGTGGAGATTGCCTTATGTGTAAGACTGTGAAAATCAAAGAGAAAAAATGTAGTAGTTTAAATATTGATAATAAAATATATCCAATTAACGAATTTATTACATGCCATTCTAAAAACGTTGTGTATCTTTTACAATGTACTTGCGGGTTGTTCTACGTGGGTAAGACCACTAGAAAATTAAAAGTGAGAGCAGCCGAACATATTTATAATATCCGGAAATCCCTTTTAACTCACAATGTCTCTGCACATTTTCACACTCATCACGAATCAAAGGAATGTTTCATAAAGAATTTTTGGGGTATTCAATTAATATTACCTAAACCCAGAAGCCGCGATATAGATAAACGATTATCCCAAGCTGAGATGCGGTGGGTACATTCTCTAAGCACCCTTGTACCCAAGGGCTTGAATGTCGACTTCGAGCTTAAATGCTTTTTAACCTAATATGAATAGACCTCGTATATTTATTAGTATATTTATATATAAATATTTATTACTCTATTGATTTATTCTTTTTGGATTCGTGATGATATCAATCTCTAAATATATGCCTTTTTAAATATGTCTTTTTATATATATATATATATATATATGTTCTTTTATAAATATATATATGGTTTTTTTTTTATATGTTTTGTATGATTATTTAGCTCCGGCTGTGTACAGAATTTACCCATGGACTTCCGTTTGTACTACTTATCATAATAATGAATTATGGAATGTATTTAAACTATCTCTAATCAAGCGGAATGATAAATGTTTCCCCACTTCCGGTTCCACGATATGTGGAACGCATATGGAGAACTTCCTGTCTGTGTGGAACGCAAATCCTGACGTCACTTCCGGTTCCGGTTGTGTCGCACATGCCGGAAACGAGGAAGACAGCGATTAGCAGCGATTTGGAGCACCTGTTTCTCTCTCAATATATGGAGGTTCTGGGAGGTTATGAGCCATGCTACTGAGGAAGGACTTCGGTCTGAAACGCGTCTAGCGTGGCTTTGGAAGGGACACCCCGCTCGGCTTAAAGACCTTGGGTTTGGTACAGTACTCACATTCCGGAAGTGAGAGCTGGATTATTCCTCGAACATCAGGAACTCACCTTTGCTGTCTTGCCAGTGGGGCACCCGTTATGCTGTATTTCTATCAAGTTTTTGTAAGTGTATATGTGTATTAAAACTGTGGATTGTTTTTACATACTTGCACTATCTATATTTCTTCCTTATGGTATTGTGCATTCTCATTATGGAGTCTGCATGAAAGTCCCCCTACGACTTTGAAAATCGATGCACCTGTCCGTTGCTGTATTCTGCCAGTTTTGGAACTCAATCAGGCTCAATTTAAAGTCTACACTTGTAAGTGGATCCATTTAATAAAACTCGCAATCTACTTGAAATAATCTGCACAATTATACGTTTTTTTCTTTTCACATGACAAAATTGTCGATATCCATGGATTAAGAAACACCTGCCCATATGTTGACCACTTTTCTAAACGTTAAGTACTACCAATTGTGTTATTTTTCCTATTGGTGGCAGACGTTTGTGTGTGGTGTTTTATAGAAAAATATATTGTGAATGTGGTATTCTCCTTAGCGCTAGATGGTGTATATCTATCTTCTTCTTTCAATACACACACAAAACACAGTGCTTCCAACATTTATCAAAGCCCCCCCAGCACCCCCAACTACACCTTCCCCACCACAGTGCAGCTTGAGGCCAGTGCCTACCTTTGGCTATCATCAGCCTGATGGAGGAACAGAGAGCTTCCCTCGGCTGGCTTGCTTAACTGGAAGGGCCTGGGAGGAGCTGCTCTCTGGAGCTCCCCCTAGCTGCAGCCAGTGCCAGCTCTCTGTATATACAGGAGGCAGCTTCCGTGTCATGGACACAGCTCCTCCGTCTGTAAGAATCATTTTTTTAAAAAGTAGCAGCGAGCGATCGTCAGCGGGAGACAGTGGAGGAGAAGTGCCCCCTTGAGGTCAGGAGCCCGGCGGCAGCCGACTCCACTGCCTCCCACAGTTCCGCCCCTGCATAGGGCTGAATTCAATCAGGGGAGAAGTTCTTGCCCCACGAGCAGGTGCAGTTATATATCGCACTTACGGTACCGTTAGATTCGCAGATATTTTCTTGCAATACACCATATACATGGAAAGATAGAATTTTACAGCAGATAAGAACCACATGGCCCATTCAGTCTGGCCTTTAAAGTTAAGGCATTAGGGTCAGTTTACGAGTGTGGGTTAGGGTCAGGGCCCAGCAACAGAAATCTTGAGACCGGTATACTGATATCTCTGGGACCCCCTACAACCTAAGCAGCGGGTGGCTTTATTTAAAAAAAAAAAGTATATATATATATATATATATATATATAAATAAAATGTACACACATACGTACAGACCGATGCACATGAGGGTCCTGTTTTGTTAGTTGACATGTGAGGGGTGGTGCTGTTGCCATGATTACATGATATATGTCTAGTGCTGCCATGTGAGGCCACTTCTACACATTTTTCCAGGGCTTCGGTAACTACAGGAATTTGGTGCCTTAAAACTAGATTGTGTGAAAAAGGGAAGAACCATGGAAGTGTAAGTGTTGCACACAACCTAATCAATATCAAGCTTCAACAGGTTAAACAAACAAATGCACTACTAAAAGGTGTCTGTTAGTGATTAAAAAATATACATATATCTATATATAACTTGAGCCTCTGTTTGTTTCATGCATGCTCATTATATTATAAATATACGTGTGACAGGCCTGTCAGCTCTCGTTGCTCTTCTCACATGAGCCGAGCCGGCGTTACTTCACCACCGCAGCCCGGGGAAACGCTGTGGAAGAGCTGGCGATGGCAGCATCACGGCAGCTTCGGCTCAGTCTGGGCTGAACACAGTCTCGCGAGATTTGATGTCATCATCTCGCGAGACAGTCTCTGTAGTTCACTGAGTTCCTCGGCTGCCAAGTAGCACTGCTGGTGCTCCCAGGGTCCCCTTATTCCTGGAGAAACCGGGTGAAGGGAAAAGCCTCCTGGAGGGTTGCCACCAAATCCTGGAGAATCCATTATATCAGGGAGAGGTGGCAACCCTATTCCCAATCCGTCCCTGCATACATACATATTCTACACACACAAATACTGTATGTAAAGGGACTCAGGGTGGGGCTGCGGGGTCTTCTGTGTGGAGTCTTTGACTCGCGACTGTCAGTGAGCCTGGCGGGTGGTTTTCCTGCTGGGCAACCTGACTTCGGTGGTGGAGTTAGCGACAGACAGGAAAGCGCCATACATAATGATGGCAGCACAGCACAGAGATGGTGGCGTTTTAAGAGTAGAGGGGGCCCGTGTGCAGACTCCGGGTGGGCTCCCTCCTCTCCATGGTTCTGTAGGCTCCGACACTGTGCAGGTCTACAGAAACATGGCACATGCCATGGTCCGATGACAAATTTCGCACTGCGCATGTGCGACGGACATTTTTGGTGGGATTTTTGTGGCGGCTGCAGCGTCCGTCGTGGAACTCTGGAAAGGTAGGTATTACAATAACATGGGTGCAGTGTGTGTGGTGTGGACCCCCCTGGCATTGCACACTTTGCACCCATGATAGAAACACCAAGTGACGGAGTAAAAGGAGGAGGGGGGGAGGGGGACTATTAATTGTTTTCTTACTTAAATTAAGCATTTGGAACAAACACTTTAAAAAGCAATACGGACCCATTTTTTGTGCCCCTTATCCTTGGGGCCCTGTACGGGTGTCCCCTTTGTCCCCCCTACCTGTCGCTGGGCCTGCCTGGCAGCTGCTCAGATTGAGCAACTGCTGGGGAAATCAAAGTTGTGATGTTACAATTTTTGAAAAAATATTTCACACAATGTAATTTTTTTTTGTTATTAAATCATTTTGGATAAGTTTTAAATGCATGTCTTGATCTAATTCAAACTTTAAAAAAAAAAACAATTTCTGAGTGGTTTTTGGAAAAAATGGCTGTAGTCATTAGGATTAAAAATACCATTGTTTTTATAGGGCTGTATTATTTTTCAGAACTCTGCATTTAAGTCTGTGTCTTCCTGCTGCCTCCATTCCCCTCCTCACATCATGTAACTGCCCTTGTCACATGCAGCCCTAATGGGCCCTACACACTGACAGATCCGCCGCCGAGCTGCCTGACGGCGGATACGGATGACGGGTGACCCGGCGGCGGGGGGGGTGGGGGAGGGCAGTGATGGGGGGGGTGCAGTTTCTTCACTCCCCCCTGTCACCCGGCTCCATAGCAGTGCAGGCAAATATGGACGAGATCGTCCATTTTGGCCTGCATGCACAAGCGACGGGGCACTAGCGATGAACGAGCGCGGGGCCGCGCATCGTTCATCGCTGGTGCCTCCACACTGAAAGATATAAACGGTATCTCGTTCATTAATGAACGAGATCATTCATATCTTTCAGTATTATCGCCCAGTGTGTAGGGCCCATAAGTTTACTAACATGTCATTCATCTCCTGATATACAGTACTCTGTGCTGCTGGGGTAAACTGCTTCCTTCACAATATTACTCTGTTGGTGGTTTCCTGCTGCCTACATTCCCCCCTCCTCACATCATGTCACTGCCCTTTTCACATGCAGCCCTGTTCTTACTAACAGCTGCGTCTCTATGCCTTGTGGCACCCAGTGCATTGAATGTTCCTACTGTGTGCGCTGTCGGCGCGTAACAGCAAAAGTGGGCATGGCCTCATGGGAAGGGGGGTGGCCTGACCCCCATTTTCAGCACTCTACCAATGGTGGAAAATGTATACTGTACAACATATGTAATTTTGACAGGGAAGGTGGGCCCCTCTCAGGTACTGGGCCCCATAGCAGCTGCACTACCTGCACCTATGGTAGCTACACCCTTGAGGTGCTTTGATACTAGCGAAACACACCTGCTTATAGGGTTCATGTTTACCCACTTTGGCAGGTGGACTAATCTAGAGGAGGGCTTATTGCTTCATAGCTCCTATGCTGCCTTATTACCTCAAAGTCAACATTCCCAATGTGCCCAAAAATGTTGCCGTACCATCTGTCTCCTGCCCAGTAACACATTGAATGACCTCAAAAAGTTAGGTGACCCAGCTCTACAAACCTCGCCATCTTCTGACCATTAAAGTAACAATCAAGTGTGGTTTTCGCACCTTATTAGCATCCTAGGTGCCTGTGCGCCCAATCTCCAGGATGAAACCTCATACTGATGATTCCTGCCCATTAAACATCCCACTGGGATGAAGCTGTGTAAGTTTTTTTTTTTGTACCATACTTCGAAAGAGACATTAAAGTTGTAGGGTGGACAGGGACACATATACGGTGCACAGTGTCTAGGCACAAAAACAAAAGGCTGGTGACCAGGAATTCTGTAGCATTGGCATAGGAACAGTGGTGGATTGCCTACTAGGCATGTGAGGCACAAGCATAGTGTGATACCCCAGCAAATGGCCCTCTGTATAGATAAATGGGTATCACACTTGTTTAACCCTCAGTCAGGCGCAGCTGGCCTGACAGGCGCCGCAAAGCTGTTCTCGCTCCCCTCTCCACCCCAAGGGGGCGCAAGGGCCTGTCCCTCCTAGTACCTTCCTATCTCTAGGTGCTGTTGGAAACCCCCCTAGTTAGTTCTCCCGCCGCCTGCGTGGAGTGCAGAAGTGACCCTCCTGGCCTCTCAGGCACACTGCGCCCAAACTCCTCCAACTTTTGAAGGTTCGTTTTTATTTTCATCTATTAATTGTTTATTTTGCTCATTTTATGAGTGAAAATTACAAAGATTGTGGATATTTTGCGGAAATATGTAGGTTTGTCCAGGGTTCCTCTCAGGCACGCTGCGCCCAAACTTATACTCATGTTTGTGTTTTCTCTTTTTTGCTTCAGATTTTGTGCTGAAATGGCCCGTAAAACCTACGATTTCTCTCTTTGTACGTCCTAATGAAGGTCACTGATCACTTTAAGAGCGTTAGAATTGAGTTAATTAGTTGCTAATGATGATTTCCTGACAGGCGCACTGCGCCTGAACCTGAGAGTCTCAGAGGTGCGCCTGACAGAGGGTAAAAAAAAGAGAGCTTATATGTCCTGCCTCATGCTCCAATAATATGTATGTGTATAGATCATTATTTATGGTAATACATACCTCCCAAATGTCCCGATTTTTGTGGGACAGTCCCGTTTTTATGGGACTGTCCCACCTGCGAGCCACAGTGTCCTGCGGTGGGGGTGGGGGGGGGGGGGTAACAGTTGTGAGGATCCTGCACTTGCAGTGGTCTATTCATGAGAGATAGAGGGGCAGATGTATTAACCTGGAGAAGGCATAAGGAAGTGATAAACCAGTGATATGTGTAAGGTGATAAAGGCACCAGCCAATCAGATCCTAACTGTTAATTTACATACTGGAGCTGATTGGCTGGTGCCTTTATCATCTTGCACATATCACTGGTTTATCGCTTCCTTATGCCTTCTCCAGGTTTATACATCTGCCCCAGAGTGACTGGAGACATGCCAGCAGCTCACAGAGCGCTGTGGTAGCTACAAAAATTGGAGGCGTGGCTCGCGATCGCAGCATACCCACGAAGCCACGCAACTTTCTTTAAACCACGCCCCTTTTCGGACATGGCGGGTTCGCCGCGCAAGAAGTGTCCCTCTTTGCGGGCTCCACATGTTGGGAGGTATGGTAATATAATGTCAGCCAAAGTTGTTTTAATCTATAATGCAGAAAATGGCCAGCATCCTTCGCAGCTGCTCATGATGTCAGGAGCAAATCACATGAGCAGTGTCAGGTGGTACAGGAAGAAACAGTTTGAAGTGCAAGGCAGTTGGTGGAGCCCCCAGGTAATGGTTGGGAGGACATTTTGTGCTGCTGATTGACGGCTGGGAGAGCGCTGAGGGGCTGGAGCACAGAGCAGAGGTCACTCTGTGTGACACAGCAGTTTAAGTAAATAAATAAACTTTGCCTAGAGTGAGACCTACCGACACTCCTATCATTACAAGCTGAGCATTGGTGTGTGTTAGCTTCCAGGAGGAGAGAGCCAGGACACGCAGTAGTGCTGAGAGATGTCATTTCCAAGACAGCCCATTGGAGGAGATACAGTACCCGGCGTTCCATTGACAGCTGCTGACAGCCAGAGCTAGGAATGGCCATCGGTGGGTTATCCATTTATGGTCACCATTGATGGTACCATCAATTGATAACCTTGATGGTGTAAAACCATCTGTAAGGTAACCATCGATGGTTTTACCCATCGATGGTCACCCCTGAATAACTGTAGAATGAAATGCGGGCCATGGCTTCGTGAGTGCCAGAGGGCAGGGCTAAGCTCCGAGCCCTGACACTTTGATGGAGAAAAAAAGAATCGGTAGCACTCAACAATCGATGGTGGGAAACCAGCTGGTTTAACCCCATTGATGGTAAAAGTATTCAACATCGGTCATCGACCATCGATGATTTTGAATCATCGATAGTCGATAGCCATCCCTAGCCTAAGTCCTCATACAGACTCGGGAGAGGTATAGTCGTGCATTGCCTTAACACTACAGAACAGTGAAGAGTCACCTCAGCTTGATAGACACTAGCTAAACAGGAAGCAACACAGGGGGTCATTCTGACCCATTCGCATGCAGCAGTTCATTGCTGCGGGGTGAACGGGACAGGACTGCGCAAGCATGGTGGGCGCAATGCGCAAGCATGGCGGGCGCAATGCGCAAGCATGGCGGGCGCAATGCGCAAGCATGGCGGGCGCAATGCGCAAGCATGGCGGGCGCAATGCGCACGCGCGTCGTTGCCTGGCGACTGCAGCGGCTAGAACAAAGAAGAAAGTGATTGCTAGCGCGATCGCAAGAAGATTGACAGCGGGAAGGCGTTCCGGGGCGTCAACTGACCGTTTTCAAGGTGTGGTGAGGTGAACGCAGGTGGATCCAGGCGTTTGGAGGGCGGATGTCTGACGTCAATCCCGGGACCTTCGTCGCTGGATCCGTCGCACAGGGTAAGTAGGTCTGACCCTGGTTTTGTTTTGCAGGAAACTTTTTAGCATAGCAGGGCTGCACAAGCGATCGCAGCCCGGCTATGCTAAAATACACTCCCCCATAGGCGGCGTCAAGTTGATCGCACAAGCAGCAAAAAGTTGCTACGTGCGATCAACTCGGAATGACCCCCACAGTTCCTGCAGCATTGTGCATGAAAAGCTGCTCCGCTGCAGCGCTATGTACAGTACCCCTTAGAGTCAGCATTAGGAGCAAGCATCCTGACAGTTAATAGACATTTGAGTACTTTCAGTCTCCACACCTCCAGGGAGTTCTCAATAAAATGGAAGTAAACCAGTTTGAGTCAACTGACAGTAATTGTTTAATTATTAAAGCTTGAACAGTAAAGTGGCAGTCAGTAATAAGAGAGGATCCGTTTAACACTAGAGATGAGCGGGTTCGGTTTCTCTGAATCCGAACCCGCCAGAACTTCATGTTTTTTTTCACGGGTCCGAGCGACTCGGATCTTCCCGCCTTGCTCGGTTAACCCGAGCGCGCCCGAACGTCATCATGACGCTGTCGGATTCTCGCGAGGCTCGGATTCTATCGCGAGACTCGGATTCTATATAAGGAGCCGCGCGTCGCCGCCATTTTCACACGTGCATTGAGATTGATAGGGAGAGGACGTGGCTGGCGTCCTCTCCGTTTAGAATTAGAATAGATTAGAGAGACACTTGATTTACTAATTTTGGGGAGCATTAGGAGTACTCAGTAGTGTACAGTGCAGAGTTTTGCTGATAGTGACCAGTGACCACCACTTTTATTTATAATCCGTTCTCTGCCTGAAAAAAGCGATACACAGCACACAGTGACTCAGTCACATACCATATCTGTGTGCACTGCTCAGGCTCAGGCCAGTGTGCTGCATCATCTATATATATTATATATCTGTCTGACTGCTCAGCTCACACAGCTTATAATTGTGGGGGAGACTGGGGAGCACTACTGCAGTGCCAGTTATAGGTTATAGCAGGAGCCAGGAGTACATAATATTATATTAAAATTAAACAGTGCACACTTTTGCTGCAGGAGTGCCACTGCCAGTGTGACTAGTGACCAGTGACCTGACCACCAGTATATAATATTAGTAGTATACTATCTCTTTATCAACCAGTCTATATTAGCAGCAGACACAGTACAGTGCGGTAGTTCACGGCTGTGGCTACCTCTGTGTCGGCACTCGGCAGCCCGTCCATAATTGTATATACCAGTGACCTAACCGTGGTTTTTTTTTCTTTCTTTATACATACATACTAGTTACGAGTATACTATCTCTTTATCAACCAGTCTATATATTAGCAGCAGACACAGTACAGTGCGGTAGTTCACGGCTGTGGCTACCTCTGTGTCGGCACTCGGCAGCCCGTCCATAATTGTATATACCACCTAACCGTGGTTTTTTTTTCTTTCTTTATACATACATACTAGTTACGAGTATACTATCTCTTTATCAACCAGTCTATATATTAGCAGCAGACACAGTACAGTGCGGTAGTTCACGGCTGTGGCTACCTCTGTGTCGGCACTCGGCAGCCCGTCCATAATTGTATATACCAGTGACCTAACCGTGGTTTTTTTTTCTTTCTTTATACATACATACTAGTTACGAGTATACTATCTCTTTATCAACCAGTCTATATATTAGCAGCAGACACAGTACAGTGCGGTAGTTCACGGCTGTGGCTACCTCTGTGTCGGCACTCGGCAGCCCGTCCATAATTGTATATACCACCTAACCGTGGTTTTTTTTTCTTTCTTTATACATACATACTAGTTACGAGTATACTATCTCTTTATCAACCAGTCTATATATTAGCAGCAGACACAGTACAGTGCGGTAGTTCACGGCTGTGGCTACCTCTGTGTCGGCACTCGGCAGCCCGTCCATAATTGTATATACCACCTAACCGTGGTTTTTTTTTCTTTCTTTATACATACATACTAGTTACGAGTATACTATCTCTTTATCAACCAGTCTATATATTAGCAGCAGACACAGTACAGTGCGGTAGTTCACGGCTGTGGCTACCTCTGTGTCGGCACTCGGCAGCCCGTCCATAATTGTATACTAGTATCCAATCCATCCATCTCCATTGTTTACCTGAGGTGCCTTTTAGTTGTGCCTATTAAAATATGGAGAACAAAAATGCCACTCCTAGATGGGCCCGGTGTTTGTGTCGGCCACTAGGGTCGCTAATCTTACTCACACAGCTACCTCATTGCGCCTCTTTTTTTCTTTGCGTCATGTGCTGTTTGGGGAGGGTTTTTTGGAAGGGACATCCTGCGTGACACTGCAGTGCCACTCCTAGATGGGCCCGGTGTTTGTGTCGGCCACTAGGGTCGCTTATCTTACTCACACAGCGACCTCGGTGCAAATTTTAGGACTAAAAATAATATTGTGAGGTGTGAGGTATTCAGAATAGACTGAAAATGAGTGTAAATTATGGTTTTTGAGGTTAATAATACTTTGGGATCAAAATGACCCCCAAATTCTATGATTTAAGCTGTTTTTTAGTGTTTTTGGAAAAAAACACCCGAATCCAAAACACACCCGAATCCGACAAAAAAAATTCGGTGAGGTTTTGCCAAAACGCGTTCGAACCCAAAACACGGCCGCGGAACCGAACCCAAAACCAAAACACAAAACCCGAAAAATTTCAGGCGCTCATCTCTATTTAACACAGCACCTTGCATTGCCTTATGACCATTAATCTCCCCTTGAGACAAGCCAGAGTCCAGGAGAAGAGATCAGGTAGAAATCTAGGAAAGAGACTAATATCTTCCTCATCAGGGGACTATATTTGGCCAATCTCCACCCAATAATATTAATTATTTAGACACTGTTGCATTGCGTCTGGATTTATACTAGGACTATTTGAAATAATCCCAGTCTCAGTGGCAAACGCAGGATTTGCATGGGGGGGTTCCCAGAACTGGGCGGAGCCAATCACGGGGGTGGGGACTGAGGTGACCCAGTATATGCTGGGTCCGTAAAACTAGTGTGTCTGTGTGTGTGTGTGCGTGTGTGTGTATATATATATATATCTATATATATATATATACATATATCTACACATATATTTATATACATATATATATATACACACACACACATACATATACACATATACATAGCATATTAAACATGCATATATATATATATATGTACACACACATACAGTACACATATATATATATATACACATGTATATATATATCATATGTGTGTGTGTTTATATGTATGTATGTATGTATGTATGTATGTATGTATATACATGTGTATATATGTATGCACATGGATATATATGTACTATAAATAAAATAAAGTAAACTTTTATTGCACTTGCAAGTGCCACCAGGAAGACAGCAGGCTGCAGAGGACGCTAGACAGTCATTAATAATACTCATGCAGCTAAAAAAATAAAATAAAAAAAAAATTATTTTTTTAGTGGAGGGGGGTTTCTGGGTACTCGGAAACCCCCCCTGGGTGCGCCACTGAGTCAGGAACTTTACACCTTGCATTGTAATCTCTAAGGAGAGTTCATACAAGGAACACATTTTTAGGTGATTGAAAGTTAACTATACAGTACCACATAGACTATCACTCCTTTTGGATAATAAGAGGAAAGTTATAAGTGCATCAACATCAGAGTACTCCAACTAACTGAGTGGGTACAACTAATTGACACTGGGTTTGAAATACATGCACTTCAGGTATATATTGAAGTGCTATTAATGTTATATTCAGCGTTGACATATAGTGTATTGTAGTTGCTGTATTCATTATTTCTCTGACGTCCTAGTGGATGCTGGGACTCCGTCAGGACCATGGGGATTAGCGGCTCCGCAGGAGACAGGGCACAAAAATAAAAGCTTTAGGACTAGGTGGTGTGCACTGGCTCCTCCCCCTATGACCCTCCTCCAAGCCTCAGTTAGGTTTTTGTGCCCGTCCGAGCAGGGTGCAATCTAGGTGGCTCTCCTAAAGAGCTGCTTAGAAAAAGTTATTAGGTTTTTTATTTTCAGTGGTCCTGCTGGCAACAGGCTCACTGCAACGAGGGACTTAGGGGAGAAGAAGTGAACTCACCTGCGTGCAGGATGGATTGGCTTCTTAGGCTACTGGACACCATTAGCTCCAGAGGGATCGAACACAGGCCCAGCCATGGAGTCCGGTCCCAGAGCCGCGCCGCCGACCCCCTTGCAGATGCCGAAAAGTGAAGAGGTCCAGAAACCGGCGGCAGAAGACTTTTCAGTCTTCATGAGGTAGCGCACAGCACTGCAGCTGTGCGCCATTGTTGTCAGCACACTTCACACCAGCGGTCACTGAGGGTGCAGGGCGCTGGGGGGGGGGCGCCCTGGGCAGCAATGATAATACCTTGTTCTGGCTAAAAATACATCACATATAGCCCCTGGGGCTATATGGATGTATTTAACCCCTGCCAGGTCTCACAAACACCGGGAGAAGAACCCGCCGAAATAGGGGGCGGGGCCTATCTCCTCAGCACACAGCGCCATTTTCCTGCACAGCTCCGCTGCGAGGAAGGCTCCCAGGACTCTCCCCTGCACTGCACTACAGAAACAGGGTAAAAAAACAGAGAGGGGGGGCACTTTTTTGGCGATATTGATATATTAAGCTGCTATAAAGGAAACAACACTTCTATAGGGTTGTTCCTATATATTTATAGCGCTTGGGTGTGTGCTGGCAAACACTCCCTCTGTCTCCCCAAAGGGCTAGTGGGGTCCTGTCTTCGATAAGAGCATTCCCTGTGTGTCTGCTGTGTGTCGGTACGTGTGTGTCGACATGTATGAGGACGATGTTGGTGTGGAGGCGGAGCAATTGCCGGTAATGGTGATGTCACCCCCTAGGGAGTCGACACCGGAATGGATGGCTTTGTTTATGGAATTACGTGATAATGTCAGCACGTTACAAAAATCAGTTGACGACATGAGACGGCCGGCAAACCAGT
This sequence comes from Pseudophryne corroboree, assembly GCF_028390025.1. Lineage (NCBI taxonomy): Eukaryota > Metazoa > Chordata > Amphibia > Anura > Myobatrachidae > Pseudophryne > Pseudophryne corroboree. The sequence continues at coordinate 71,818,731 of NC_086452.1, forward strand.
TAGTACCTGTCCAGGCGTCTCAGACACCGTCAGGGGCTGTAAAACGCCCTTTACCTCAGTCGGTCGACACAGACCCAGACACGGACACCGAATCTAGTGTCGACGGTGAAGAAACAAACGTATTTTCCAGTAGGGCCACACGTTATATGATCACGGCAATGAAGGAGGCTTTGCATATCTCTGATACTGCAAGTACCACAAAAAGGGGTATTATGTGGGGTCAGAAAAAACTACCTGTAGTTTTTCCTGAATCAGAGGAATTGAATGAAGTGTGTGATGAAGCGTGGGTTAACCCCGATAGAAAACTGCTAATTTCAAAGAAGTTATTGGCATTATATCCTTTCCCGCCAGAGGTTAGGGCGCGCTGGGAAACACCCCCTAGGGTGGATAAGGCACTCACACGCTTATCAAAACAAGTGGCGTTACCGTCTCCTGAAACGGCCGCCCTCAAGGATCCAGCTGATAGGAGGCTGGAAACTACCCTGAAAAGTATATACACTCATACTGGTGTTATACTGCGACCAGCCATCGCCTCTGCATGGATGTGCAGTGCTGGGGTGGTTTGGTCGGATTCCCTGACTGAAAATATTGATACCCTGGATAGGGACAGTATTTTATTGACTATAGAGCAATTAAAGGATGCTTTTCTTTATATGCGAGATGCTCAGAGGGATATTTGCACTCTGGCATCGAGAGTAAGTACGATGTCCATATCTGCCAGAAGAAGTTTATGGACGCGACAGTGGTCAGGTGATGCGGATTCCAAGCGGCATATGGAAGTATTGCCGTATAAAGGGGAGGAATTATTTGGGGTCGGTCTATCGGATTTGGTGGCCACGGCAACAGCCGGGAAATCCACCTTTTTACCTCAGGTCCCCTCCCAACAGAAAAAGACACCGTCTTTTCAGCCGCAGTCCTTTCGTTCCTATAAGAACAAGCGGGCAAAAGGACAGTCATATCTGCCCCGAGGCAAAGGAAGGGGTAAGAGAGTGCACCAAGCAGCTCCCTCCCAGGAGCAGAAGCCATCCCCGGCTTCTGCAAAGCCCTCAGCATGACGTTGGGGCTTTACAAGCGGACTCAGGGGCGGTGGGGGGTCGACTCAAGAATTTCAGCGCACAGTGGGCTCACTCACAGGTGGACCCCTGGATCCTGCAGGTAGTATCTCAGGGTTACAGGTTGGAATTCGAGAAGTCTCCCCCTCGCCGGTTCCTAAAGTCTGCTCTGCCAACGTCTCCCTCAGACAGGGCGACGGTATTGGAAGCCATTCACAAGCTGTATTCTCAGCAGGTGATAGTCAAGGTACCCCTCCTACAACAGGGAAAGGGGTATTATTCCACACTATTTGTGGTACCGAAGCCGGACGGCTCGGTAAGACCTATTCTAAATCTGAAATCTTTGAACCTGTACATACAAAAATTCAAGTTCAAGATGGAGTCACTCAGAGCAGTGATAGCGAATCTGGAAGAAGGGGACTTTATGGTGTCCCTGGACATCAAGGATGCTTACCTGCATGTCCCAATTTGCCCTTCACATCAAGGGTACCTCAGGTTCGTGGTGCAAAACTGTCATTATCAGTTTCAGACGCTGCCGTTTGGATTGTCCACGGCACCTCGGGTCTTTACCAAGGTAATGGCCGAAATGATGTTTCTTCTGCGAAGAAAAGGCGTATTAATTATCCCTTACTTGGACGATCTCCTGATAAGGGCAAGGTCCAGAGAACAGCTGGGGGACGTAGTAGCACTAACCCAAGTAGTGCTGCAACAGCACGGGTGGATTCTGAATTTTCCAAAATCTCAATTGACCCCGACAACACGTCTGCTGTTCCTGGGAATGATTCTGGACACGGTTCAGAAAAAGGTGTTTCTTCCGGAGGAGAAAGCCAGGGAGTTATCCGAACTTGTCAGGAACCTCCTAAAACCAGGAAAAGTGTCTGTGCATCAATGCACAAGAGTCCTGGGAAAAATGGTGGCTTCTTACGAAGTGATTCCATTCGGCAGATTCCACGCACAAACTTTTCAGTGGGATCTGCTGGACAAATGGTCCGGATCGCATCTGCAGATGCATCAGCGGATAACTTTGTCTCCACGGACAAGGGTGTCTCTTCTGTGGTGGTTACAGAGTGCTCATCTGTTAGAGGGCCGCAGATTCGGCATACAGGACTGGGTCCTGGTGACCACGGATGCCAGTCTGAGAGGCTGGGGAGCGGTCACACAGGGAAGAAACTTCCAGGGAGTGTGGTCAAGCCTGGAGATGTCTCTTCACATAAATATACTGGAGCTAAGAGCGATTTACAATGCTCTAAGCCTGGCAAAACCCCTGCTTCAGGGTCAGCCGGTGTTGATCCAGTCGGACAACATCACGGCAGTCGCCCACGTAAACAGACAGGGCGGCACAAGAAGCAGGAGGGCAATGGCAGAAGCTGCAAGGATTCTTCGCTGGGCGGAAGATCATGTGATAGCACTGTCAGCAGTGTTCATTCCGGGAGTGGACAACTGGGAAGCGGACTTCCTCAGCAGACACGATCTACACCCGGGAGAGTGGGGACTTCATCCAGAAGTCTTCCACATGATTGTGAACCGTTGGGAAAAACCAAAGGTGGACATGATGGCGTCCCGCCTCAACAAAAAACTGGACAGGTATTGCGCCAGGTCAAGAGACCCTCAGGCAATAGCTGTGGACGCTCTGGTAACACCGTGGGTGTTCCAGTCAGTGTATGTGTTTCCTCCTCTGCCTCTCATACCAAAAGTACTGAGAATTATACGGCACAGGGGAGTAAGAACGATACTCGTGGCTCCGGATTGGCCAAGAAGAACTTGGTACCCGGAACTTCAGGAGATGCTCACGGAAGATCCGTGGCCTCTACCTCTAAGACGGGACCTGCTTCAGCAGGGACCGTGTCTATTCCAAGACTTACCGCGGCTGCGTTTGACGGCATGGCGGTTGAACGCCGAATTCTAAGGGAAAAAGGCATTCCGGAAGAGGTCATCCCTACCCTGGTAAAAGCCAGGAAGGAGGTGACTGCACAACATTATCACCGCATTTGGAAAAAATATGTTGCGTGGTGTGAGGCCAGGAAGGCCCCGATGGAGGAATTTCAACTGGGTCGATTCCTACATTTCCTGCAAACAGGATTGTCTATGGGCCTCAAATTAGGGTCCATTAAGGTTCAAATTTCGGCCCTGTCGATTTTCTTCCAGAAAGAATTGGCTTCAGTTCCTGAAGTCCAGACTTTTGTAAAAGGAGTACTACATATACAGCCCCCGGTTGTGCCCCCAGTGGCTCCGTGGGATCTTAATGTAGTTTTGGATTTTCTCAAATCCCATTGGTTTGAGCCACTCAAATCGGTGGATTTGAAATATCTTACATGGAAAGTAACCATGCTACTGGCCCTGGCTTCAGCCAGGAGAGTGTCAGAATTGGCGGCTTTATCGTATAAAAGCCCATATCTGATTTTCCATTCGGACAGGGCAGAACTGCGGACGCGTCCTCAGTTTCTGCCTAAGGTGGTTTCAGCGTTTCACCTGAACCAGCCTATTGTGGTGCCTGCGGCTACTAGCGATTTGGAGGATTCCAAGTTGCTGGACGTTGTCAGGGCATTGAAAATATATATTTCAAGGACGGCTGGAGTCAGAAAATCTGACTCGCTGTTTATACTGTATGCACCCAACAAGCTGGGTGCTCCTGCTTCTAAGCAGACGATTGCTCGTTGGATTTGTAGCACAATTCAACTTGCACATTCTGTGGCAGGACTGCCACAGCCTAAATCTATCAAGGCCCATTCCACAAGGAAGGTGGGCTCATCTTGGGCGGCTGCCCGAGGGGTCTCGGCATTACAACTCTGCCGAGCAGCTACGTGGTCGGGGGAGAACACGTTTGTAAAATTCTACAAATTTGATACCCTGGCTAAAGAGGACCTGGAGTTCTCTCATTCGGTGCTGCAGAGTCATCCGCACTCTCCCGCCCGTTTGGGAGCTTTGGTATAATCCCCATGGTCCTGACGGAGTCCCAGCATCCACTAGGACGTCAGAGAAAATAAGATTTTACTTACCGATAAATCTATTTCTCGTAGTCCGTAGTGGATGCTGGGCGCCCATCCCAAGTGCGGATTGTCTGCAATACTTGTACATAGTTATTGTTACATAAAAATCGGGTTGTTATTGTTGTGAGCCGTCTGTTCAGAGGCTCCTACGTTTGTCATACTGTTAACTGGGTTCAGATCACAAGTTGTACGGTGTGATTGGTGTGGCTGGTATGAGTCTTACCCGGGATTCAAAATCCTTCCTTATTGTGTACGCTCGTCCGGGCACAGTATCCTAACTGAGGCTTGGAGGAGGGTCATAGGGGGAGGAGCCAGTGCACACCACCTAGTCCTAAAGCTTTTATTTTTGTGCCCTGTCTCCTGCGGAGCCGCTAATCCCCATGGTCCTGACGGAGTCCCAGCATCCACTACGGACTACGAGAAATAGATTTATCGGTAAGTAAAATCTTATTTTATTGCTTATACAGGTTGAGTATCCCTTATCCAAAATGCTTGGGACCAGAAGTATTTTGGATATCGGATTTTTCCGTATTTTGGAATAATTACATACCATAATGAGATATCATGGCGCTGGGAGCTAAATCTAATCACAGAATGCATTTATGTTACATATACTCCTAATACACACAGCCTGAAGGTCATTTAATACAATATTTTTAAGAACTTTGGGGTAAATTTACTAAGATGTACGTTCTATTTAAGATGGGATGTTGCCCATAGCAACCAATCAGCTTCTACTTCTCATTTATCTAGCACCTTCTAGAAGATAATACCTGGAATCTGATTGGTTGCTATGGGCAACATCCCATCTTAAATAGAATTTTCATTTTAGTAAATTTACCCCTTTGTGTATTAAACAAAGTTTGTGTACATTGAGCCATCAGAAAACAAACGTTTCACTCATTGGCGTTTCTGTAATGGGTGCAATAGGTGAGGTGGCACACGGGCCCCTGGGTCCAGGGGGGGGCTCACACCGCACCCATTTTAACACTTACCGTTCCGGAGTCCAGCGCCAGGACCTGCAATTGCGGCTGAAATCGCATGCACGGTAGCCAAATTGGTCTCCGGATCATGGCGGGCGCCATAATTCCGGAGACCTGCACATGCGCAGTAGACACTGGCACAATGCCGGAGTCTACAGCGCCGTACAGAGGAGGGGGCCCACCCGGAGGTGCACACAGGTCCCTTCCTCTGTGGAAACGCCCCTGGATTCACTATCTCACTCTCACTCAAAAAATTCCATATTTCTGAATATTTGGATATGGGATACTCAACCTGTATTGAGTACATTGTGTCCAGGTAATATCTTTTCTCTATCGTCCTAGTGGATGCTGGGGTTCCTGAAAGGACCATGGGGAATAGCGGCTCCGCAGGAGACAGGGCACAAAAAGTAAAGCTTTAGGATCAGGTGGTGTGCACTGGCTCCTCCCCCTATGACCCTCCTCCAAGCCTCAGTTAGATTTTTGTGCCCGGCCGAGAAGGGTGCAATCTAGGTGGCTCTCCTGAGCTGCTTAGAATAAAAGGTGGCCACGGCAACGGCTGGAAAATCCACCTTTTACCCCAGGTCACTCCACATCAGCAGAAAAAGACACCGTCTTTTCAAACTCAGTCCTTTCGTTCCCATAAGTACAAGCGAGCAAAAGGCCACTCTTTTCTGCCCCGGGGCAGAGGAAGAGGAAAAAGACTGCACCATGCAGCCGCTTCACAGGAGCAGAAGCCCTCCCCTGCTTCTGCCAAGTCTTCAGCATGACGCTGGGGCTTTACAAGCAGACTCAGATATGGTGGGGGCCCGTCTCAAGAATTTCAACGCGCAGTGGGCTCACTCGCAAGTGGATCCCTGGATTCTACAGGTAGTATCGCAGGGGTACAAACTAGAATTCGAGGCGTTTCCCCCTCGTCGTTTCCTGAAGTCTGCTTTACCAAAGTCTCCCTCCGACAGGGAGGCAGTTTTGGCAGCCATTCACAAGCTGTATTCCCAGCAGGTGATAATCAAGGTACCCCTCCTGCAACAAGGAAAGGGGTATTATTCCACGCTGTTTGTGGTACCGAAGCCGGACGGCTCGGTGAGACCAATTTTAAATCTGAAATCCTTGAACACTTACATAAAAAGGTTCAAATTCAAGATGGAGTCACTCAGAGCAGTGATAGCAAACCTGGAAGAAGGGGACTATATGGTGTCTCTGGACATCAAGGATGCTTATCTCCACGTCCCGATATACCCTTCTCACCAAGGGTACCTCAGGTTTGTAGTACAAAACTGTCATCAGTTTCAGACGCTGCCGTTTGGATTGTCCACGGCACCTCGGGTCTTTACCAAGGTAATGGCCAAAATGATGATTCTTCTAAGAAGAAAAGACATTTTAATTATCCCTTACTTGGACGATCTCCTGATAAGGGCAAGATCCAGGGAACAGTTAGAAGTCGGAGTAGCACTATCTCAGGTAGTGTTACGTCAGCACGGGTGGATTCTAAATATTCCAAAATCGCAGCTGATTCCAACGACACGTCTACTGTTCCTAGGAATGATTCTGGACACAGTCCAGAAGAAGGTGTTTCTCCCGGAGGAGAAGGCCAGGGAGTTATCCGAGCTAGTCAGGAACCTCCTAAAACCAGGACAGGTCTCAGTGCATTAGTGCACGAGGGTCCTGGGGAAAATGGTGGCTTCTTACGAAGCGATTCCATTCGGAAGATTCCATGCAAGAACATTTCAGTGGGATCTACTGGACAAATGGTCCGGATCGCATCTGCAGATGCATCAGCGGATAACCCTGTCGCCAAGGACAAGGGTGTCTCTCCTGTGGTGGCTGCAGAGTGCTCATCTACTAGAGGGCCGCAGATTTGGCATTCAGGATTGGATCCTGGTAACCACGGTTGCCAGCCTGAGAGGCTGGGGAGCAGTCACACAGGGAAGGAATTTCCAGGGCCTGTGGTCAAGCCTGGAAACGTCTCTTCATATAAACATTCTGGAACTAAGGGCCATTTACAATGCCCTAAGTCAAGCAAAACCTCTGCTTCAGGGTCAGGCGGTGTTGATCCAATCGGACAACATCACGTCAGTCGCCCACGTAAACAGACAGGGCGGCACGAGAAGCAGGAGGGCAATGGCAGAAGCTGCAAGGATTCTTCGCTGGGCGGAAAATCATGTGATAGCACTGTCAGCAGTATTCATTCCGGGAGTGGACAACTGGGAAGCAGACTTCCTCAGCAGACACGACCTTCACCCGGGAGAGTGGGGACTTCACCCAGAAGTCTTCCACCTGATTGTAAACCGTTGGGAAAAACCAAAGGTGGACATGATGGCGTCCCGCCTCAACAAAAAACTGGACAGATATTGCGCCAGGTCAAGGGACCCTCAGGCAATAGCAGTGGACGCTCTGGTAACGCCGTGGGTGTACCAGTCAGTGTATGTGTTCCCTCCTCTGCCTCTCATACCAAAAGTACTGAGAATCATAAGAAGGAGAGGAGTAAGAACTATACTCGTGGTTCCGGATTGGCCAAGACGGACTTGGTACCCGGAACTTCAAGAGATGCTCACGGACGAACCGTGGCCTCTACCTCTAAGAAAGGACCTGCTACTGCAGGAGCCTTGTCTGTTCCAAGACTTACCGCGGCTGCGTTTGACGGCATGGCGGTTGAACGCCGGATCCTGAGGGAAAAAGGCATTCCAGAAGAAGTCATCCCTACTCTGGTCAAAGCCAGGAAGGACGTAACCGCAAAACATTATCACCGCATTTGGCGTAAATATGTTGCGTGGTGTGAGGCCAAGAAGGCCCCTACAGAGGAATTTCAACTGGGTCGTTTCCTTCATTTCCTGCAAACAGGACTGTCTATGGGCCTAAAATTAGGGTCCATTAAGGTTCAAATTTCGGCCCTGTCGATTTTCTTCCAGAAAGAACTGGCTTCAGTACCTGAAGTTCAGACATTTGTAAAAGGGGTCCTGCACATACAGCCTCCTTTTGTGCCTCCAGTGGCACCTTGGGATCTCAATGTGGTGTTGAGTTTTCTAAAGTCACATTGGTTTGAACCACTTTCCACTGTGGACTTAAAATATCTCACATGGAAGGTGTCGATGCTGTTAGCCTTGGCTTCAGCCAGGCGTGTGTCAGAATTGGCGGCTTTATCATATAAAAGCCCTTACTTAATTTTTCATTCTGACAGGGCGGAATTGAGGACTCGTCCTCAATTTCTACCTAAGGTGGTTTCTGCATTTCACATGAACCAACCTATTGTGGTACCTGCGGCTACCAGGGACTTAGAGGACTCTAAGTTGCTTGACGTTGTCAGGGCCTTGAAAATATATGTTTCCAGGACGGCTGGAGTCAGAAAATCTGACTCGCTGTTTATCCTGTATGCACCCAACAAGCTGGGTGCTCCTGCTTCTAAGCAGACGATTGCTCGTTGGATTTGTAGTACAATTCAGCTTGCACATTCTGTGGCAGGATTGCCACAGCCAAAATCAGTAAAAGCCCATTCCACAAGGAAAGTGGGCTCATCTTGGGCGGCTGCCCGAGGGGTCTCGGCTTTACAACTTTGCCGAGCAGCTACTTGGTCAGGGGCAAACACGTTTGCTAAATTCTACAAATTTGATACCCTGGCTGAGGAGGACCTGGAGTTCTCTCATTCGGTGCTGCAGAGTCATCCGCACTCTCCCGCCCGTTTGGGAGCTTTGGTATAATCCCCATGGTCCTTTCAGGAACCCCAGCATCCACTAGGACGATAGAGAAAATAAGAATTTACTTACCGATAATTCTATTTCTCGGAGTCCGTAGTGGATGCTGGGCGCCCATCCCAAGTGCGGATTATCTGCAATACTTGTACATAGTTACAAAAATCAGGTTATTATTGTTGTGAGCCATCTTTTCAGAGGCTCCGCTGTTATCATACTGTTAACTGGGTTCAGATCACAGGTTGTACAGTGTGATTGGTGTGGCTGGTATGAGTCTTACCCGGGATTCAAAATCCTTCCTTATTGTGTACGCTCGTCCGGGCACAGTATCCTAACTGAGGCTTGGAGGAGGGTCATAGGGGGAGGAGCCAGTGCACACCACCTGATCCTAAAGCTTTACTTTTTGTGCCCTGTCTCCTGCGGAGCCGCTATTCCCCATGGTCCTTTCAGGAACCCCAGCATCCACTACGGACTCCGAGAAATAGAATTATCGGTAAGTAAATTCTTATTATTGTTTGATTAAGAAGACACAAGGAAAGCAGGTTCCAGTTTAATAAAAGAAACACGTTTATTGTTTTAAAGTGTAATTTGTGGTTGTTGACATATTGCATATTGTGACATCAAAAGTGGGCTTATTAAATACAGTTTACTCGCATCTCTGCGAAGATAATTAAGAAGATCTGTCCTCTGCAAGTGAAGATCAAAGGTGCTGTTAAGCTCCATTAGCAAGGTTGCTTATTCATATACTTACCTGGCCATTACAATCGGGGCATCACTTGCTGGGTGGCTGATCAAGCCAGGTTATTCTTTATTTATTTATTTTTCATTACTTTTTTTATATATTTTATTTTGCAACTGAAGGGAGTAGGACAATGGGCAGCAAATTGTGGCCCAGGAGGTAGTAGTGGGGTGAGGTTGAGGCTGCTTTGGCAGTCTCGAGGCATCCTGACTAGCCTTAAAATGAAGGGGACGGTGACGTTATTGGGGTGGGGTGGGGGGGACAGCCAAAGATGTGTCCAGGTCCTGACCCCCTAAATCTGCCCCTGCATAGGGAGGGTGAATGTTCCCAGTGCTATGATATTATAGGACACTGGCATGGGAAGGGTGAATGTTCCCAGCGCTTAGGGAATTGTAGGACACTGGCATGGGAAGTAGAGATGAGCGCCTGAAATTTTTCGGGTTTTGTGTTTTGGTTTTGGGTTCGGTTCCGCGGCCGTGTTTTGGGTTCGAACGCGTTTTGGCAAAACCTCACCGAATTTTTTTTGTCGGATTCGGGTGTGTTTTGGATTCAGGTGTTTTTTTTCAAAAAACACTAAAAAACAGCTTAAATCATAGAATTTGGGGGTCATTTTGATCCCAAAGTATTATTAACCTCAAAAACCATAATTTACACTCATTTTCAGTCTATTCTGAATACCTCACACCTCACAATATTATTTTTAGTCCTAAAATTTGCACCGAGGTCGCTGTGTGAGTAAGATAAGCGACCCTAGTGGCCGACACAAACACCGGGCCCATCTAGGAGTAGCACTGCAGTGTCACGCAGGATGTCCCTTCCAAAAAACCCTCCCCAAACAGCACATGACGCAAAGAAAAAAAGAGGCGCAATGAGGTAGCTGTGTGAGTAAGATTAGCGACCCTAGTGGCCGACACAAACACCGGGCCCATCTAGGAGTGGCACTGCAGTGTCACGCAGGATGTCCCTTCCAAAAAACCCTCCCCAATCAGCACATGATGCAAAGAAAAAAGAAAAGAAAAAAGAGGTGCAAGATGGAATTGTCCTTGGGCCCTCCCACCCACCCTTATGTTGTATAAACAAAACAGGACATGCACACTTTAACCAACCCATCATTTCAGTGACAGGGTCTGCCACACGACTGTGACTGATATGACGGGTTGGTTTGGACCCCCCCCAAAAAAGAAGCAATTAATCTCTCCTTGCACAAACTGGCTCTACAGAGGCAAGATGTCCACCTCATCTTCACCCTCCGATATATCACCGTGTACATCCCCCTCCTCACAGATTATCAATTCGTCCCCACTGGAATCCACCATCTCAGCTCCCTGTGTACTTTGTGGAGGCAATTGCTGCTGGTCAATGTCTCCGCGGAGGAATTGATTATAATTCATTTTAATGAACATCATCTTCTCCACATTTTCTGGATGTAACCTCGTACGCCGATTGCTGACAAGGTGAGCGGCGGCACTAAACACTCTTTCGGAGTACACACTTGTGGGAGGGCAACTTAGGTAGAATAAAGCCAGTTTGTGCAAGGGCCTCCAAATTGCCTCTTTTTCCTGCCAGTATAAGTACGGACTGTGTGACGTGCCTACTTGGATGCGGTCACTCATATAATCCTCCACCATTCTATCAATGTTGAGAGAATCATATGCAGTGACAGTAGACGACATGTCCGTAATCGTTGTCAGGTCCTTCAGTCCGGACCAGATGTCAGCATCAGCAGTCGCTCCAGACTGCCCTGCATCACCGCCAGCGGGTGGGCTCGGAATTCTGAGCCTTTTCCTCGCACCCCCAGTTGCGGGAGAATGTGAAGGAGGAGATGTTGACAGGTCGCGTTCCGCTTGACCTGACAATTTTGTCACCAGCAGGTCTTTCAACCCCAGCAGACTTGTGTCTGCCGGAAAGAGAGATCCAAGGTAGGCTTTAAATCTAGGATCGAGCACGGTGGCCAAAATGTAGTGCTCTGATTTCAACAGATTGACCACCCGTGAATCCTTGTTAAGCGAATTAAGGGCTGCATCCACAAGTCCCACATGCCTAGCGGAATCGCTCCCTTTTAGCTCCTTCTTCAATGCCTCCAGCTTCTTCTGCAAAAGCCTGATGAGGGGAATGACCTGACTCAGGCTGGCAGTGTCTGAACTGACTTCACGTGTGGCAAGTTCAAAGGGCATCAGAACCTTGCACAACGTTGAAATCATTCTCCACTGCACTTGAGACAGGTGCATTCCACCTCCTATATCGTGCTCAATTGTATAGGCTTGAATGGCCTTTTGCTGCTCCTCCAACCTCTGAAGCATATAGAGGGTTGAATTCCACCTCGTTACCACTTCTTGCTTCAGATGATGGCAGGGCAGGTTCAGTAGTTTTTGGTGGTGCTCCAGTCTTCTGTACGTGGTGCCTGTACGCCGAAAGTGTCCCGCAATTTTTCTGGCCACCGACAGCATCTCTTGCACGCCCCTGTCGTTTTTTAAAAAATTCTGTACCACCAAATTCAAGGTATGTGCAAAACATGGGACGTGCTGGAATTTGCCCATATTTAATGCACACACAATATTGCTGGCGTTGTCCGATGCCACAAATCCACAGGAGAGTCCAATTGGGGTAAGCCATTCCGCGATGATCTTCCTCAGTTGCTGTAAGAGGTTTTCAGCTGTGTGCGTATTCTGGAAAGCGGTGATACAAAGCGTAGCCTGCCTAGGAAAGAGTTGGCGTTTGCGAGATGCTGCTACTGGTGCCGCCGCTGCTGTTCTTGCGGCGGGAGTCCATACATCTACCCAGTGGGCTGTCACAGTCATATAGTCCTGACCCTGCCCTGCTCCACTTGTCCACATGTCCGTGGTTAAGTGGACATTGGGTACAACTGCATTTTTTAGGACACTGGTGAGTCTTTTTCTGACGTCCGTGTACATTCTCGGTATCGCCTGCCTAGAGAAGTGGAACCTAGATGGTATTTGGTAACGGGGGCACACTGCCTCAATAAATTGTCTAGTTCCCTGTGAACTAACGGCGGATACCGGACGCACGTCTAACACCAACATAGTTGTCAAGGCCTCAGTTATCCGCTTTGCAGTAGGATGACTGCTGTGATATTTCATCTTCCTCGCAAAGGACTGTTGAACAGTCAATTGCTTACTGGAAGTAGTACAAGTGGGCTTACGACTTCCCCTCTGGGATGACCATCGACTCCCAGCGGCAACAACAGCAGCGCCAGCAGCAGTAGGCGTTACACGCAAGGATGCATCGGAGGAATCCCAGGCAGGAGAGGACTCGTCAGAATTGCCAGTGACATGGCCTGCAGGACTATTGGCATTCCTGGGGAAGGAGGAAATTGACACTGAGGGAGTTGGTGGGGTGGTTTGCGTGAGCTTGGTTACAAGAGGAAGGGATTTACTGGTCAGTGGACTGCTTCCGCTGTCACCCAAAGTTTTTGAACTTGTCACTGACTTATTATGAATGCGCTGCAGGTGACGTATAAGGGAGGATGTTCCGAGGTGGTTAACGTCCTTACCCCTACTTATTACAGCTTGACAAAGGGAACACACGGCTTGACACCTGTTGTCCGCATTTCTGGTGAAATACCTCCACACCGAAGAGCTGATTTTTTTGGTATTTTCACCTGGCATGTCAACGGCCATATTCCTCCCACGGACAACAGGTGTCTCCCCGGGTGCCTGACTTAAACAAACCACCTCACCATCAGAATCCTCCTGGTCAATTTCCTCCCCAGCGCCAGCAACACCCATATCCTCCTCATCCTGGTGTACTTCAACACTGACATCTTCAATCTGACTATCAGGAACTGGACTGCGGGTGCTCCTTCCAGCACTTGCAGGGGGCGTGCAAATGGTGGAAGGCGCATGCTCTTCACGTCCAGTGTTGGGAAGGTCAGGCATCGCAACCGACACAATTGGACTCTCCTTGTGGATTTGGGATTTCGAAGAATGCACAGTTCTTTGCTGTGCTGCTTTTGCCAGCTTGAGTCTTTTCATTTTTCTAGCGAGAGGCTGAGTGCTTCCATCCTCATGTGAAGCTGAACCACTAGCCATGAACATAGGCCAGGGCCTCAGCCGTTCCTTGCCACTCCGTGTGGTAAATGGCATATTGGCAAGTTTACGCTTCTCCTCCGACAATTTTATTTTAGGTTTTGGAGTCCTTTTTTTACTGATATTTGGTGTTTTGGATTTGACATGCTCTGTACTATGACATTGGGCATCGGCCTTGGCAGACGACGTTGCTGGCATTTCATCGTCTCGGCCATGACTAGTGGCAGCAGCTTCAGCACGAGGTGGAAGTGGATCTTGATCTTTCCCTAATTTTGGAACCTCAACATTTTTGTTCTCCATATTTTAATAGGCACAACTAAAAGGCACCTCAGGTAAACAATGGAGATGGATGGATTGGATACTAGTATACAATTATGGACGGGCTGCCGAGTGCCGACACAGAGGTAGCCACAGCCGTGAACTACCGCACTGTACTGTGTCTGCTGCTAATATATAGACTGGTTGATAAAGAGATAGTATACTCGTAACTAGTATGTATGTATAAAGAAAGAAAAAAAAACCACGGTTAGGTGGTATATACAATTATGGACGGGCTGCCGAGTGCCGACACAGAGGTAGCCACAGCCGTGAACTACCGTACTGTACTGTGTCTGCTGCTAATATATAGACTGGTTGATAAAGAGATAGTATACTCGTAACTAGTATGTATGTATAAAGAAAGAAAAAAAACCCACGGTTAGGTGGTATATACAATTATGGACGGGCTGCCGAGTGCCGACACAGAGGTAGCCACAGCCGTGAACTACCGCACTGTACTGTGTCTGCTGCTAATATAGACTGGTTGATAAAGAGATAGTATACTCGTAACTAGTATGTATGTATAAAGAAAGAAAAAAAAACCACGGTTAGGTGGTATATACAATTATGGACGGGCTGCCGAGTGCCGACACAGAGGTAGCCACAGCCGTGAACTACCGCACTGTACTGTGTCTGCTGCTAATATATAGACTGGTTGATAAAGAGATAGTATACTCGTAACTAGTATGTATGTATAAAGAAAGAAAAAAAAACCACGGTTAGGTGGTATATACAATTATGGACGGGCTGCCGAGTGCCGACACAGAGGTAGCCACAGCCGTGAACTACCGCACTGTACTGTGTCTGCTGCTAATATAGACTGGTTGATAAAGAGATAGTATACTCGTAACTAGTATGTATGTATGTATAAAGAAAGAAAAAAAAACCACGGTTAGGTGGTATATACAATTATGGACGGGCTGCCGAGTGCCGACACAGAGGTAGCCACAGCCGTGAACTACCGCACTGTACTGTGTCTGCTGCTAATATAGACTGGTTGATAAAGAGATAGTATACTCGTAACTAGTATGTATGTATAAAGAAAGAAAAAAAAACCACTGTTAGGTGGTATATACAATTATGGACGGGCTGCCGAGTGCCGACACAGAGGTAGCCACAGCCGTGAACTACCGCACTGTACTGTGTCTGCTGCTAATATAGACTGGTTGATAAAGAGATAGTATACTCGTAACTAGTATGTATGTATAAAGAAAGAAAAAAAAACCACGGTTAGGTGGTATATACAATTATGGACGGGCTGCCGAGTGCCGACACAGAGGTAGCCACAGCCGTGAACTACCGCACTGTACTGTGTCTGCTGCTAATATATAGACTGGTTGATAAAGAGATAGTATACTCGTAACTAGTATGTATGTATAAAGAAAGAAAAAAAAACCACGGTTAGGTGGTATATACAATTATGGACGGGCTGCCGAGTGCCGACACAGAGGTAGCCACAGCCGTGAACTACCGCACTGTACTGTGTCTGCTGCTAATATAGACTGGTTGATAAAGAGATAGTATACTCGTAACTAGTATGTATGTATAAAGAAAGAAAAAAAAACCACAGTTAGGTGGTATATACAATTATGGACGGGCTGCCGAGTGCCGACACAGAGGTAGCCACAGCCGTGAACTACCGCACTGTACTGTGTCTGCTGCTAATATAGACTGGTTGATAAAGAGATAGTATACTCGTAACTAGTATGACTATAAAGAAAGAAAAAAAAACCACGGTTAGGTGGTATATACAATTATGGACGGGCTGCCGAGTGCCGACACAGAGGTAGCCACAGCCGTGAACTACCGCACTGTACTATGTCTGCTGCTAATATATAGACTGGTTGATAAAGAGATAGTATACTCGTAACTAGTATGTATGTATAAAGAAAGAAAAAAAAACCACGGTTAGGTGGTATATACAATTATGGACGGGCTGCCGAGTGCCGACACAGAGGTAGCCACAGCCGTGAACTACCGCACTGTACTGTGTCTGCTGCTAATATAGACTGGTTGATAAAGAGATAGTATACTACTAATATTATATATACTGGTGGTCAGGTCACTGGTCACTAGTCACACTGGCAGTGGCACTCCTGCAGCAAAAGTGTGCACTGTTTAATTTTAATATAATATTATGTACTCCTGGCTCCTGCTATAACCTATAACTGGCACTGCAGTAGTGCTCCCCAGTCTCCCCCACAATTATAAGCTGTGTGAGCTGAGCAGTCAGACAGATATATAATATATATAGATGATGCAGCACACTGGCCTGAGCCTGAGCAGTGCACACAGATATGGTATGTGACTGACTGAGTCACTGTGTGTATCGCTTTTTTCAGGCAGAGAACGGATATATTAAATAAACTGCACTGTGTGTCTGGTGGTCACTCACTATATAATATATTATGTACTCCTGGCTCCTGCTATAACCTATAACTGGCACTGCAGTAGTGCTCCCCAGTCTCCCCCACAATTATAAGCTGTGTGAGCTGAGCAGTCAGACAGATATATATAATATTATATATAGATAGATAATAGATGATGCAGCACACTGGCCTGAGCCTGAGCAGTGCACACAGATATGGTATGTGACTGAGTCACTGTGTGCTGTGTATCGCTTTTTTCAGGCAGAGAACGGATAAAGTAAACTGCACTGTCCTCACTAGTAAACTCTCTCCACTCAGTCTCTACACTTCTACAGTAACAGTACTCCTCCTAGTCAGCTCCAGTAAATCTCTCTCAGTCTCTTATAATCTAAATGGAGAGGACGCCAGCCACGTCCTCTCCCTATCAATCTCAATGCACGTGTGAAAATGGCGGCGACGCGCGGCTCCTTATATAGAATCCGAGTCTCGCGATAGAATCCGAGCCTCGCGAGAATCCGACAGCGTCATGATGACGTTCGGGCGCGCTCGGGTTAACCGAGCAAGGCGGGAAGATCCGAGTCGCTCGGACCCGTGAAAAAAAACATGAAGTTCTGGCGGGTTCGGATTCAGAGAAACCGAACCCGCTCATCTCTAATCTGCAGATGCATCAGCGGATAACTTTGTCTCCACGGACAAGGGTGTCTCTTCTGTGGTGGTTACAGAGTGCTCATCTGTTAGAGGGCCGCAGATTCGGCATACAGGACTGGGTCCTGGTGACCACGGATGCCAGTCTGAGAGGCTGGGGAGCGGTCACACAGGGAAGAAACTTCCAGGGAGTGTGGTCAAGCCTGGAGATGTCTCTTCACATAAATATACTGGAGCTAAGAGCGATTTACAATGCTCTAAGCCTGGCAAAACCCCTGCTTCAGGGTCAGCCGGTGTTGATCCAGTCGGACAACATCACGGCAGTCGCCCACGTAAACAGACAGGGCGGCACAAGAAGCAGGAGGGCAATGGCAGAAGCTGCAAGGATTCTTCGCTGGGCGGAAGATCATGTGATAGCACTGTCAGCAGTGTTCATTCCGGGAGTGGACAACTGGGAAGCGGACTTCCTCAGCAGACACGATCTACACCCGGGAGAGTGGGGACTTCATCCAGAAGTCTTCCACATGATTGTGAACCGTTGGGAAAAACCAAAGGTGGACATGATGGCGTCCCGCCTCAACAAAAAACTGGACAGGTATTGCGCCAGGTCAAGAGACCCTCAGGCAATAGCTGTGGACGCTCTGGTAACACCGTGGGTGTTCCAGTCAGTGTATGTGTTTCCTCCTCTGCCTCTCATACCAAAAGTACTGAGAATTATACGGCACAGGGGAGTAAGAACGATACTCGTGGCTCCGGATTGGCCAAGAAGAACTTGGTACCCGGAACTTCAGGAGATGCTCACGGAAGATCCGTGGCCTCTACCTCTAAGACGGGACCTGCTTCAGCAGGGACCGTGTCTATTCCAAGACTTACCGCGGCTGCGTTTGACGGCATGGCGGTTGAACGCCGAATTCTAAGGGAAAAAGGCATTCCGGAAGAGGTCATCCCTACCCTGGTAAAAGCCAGGAAGGAGGTGACTGCACAACATTATCACCGCATTTGGAAAAAATATGTTGCGTGGTGTGAGGCCAGGAAGGCCCCGATGGAGGAATTTCAACTGGGTCGATTCCTACATTTCCTGCAAACAGGATTGTCTATGGGCCTCAAATTAGGGTCCATTAAGGTTCAAATTTCGGCCCTGTCGATTTTCTTCCAGAAAGAATTGGCTTCAGTTCCTGAAGTCCAGACTTTTGTAAAAGGAGTACTACATATACAGCCCCCGGTTGTGCCCCCAGTGGCTCCGTGGGATCTTAATGTAGTTTTGGATTTTCTCAAATCCCATTGGTTTGAGCCACTCAAATCGGTGGATTTGAAATATCTTACATGGAAAGTAACCATGCTACTGGCCCTGGCTTCAGCCAGGAGAGTGTCAGAATTGGCGGCTTTATCGTATAAAAGCCCATATCTGATTTTCCATTCGGACAGGGCAGAACTGCGGACGCGTCCTCAGTTTCTGCCTAAGGTGGTTTCAGCGTTTCACCTGAACCAGCCTATTGTGGTGCCTGCGGCTACTTGCGATTTGGAGGATTCCAAGTTGCTGGACGTTGTCAGGGCATTGAAAATATATATTTCAAGGACGGCTGGAGTCAGAAAATCTGACTCGCTGTTTATACTGTATGCACCCAACAAGCTGGGTGCTCCTGCTTCTAAGCAGACGATTGCTCGTTGGATTTGTAGCACAATTCAACTTGCACATTCTGTGGCAGGACTGCCACAGCCTAAATCTATCAAGGCCCATTCCACAAGGAAGGTGGGCTCATCTTGGGCGGCTGCCCGAGGGGTCTCGGCATTACAACTCTGCCGAGCAGCTACGTGGTCGGGGAGAACACGTTTGTAAAATTCTACAAATTTGATACCCTGGCTAAAGAGGACCTGGAGTTCTCTCATTCGGTGCTGCAGAGTCATCCGCACTCTCCCGCCCGTTTGGGAGCTTTGGTATAATCCCCATGGTCCTGACGGAGTCCCAGCATCCACTAGGACGTCAGAGAAAATAAGATTTTACTTACCGATAAATCTATTTCTCGTAGTCCGTAGTGGATGCTGGGCGCCCATCCCAAGTGCGGATTGTCTGCAATACTTGTACATAGTTATTGTTACATAAAAATCGGGTTGTTATTGTTGTGAGCCGTCTGTTCAGAGGCTCCTACGTTTGTCATACTGTTAACTGGGTTCAGATCACAAGTTGTACGGTGTGATTGGTGTGGCTGGTATGAGTCTTACCCGGGATTCAAAATCCTTCCTTATTGTGTACGCTCGTCCGGGCACAGTATCCTAACTGAGGCTTGGAGGAGGGTCATAGGGGGAGGAGCAAGTGCACACCACCTAGTCCTAAAGCTTTTATTTTTGTGCCCTGTCTCCTGCGGAGCCGCTAATCCCCATGGTCCTGACGGAGTCCCAGCATCCACTACGGACTACGAGAAATAGATTTATCGGTAAGTAAAATCTTATTTTATTGCTTATACAGGTTGAGTATCCCTTATCCAAAATGCTTGGGACCAGAAGTATTTTGGATATCGGATTTTTCCGTATTTTGGAATAATTACATACCATAATGAGATATCATGGCGCTGGGAGCTAAATCTAATCACAGAATGCATTTATGTTACATATACTCCTAATACACACAGCCTGAAGGTCATTTAATACAATATTTTTAAGAACTTTGGGGTAAATTTACTAAGATGTACGTTCTATTTAAGATGGGATGTTGCCATAGCAACCAATCAGCTTCTACTTCTCATTTATCTAGCACCTTCTAGAAGATAATACCTGGAATCTGATTGGTTGCTATGGGCAACATCCCATCTTAAATAGAATTTTCATTTTAGTAAATTTACCCCTTTGTGTATTAAACAAAGTTTGTGTACATTGAGCCATCAGAAAACAAACGTTTCACTCATTGGCGTTTCTGTAATGGGTGCAATAGGTGAGGTGGCACACGGGCCCCTGGGTCCAGGGGGGGGCTCACACCGCACCCATTTTAACACTTACCGTTCCGGAGTCCAGCGCCAGGACCTGCAATTGCGGCTGAAATCGCATGCACGGTAGCCAAATTGGTCTCCGGATCATGGCGGGCGCCATAATTCCGGAGACCTGCACATGCGCAGTAGACACTGGCACAATGCCGGAGTCTACAGCGCCGTACAGAGGAGGGGGCCCACCCGGAGGTGCACACAGGTCCCTTCCTCTGTGGAAACGCCCCTGGATTCACTATCTCACTCTCACTCAAAAAATTCCATATTTCTGAATATTTGGATATGGGATACTCAACCTGTATTGAGTACATTGTGTCCAGGTAATATCTTTTCTCTATCGTCCTAGTGGATGCTGGGGTTCCTGAAAGGACCATGGGGAATAGCGGCTCCGCAGGAGACAGGGCACAAAAAGTAAAGCTTTAGGATCAGGTGGTGTGCACTGGCTCCTCCCCCTATGACCCTCCTCCAAGCCTCAGTTAGATTTTTGTGCCCGGCCGAGAAGGGTGCAATCTAGGTGGCTCTCCTGAGCTGCTTAGAATAAAAGGTGGCCACGGCAACGGCTGGAAAATCCACCTTTTTACCCCAGGTCACTCCACATCAGCAGAAAAAGACACCGTCTTTTCAAACTCAGTCCTTTCGTTCCCATAAGTACAAGCGAGCAAAAGGCCACTCTTTTCTGCCCCGGGGCAGAGGAAGAGGAAAAAGACTGCACCATGCAGCCGCTTCACAGGAGCAGAAGCCCTCCCCTGCTTCTGCCAAGTCTTCAGCATGACGCTGGGGCTTTACAAGCAGACTCAGATATGGTGGGGGCCCGTCTCAAGAATTTCAACGCGCAGTGGGCTCACTCGCAAGTGGATCCCTGGATTCTACAGGTAGTATCGCAGGGGTACAAACTGGAATTCGAGGCGTTTCCCCCTCGTCGTTTCCTGAAGTCTGCTTTACCAAAGTCTCCCTCCGACAGGGAGGCAGTTTTGGCAGCCATTCACAAGCTGTATTCCCAGCAGGTGATAATCAAGGTACCCCTCCTGCAACAAGGAAAGGGGTATTATTCCACGCTGTTTGTGGTACCGAAGCCGGACGGCTCGGTGAGACCAATTTTAAATCTGAAATCCTTGAACACTTACATAAAAAGGTTCAAATTCAAGATGGAGTCACTCAGAGCAGTGATAGCAAACCTGGAAGAAGGGGACTATATGGTGTCTCTGGACATCAAGGATGCTTATCTCCACGTCCCGATATACCCTTCTCACCAAGGGTACCTCAGGTTTGTAGTACAAAACTGTCATCAGTTTCAGACGCTGCCGTTTGGATTGTCCACGGCACCTCGGGTCTTTACCAAGGTAATGGCCAAAATGATGATTCTTCTAAGAAGAAAAGACATTTTAATTATCCCTTACTTGGACGATCTCCTGATAAGGGCAAGATCCAGGGAACAGTTAGAAGTCGGAGTAGCACTATCTCAGGTAGTGTTACGTCAGCACGGGTGGATTCTAAATATTCCAAAATCGCAGCTGATTCCAACGACACGTCTACTGTTCCTAGGAATGATTCTGGACACAGTCCAGAAGAAGGTGTTTCTCCCGGAGGAGAAGGCCAGGGAGTTATCCGAGCTAGTCAGGAACCTCCTAAAACCAGGACAGGTCTCAGTGCATTAGTGCACGAGGGTCCTGGGGAAAATGGTGGCTTCTTACGAAGCGATTCCATTCGGAAGATTCCATGCAAGAACATTTCAGTGGGATCTACTGGACAAATGGTCCGGATCGCATCTGCAGATGCATCAGCGGATAACCCTGTCGCCAAGGACAAGGGTGTCTCTCCTGTGGTGGCTGCAGAGTGCTCATCTACTAGAGGGCCGCAGATTTGGCATTCAGGATTGGATCCTGGTAACCACGGTTGCCAGCCTGAGAGGCTGGGGAGCAGTCACACAGGGAAGGAATTTCCAGGGCCTGTGGTCAAGCCTGGAAACCTCTCTTCATATAAACATTCTGGAACTAAGGGCCATTTACAATGCCCTAAGTCAAGCAAAACCTCTGCTTCAGGGTCAGGCGGTGTTGATCCAATCGGACAACATCACGTCAGTCGCCCACGTAAACAGACAGGGCGGCACGAGAAGCAGGAGGGCAATGGCAGAAGCTGCAAGGATTCTTCGCTGGGCGGAAAATCATGTGATAGCACTGTCAGCAGTATTCATTCCGGGAGTGGACAACTGGGAAGCAGACTTCCTCAGCAGACACGACCTTCACCCGGGAGAGTGGGGACTTCACCCAGAAGTCTTCCACCTGATTGTAAACCGTTGGGAAAAACCAAAGGTGGACATGATGGCGTCCCGCCTCAACAAAAAACTGGACAGATATTGCGCCAGGTCAAGGGACCCTCAGGCAATAGCAGTGGACGCTCTGGTAACGCCGTGGGTGTACCAGTCAGTGTATGTGTTCCCTCCTCTGCCTCTCATACCAAAAGTACTGAGAATCATAAGAAGGAGAGGAGTAAGAACTATACTCGTGGTTCCGGATTGGCCAAGACGGACTTGGTACCCGGAACTTCAAGAGATGCTCACGGACGAACCGTGGCCTCTACCTCTAAGAAAGGACCTGCTACTGCAGGAGCCTTGTCTGTTCCAAGACTTACCGCGGCTGCGTTTGACGGCATGGCGGTTGAACGCCGGATCCTGAGGGAAAAAGGCATTCCAGAAGAAGTCATCCCTACTCTGGTCAAAGCCAGGAAGGACGTAACCGCAAAACATTATCACCGCATTTGGCGTAAATATGTTGCGTGGTGTGAGGCCAAGAAGGCCCCTACAGAGGAATTTCAACTGGGTCGTTTCCTTCATTTCCTGCAAACAGGACTGTCTATGGGCCTAAAATTAGGGTCCATTAAGGTTCAAATTTCGGCCCTGTCGATTTTCTTCCAGAAAGAACTGGCTTCAGTACCTGAAGTTCAGACATTTGTAAAAGGGGTCCTGCACATACAGCCTCCTTTTGTGCCTCCAGTGGCACCTTGGGATCTCAATGTGGTGTTGAGTTTTCTAAAGTCACATTGGTTTGAACCACTTTCCACTGTGGACTTAAAATATCTCACATGGAAGGTGTCGATGCTGTTAGCCTTGGCTTCAGCCAGGCGTGTGTCAGAATTGGCGGCTTTATCATATAAAAGCCCTTACTTAATTTTTCATTCTGACAGGGCGGAATTGAGGACTCGTCCTCAATTTCTACCTAAGGTGGTTTCTGCATTTCACATGAACCAACCTATTGTGGTACCTGCGGCTACCAGGGACTTAGAGGACTCTAAGTTGCTTGACGTTGTCAGGGCCTTGAAAATATATGTTTCCAGGACGGCTGGAGTCAGAAAATCTGACTCGCTGTTTATCCTGTATGCACCCAACAAGCTGGGTGCTCCTGCTTCTAAGCAGACGATTGCTCGTTGGATTTGTAGTACAATTCAGCTTGCACATTCTGTGGCAGGATTGCCACAGCCAAAATCAGTAAAAGCCCATTCCACAAGGAAAGTGGGCTCATCTTGGGCGGCTGCCCGAGGGGTCTCGGCTTTACAACTTTGCCGAGCAGCTACTTGGTCAGGGGCAAACACGTTTGCTAAATTCTACAAATTTGATACCCTGGCTGAGGAGGACCTGGAGTTCTCTCATTCGGTGCTGCAGAGTCATCCGCACTCTCCCGCCCGTTTGGGAGCTTTGGTATAATCCCCATGGTCCTTTCAGGAACCCCAGCATCCACTAGGACGATAGAGAAAATAAGAATTTACTTACCGATAATTCTATTTCTCGGAGTCCGTAGTGGATGCTGGGCGCCCATCCCAAGTGCGGATTATCTGCAATACTTGTACATAGTTACAAAAATCGGGTTATTATTGTTGTGAGCCATCTTTTCAGAGGCTCCGCTGTTATCATACTGTTAACTGGGTTCAGATCACAGGTTGTACAGTGTGATTGGTGTGGCTGGTATGAGTCTTACCCGGGATTCAAAATCCTTCCTTATTGTGTACGCTCGTCCGGGCACAGTATCCTAACTGAGGCTTGGAGGAGGGTCATAGGGGGAGGAGCCAGTGCACACCACCTGATCCTAAAGCTTTACTTTTTGTGCCCTGTCTCCTGCGGAGCCGCTATTCCCCATGGTCCTTTCAGGAACCCCAGCATCCACTACGGACTCCGAGAAATAGAATTATCGGTAAGTAAATTCTTATTATTGTTTGATTAAGAAGACACAAGGAAAGCAGGTTCCAGTTTAATAAAAGAAACACGTTTATTGTTTTAAAGTGTAATTTGTGGTTGTTGACATATTGCATATTGTGACATCAAAAGTGGGCTTATTAAATACAGTTTACTCGCATCTCTGCGAAGATAATTAAGAAGATCTGTCCTCTGCAAGTGAAGATCAAAGGTGCTGTTAAGCTCCATTAGCAAGGTTGCTTATTCATATACTTACCTGGCCATTACAATCGGGGCATCACTTGCTGGGTGGCTGATCAAGCCAGGTTATTCTTTATTTATTTATTTTTCATTACTTTTTTTATATATTTTATTTTGCAACTGAAGGGAGTAGGACAATGGGCAGCAAATTGTGGCCCAGGAGGTAGTAGTGGGGTGAGGTTGAGGCTGCTTTGGCAGTCTCGAGGCATCCTGACTAGCCTTAAAATGAAGGGGACGGTGACGTTATTTGGGTGGGGTGGGGGGGACAGCCAAAGATGTGTCCAGGTCCTGACCCCCTAAATCTGCCCCTGCATAGGGAGGGTGAATGTTCCCAGTGCTATGATATTATAGGACACTGGCATGGGAAGGGTGAATGTTCCCAGCGCTTAGGGAATTGTAGGACACTGGCATGGGAAGTAGAGATGAGCGCCTGAAATTTTTCGGGTTTTGTGTTTTGGTTTTGGGTTCGGTTCCGCGGCCGTGTTTTGGGTTCGAACGCGTTTTGGCAAAACCTCACCGAATTTTTTTTGTCGGATTCGGGTGTGTTTTGGATTCAGATGTTTTTTTTCAAAAAACACTAAAAAACAGCTTAAATCATAGAATTTGGGGGTCATTTTGATCCCAAAGTATTATTAACCTCAAAAACCATAATTTACACTCATTTTCAGTCTATTCTGAATACCTCACACCTCACAATATTATTTTTAGTCCTAAAATTTGCACCGAGGTCGCTGTGTGAGTAAGATAAGCGACCCTAGTGGCCGACACAAACACCGGGCCCATCTAGGAGTGGCACTGCAGTGTCACGCAGGATGTCCCTTCCAAAAAACCCTCCCCAAACAGCACATGACGCAAAGAAAAAAAGAGGCGCAATGAGGTAGCTGTGTGAGTAAGATTAGCGACCCTAGTGGCCGACACAAACACCGGGCCCATCTAGGAGTGGCACTGCAGTGTCACGCAGGATGGCCCTTCCAAAAAACCCTCCCCAAACAGCACATGACGCAAAGAAAAAAAGAGGCGCAATGAGGTAGCTGTGTGAGTAAGATTAGCGACCCTAGTGGCCGACACAAACACCGGGCCCATCTAGGAGTGGCACTGCAGTGTCACGCAGGATGTCCCTTCCAAAAAACCCTCCCCAAACAGCACATGACGCAAAGAAAAAAAGAGGCGCAATGAGGTAGCTGTGTGAGTAAGATTAGCGACCCTAGTGGCCGACACAAACACCGGGCCCATCTAGGAGTGGCACTGCAGTGTCACGCAGGATGTCCCTTCCAAAAAACCCTCCCCAAACAGCACATGACGCAAAGAAAAAAAGAGGCGCAATGAGGTAGCTGACTGTGTGAGTAAGATTAGCGACCCTAGTGGCCGACACAAACACCGGGCCCATTTAGGAGTGGCACTGCAGTGTCACGCAGGATGTCCCTTCCAAAAAACCCTCCCCAATCAGCACATGATGCAAAGAAAAAGAAAAGAAAAAAGAGGTGCAAGATGGAATTGTCCTTGGGCCCTCCCACCCACCTTTATGTTGTATAAACAAAACAGGACATGCACACTTTAACCAACCCATCATTTCAGTGACAGGGTCTGCCACACGACTGTGACTGATATGACGGGTTGGTTTGGACCCCCCCCCAAAAAAGAAGCAATTAATCTCTCCTTGCACAAACTGGCTCTACAGAGGCAAGATGTCCACCTCATCATCACCCTCCGATATATCACCGTGTACATCCCCCTCCTCACAGATTATCAATTCGTCCCCACTGGAATCCACCATCTCAGCTCCCTGTGTACTTTGTGGAGGCAATTGCTGCTGGTCAATGTCTCCGCGGAGGAATTGATTATAATTCATTTTAATGAACATCATCTTCTCCACATTTTCTGGATGTAACCTCGTACGCCGATTGCTGACAAGGTGAGCGGCGGCACTAAACACTCTTTCGGAGTACACACTTGTGGGAGGGCAACTTAGGTAGAATAAAGCCAGTTTGTGCAAGGGCCTCCAAATTGCCTCTTTTTCCTGCCAGTATAAGTACGGACTGTGTGACGTGCCTACTTGGATGCGGTCACTCATATAATCCTCCACCATTCTATCAATGTTGAGAGAATCATATGCAGTGACAGTAGACGACATGTCCGTAATCGTTGTCAGGTCCTTCAGTCCGGACCAGATGTCAGCATCAGCAGTCGCTCCAGACTGCCCTGCATCACCGCCAGCGGGTGGGCTCGGAATTCTGAGCCTTTTCTTCGCACCCCCAGTTGCGGGAGAATGTGAAGGAGGAGATGTTGACAGGTCGCGTTCCGCTTGACTTGACAATTTTGTCACCAGCAGGTCTTTCAACCCCAGCAGACTTGTGTCTGCCGGAAAGAGAGATCCAAGGTAGGCTTTAAATCTAGGATCGAGCACGGTGGCCAAAATGTAGTGCTCTGATTTCAACAGATTGACCACCCGTGAATCCTTGTTAAGCGAATTAAGGGCTCCATCCACAAGTCCCACATGCCTAGCGGAATCGCTACGTGTTAGCTACTCCTTCAATGTCTCCAGCTTCTTCTGCAAAAGCCTGATGAGGGGAATGACCTGACTCAGGCTGGCAGTGTCTGAACTGACTTCACGTGTGGCAAGTTCAAAGGGCATCAGAACCTTGCACAACGTTGAAATCATTCTCCACTGCGCCTGAGACAGGTGCATTCCACCTACTATATCGTGCTCAATTGTATAGGCTTGAATGGCCTTTTGCTGCTCCTCCAACCTCTGAAGCATATAGAGGGTTGAATTCCACCTCGTTACCACTTCTTGCTTCAGATGATGGCAGGGCAGGTTCAGTAGTTTTTGGTGGTGCTCCAGTCTTCTGTACGTGGTGCCTGTACACCGAAAGTGTCCCGCAATTCTTCTGGCCACCGACAGCATCTCTTGCACGCCCCTGTCGTTTTTTAAAAAATTCTGCACCACCAAATTCAAGGTATGTGCAAAACATGGGACGTGCTGGAATTTGCCCATATTTAATGCACACACAATATTGCTGGCGTTGTCCGATGCCACAAATCCACAGGAGAGTCCAATTGGGGTAAGCCATTCCGCGATGATCTTCCTCAGTTGCCGTAAGAGGTTTTCAGCTGTGTGCGTATTCTGGAAAGCGGTGATACAAAGCGTAGCCTGCCTAGGAAAGAGTTGGCGTTTGCGAGATGCTGCTACTGGTGCCGCCGCTGCTGTTCTTGCGGCGGGAGTCCATACATCTACCCAGTGGGCTGTCACAGTCATATAGTCCTGACCCTGCCCTGCTCCACTTGTCCACATGTCCGTGGTTAAGTGGACATTGGGTACAACTGCATTTTTTAGGACACTGGTGAGTCTTTTTCTGACGTCCGTGTACATTCTCGGTTTCGCCTGCCTAGAGAAGTGGAACCTAGATGGTATTTGGTAACGGGGGCACACTGCCTCAATAAATTGTCTAGTTCCCTGTGAACTAACGGCGGATACCGGACGCACGTCTAACACCAACATAGTTGTCAAGGCCTCAGTTATCCGCTTTGCAGCAGGATGACTGCTGTGATATTTCATCTTCCTCGCAAAGGACTGTTGAACAGTCAATTGCTTACTGGAAGTAGTACAAGTGGGCTTACGACTTCCCCTCTGGGATGACCATCGACTCCCAGCAGCAACAACAGCAGCGCCAGCAGCAGTAGGCGTTACACGCAAGGATGCATCGGAGGAATCCCAGGCAGGAGAGGAATCGTCAGAATTGCCAGTGACATGGCCTGCAGGACTATTGGCATTCCTGGGGAAGGAGGAAATTGACACTGAGGGAGTTGGTGGGGTGGTTTGCGTGAGCTTGGTTACAAGAGGAAGGGATTTACTGGTCAGTGGACTGCTTCCGCTGTCACCCAAAGTTTTTGAACTTGTCACTGACTTATTATGAATGCGCTGCAGGTGACGTATAAGGGAGGATGTTCCGAGGTGGTTAACGTCCTTACCCCTACTTATTACAGCTTGACAAAGGGAACACACGGCTTGACACCTGTTGTCCGCATTTCTGGTGAAATACCTCCACACCGAAGAGCTGATTTTTTTGGTATTTTCACCTGGCATGTCAACGGCCATATTCCTCCCACGGACAACAGGTGTCTCCCCGGGTGCCTGACTTAAACAAACCACCTCACCATCAGAATCCTCCTGGTCAATTTCCTCCCCAGCGCCAGCAACACCCATATCCTCCTCATCCTGGTGTACTTCAACACTGACATCTTCAATCTGACTATCAGGAACTGGACTGCGGGTGCTCCTTCCAGCACTTGCAGGGGGCGTGCAAATGGTGGAAGGCGCATGCTCTTCACGTCCAGTGTTGGGAAGGTCAGGCATCGCAACCGACACAATTGGACTCTCCTTGTGGATTTGGGATTTCGAAGAATGCACAGTTCTTTGCTGTGCTGCTTTTGCCAGCTTGAGTCTTTTCATTTTTCTAGCGAGAGGCTGAGTGCTTCCATCCTCATGTGAAGCTGAACCACTAGCCATGAACATAGGCCAGGGCCTCAGCCGTTCCTTGCCACTCCGTGTCGTAAATGGCATATTGGCAAGTTTACGCTTCTCCTCCGACAATTTTATTTTAGGTTTTGGAGTCCTTTTTTTTCTGATATTTGGTGTTTTGGATTTGACATGCTCTGTACTAT
The DNA here is from genome assembly GCF_028390025.1 of Pseudophryne corroboree. NCBI lineage: Eukaryota > Metazoa > Chordata > Amphibia > Anura > Myobatrachidae > Pseudophryne > Pseudophryne corroboree. The sequence goes on from NC_086452.1 coordinate 71,847,613, forward strand.
GACATTGGGCATCGGCCTTGGCAGACGACGTTGCTGGCATTTCATCGTCTCGGCCATGACTAGTGGCAGCAGCTTCAGCACGAGGTGGAAGTGGATCTTGATCTTTCCCTAATTTTGGAACCTCAACATTTTTGTTCTCCATATTTTAATAGGCACAACTAAAAGGCACCTCAGGTAAACAATGGAGATGGATACTAGTATACAATTATGGACTGCCTGCCGAGTGCAGACACAGAGGTAGCCACAGCCGTGAACTACCGTACTGTACTGTGTCTGCTGCTAATATAGACTGGTTGATAAAGAGATGTCTATGTAACTATGTATGTATAAAGAAGAAAGAAAAAAAAACCACGGTTAGGTGGTATACAATTATGGACGGACTGCCTGCCGAGTGCAGACACAGAGGTAGCCACAGCCGTGAACTACCGTACTGTACTGTGTCTGCTGCTAATATAGACTGGTTGATAAAGAGATGTCTATGTAACTATGTATGTATAAAGAAGAAAGAAAAAAAAACCACGGTTAGGTGGTATACAATTATGGACGGACTGCCTGCCGAGTGCAGACACAGAGGTAGCCACAGCCGTGAACTACCGTACTGTACTGTGTCTGCTGCTAATATAGACTGGTTGATAAAGAGATGTCGTAGTAGTATGTATGTATAAAGAAGAAAAAAAAACCACGGTTAGGTGGTATATACAATTATGGACGGGCTGCCGAGTGCCGACACAGAGGTAGCCACAGCCGTGAACTACCGCACTGTACTGTGTCTGCTGCTAATATATAGACTGGTTGATAAAGAGATAGTATACTCGTAACTAGTATGTATGTATAAAGAAAGAAAAAAAAACCACGGTTAGGTGGTATATACAATTATGGACGGGCTGCCGAGTGCCGACACAGAGGTAGCCACAGCCGTGAACTACCGCACTGTACTGTGTCTGCTGCTAATATAGACTGGTTGATAAAGAGATAGTATACTCGTAACTAGTATGTATGTATAAAGAAAGAAAAAAAAACCACGGTTAGGTGGTATATACAATTATGGACGGGCTGCCGAGTGCCGACACAGAGGTAGCCACAGCCGTGAACTACCGCACTGTACTGTGTCTGCTGCTAATATATAGACTGGTTGATAAAGAGATAGTATACTCGTAACTAGTATGTATGTATAAAGAAAGAAAAAAAAACCACGGTTAGGTGGTATATACAATTATGGACGGGCTGCCGAGTGCCGACACAGAGGTAGCCACAGCCGTGAACTACCGCACTGTACTGTGTCTGCTGCTAATATATAGACTGGTTGATAAAGAGATAGTATACTCGTAACTAGTATGTATGTATAAAGAAAGAAAAAAAAACCACGGTTAGGTGGTATATACAATTATGGACGGGCTGCCGAGTGCCGACACAGAGGTAGCCACAGCCGTGAACTACCGCACTGTACTGTGTCTGCTGCTAATATAGACTGGTTGATAAAGAGATAGTATACTCGTAACTAGTATGTATGTATAAAGAAAGAAAAAAAAACCACGGTTAGGTGGTATATACAATTATGGACTGGCTGCTGAGTGCCGACACAGAGGTAGCCACAGCCGTGAACTACCGCACTGTACTGTGTCTGCTGCTAATATATAGACTGGTTGATAAAGAGATAGTATACTCGTAACTAGTATGTATGTATAAAGAAAGAAAAAAAAACCACGGTTAGGTGGTATATACAATTATGGACGGGCTGCCGAGTGCCGACACAGAGGTAGCCACAGCCGTGAACTACCGCACTGTACTGTGTCTGCTGCTAATATAGACTGGTTGATAAAGAGATAGTATACTCGTAACTAGTATGTATGTATAAAGAAAGAAAAAAAAACCACGGTTAGGTGGTATATACAATTATGGACGGGCTGCCGAGTGCCGACACAGAGGTAGCCACAGCCGTGAACTACCGCACTGTACTGTGTCTGCTGCTAATATATAGACTGGTTGATAAAGAGATAGTATACTCGTAACTAGTATGTATGTATAAAGAAAGAAAAAAAAAACCACGGTTAGGTGGTATATACAATTATGGACGGGCTGCCGAGTGCCGACACAGAGGTAGCCACAGCCGTGAACTACCGCACTGTACTGTGTCTGCTGCTAATATATAGACTGGTTGATAAAGAGATAGTATACTCGTAACTAGTATGTATGTATAAAGAAAGAAAAAAAAACCACGGTTAGGTGGTATATACAATTATGGACGGGCTGCCGAGTGCCGACACAGAGGTAGCCACAGCCGTGAACTACCGCACTGTACTGTGTCTGCTGCTAATATATAGACTGGTTGATAAAGAGATAGTATACTCGTAACTAGTATGTATGTATAAAGAAAGAAAAAAAAAACACGGTTAGGTGGTATATACAATTATGGACGGGCTGCCGAGTGCCGACACAGAGGTAGCCACAGCCGTGAACTACCGCACTGTACTGTGTCTGCTGCTAATATAGACTGGTTGATAAAGAGATAGTATACTCGTAACTAGTATGTATGTATAAAGAAAGAAAAAAAAACCACGGTTAGGTGGTATATACAATTATGGACGGGCTGCCGAGTGCCGACACAGAGGTAGCCACAGCCGTGAACTACCGCACTGTACTGTGTCTGCTGCTAATATATAGACTGGTTGATAAAGAGATAGTATACTCGTAACTAGTATGTATGTATAAAGAAAGAAAAAAAAACCACGGTTAGGTGGTATATACAATTATGGACGGGCTGCCGAGTGCCGACACAGAGGTAGCCACAGCCATGAACTACCGCACTGTACTGTGTCTGCTGCTAATATAGACTGGTTGATAAAGAGATAGTATACTCGTAACTAGTATGTATGTATAAAGAAAGAAAAAAAAACCACGGTTAGGTGGTATATACAATTATGGACGGGCTGCCGAGTGCCGACACAGAGGTAGCCACAGCCGTGAACTACCGCACTGTACTGTGTCTGCTGCTAATATATAGACTGGTTGATAAAGAGATAGTATACTCGTAACTAGTATGTATGTATAAAGAAAGAAAAAAAAACCACGGTTAGGTGGTATATACAATTATGGACGGGCTGCCGAGTGCCGACACAGAGGTAGCCACAGCCGTGAACTACCGCACTGTACTGTGTCTGCTGCTAATATATAGACTGGTTGATAAAGAGATAGTATACTCGTAACTAGTATGTATGTATAAAGAAAGAAAGAAAAACCACGGTTAGGTGGTATATACAATTATGGACGGGCTGCCGAGTGCCGACACAGAGGTAGCCACAGCCGTGAACTACCGCACTGTACTGTGTCTGCTGCTAATATAGACTGGTTGATAAAGAGATAGTATACTCGTAACTAGTATGTATGTATAAAGAAAGAAAAAAAAACCACGGTTAGGTGGTATATACAATTATGGACGGGCTGCCGAGTGCCGACACAGAGGTAGCCACAGCCGTGAACTACCGCACTGTACTGTGTCTGCTGCTAATATAGACTGGTTGATAAAGAGATAGTATACTCGTAACTAGTATGACTATAAAGAAAGAAAAAAAAAACACGGTTAGGTGGTATATACAATTATGGACGGGTTGCCGAGTGCCGACACAGAGGTAGCCACAGCCGTGAACTACCGCACTGTACTGTGTCTGCTGCTAATATAGACTGGTTGATAAAGAGATAGTATACTACTAATATTATATATACTGGTGGTCAGGTCACTGGTCACTAGTCACACTGGCAGTGGCACTCCTGCAGCAAAAGTGTGCACTGTTTAATTTTAATATAATATTATGTACTCCTGGCTCCTGCTATAACCTATAACTGGCACTGCAGTGCTCCCCAGTCTCCCCCACAATTATAAGCTGTGTGAGCTGAGCACAGTCAGATATATATATACATTGATGCAGCACACTGGGCTGAGCAGTGCACACAGATATGGTATGTGACTGAGTCACTGTGTGTATCGTTTTTTTCAGGCAGAGAACGGATATATTAAATAAAACAAACAACTGCACTGTCTGGTGGTCACTGTGGTCGTCAGTCACTAAACTCTGCACTCTCTTCTACAGTATCACAGCCTCAGGTCAATCTCTCTCTCTCTCTCTCAACCCTAATCTAAATGGAGAGGACGCCAGCCACGTCCTCTCCCTATCAATCTCAATGCACGTGTGAAAATGGCGGCGACGCGCGGCTCCTTATATAGAATCCGAGTCTCGCGAGAATCCGACAGCGTCATGATGACGTTCGGGCGCGCTCGGGTTAACCGAGCAAGGCGGGAGGATCCGAGTCTGCTCGGACCCGTGAAAAAAACATGAAGTTCGTGCGGGTTCGGATTCAGAGAAACCGAACCCGCTCATCTCTAATGGGAAGGGTAAATGTTCACAGCGCTGAGGGAATTGTGGGACACTGGTATGAGAAGGGTGAATATTCCAAGTGCTTTGGGAGCTGTAGGACACTGGCTTGGGAAAGGTGAATCTTCCCAGTGCTGTGGGAATTATAGGACACTGGCAGGGGAAGGGTGAATGTTGCCAGTGCTGTGGGAATTGCTGGACACTGGCATGGGAAGGGTGAATCTTCCCAGTGCTGTGGGAATTATAGGACACTGGCAGGGGAAGGGTGAATGTTGCCAGTGCTGTGGGAATTGCTGGACACTGGCATGGGAAGGGTGAATCTTCCCAGTACTATGGGAATTGTAGGACACTGGCAGGGGAAGAGTGAATGTTGCCAGTGCTGTGGGAATTGCTGGACACTCTTGGAGTAGGGTGAATGTCGCCAGTGCTGTTTGAATTGCAGGACACTGGCAGGGGAAGGGTGAATGTTGCCAGTGCTATGGGAATTATAGGACACTGGCAAGGGAAGGGTGAATGTTGCCAGTGCTGTGGGAATTGCAGGACAATGGCAGGGGAAGGGTGAATCTTCCCAGTACTATGGGAATTGCAGGACACTGGCAGGGGAAGGGTGAATGTTGCCAGTTCTGTGGGAATTGTTGGACACTGTTGGGTAGGGTGAATGTTGCCAGTGCTGTGGGAATTGCAGGACACTGGCAGGGGAAGGGTGAATGTTACCAGTACTGTCAGTGTGCTCTGCATTGGGAAGGGCAGTGAGATAATGACAGGGGAGTAAGGAGAAGCCTCTTTGGGGGCAGCGATGACCTTTAAGGCTCAGTGATGCGAGGGAGAAATAGTCTGGATCAGTCTGCCAATAATTTGCAATGCAAATGAAACTCTGTCTCCCAGGCCCCTGTTCCCTGAGCTGACAGAAATCTCCCCAGTGCAGAGAGAAGTAGGTCAGCGTTCCCTGCGATTTATATAACACCACAACGCTTCCTATAGGCAGCAGTGTAATGCCTGCCATCTTATCTATTTCTGTATGACACAACCGGCTGCTTGTACCCGTCTCACAAATTACAGCTTTTGAAAAGGACAGACTCTTATTAAGTACACGTACACCTCTTATTAAATCCAAATTTTAAATCCAATGCAGCACAGCATAGGGTAAAGAAGGACGTGTGTGTGTGTGTGTGTGTGTGTGTGTGTGTGTGTGTGTGTGTGTGTGTGTGTATACACACACACACACATGGGTTAAAGTGAGCCGTAACGGGGCGGAACTGCGTTATTAATATTGTGTGACCACGCCGCTTTCTTTTGGAGACCATGCCCCTTTTTTGCAGCGCGCGTCTATGGCGCGTGCATTACCTTTATTACTTGGGCGCCGTGGGGAGGGGGGGTGAGTTCCACCACCTCTCTAAGACCACTTTAAGCACTACATACAGGGACGGACTGGCCCACAGGGGTACCAGGGAAACCACCGGTAGGCCCCACTGCCTGAAGGCCCACTCCTTCCTCTCGGCATCAGGTTCCAGACTGTGCACTTGTATTATACTTGGTAGATATGTTGCATTACACTGCACTAAACTATTTTGTATTTCAAGCCTCACCCCTTTTATAGGCTGGTCACACCCCTAAATATGGGCCCCTATCACTGCATTCCCCCGGTGGGCCCTTCATACCCCAGTCCGACACTGAGAGAGAGAGAGAGAGAGAGAGAGAGTGTGTGTGTGTGTGTGTGTGTGTGTGTGTGTGTGTGTGTGTGTGTGTGTTTCAAATATTAATATAATTATGGTTATTATCATTAGGCTCTATTCTCAGCACTTGCAAACCCTGAATAAGTAATACACTGTCTTACAAATAAAGGACTCTGTTAATGCTGCCTGCAACTATAACACACATTAGATACAGTGTTATATTTAGGTCCTGCCGGATAGTGCACATCATGAAGACCTCTCCTGGAGGAGAGTGTAATGCATGCAGTGTGCTTTAGCCATCTACCATATGTTTGAAGCCCAGAGCGCAAGGTCCAACTCCTACAAAGACTTTCTCCAGTGCAAGCAGACATCACTCTATCCAGAGATGTCCGTTATGTTTTGAACAAAAGATGAGAAAATTCTGGGCTTAATTCAGGTGCACGACCATATGCAATGCCGACGCATCTGAGCGATTGTTACTGCACATGTACAAAATACTTTGACATCTTCTATGGTGCATGCGTTACCCTGAGTGTATGCACAAAGGGGCTATTGCATACAGGGAGCTGGCATCAGCTATAGGCGTTCTTGGGCGGTGTCTGGGTGGTGGCCTTAAGGGAATCTAAAAAAAAAAAAAGCCATCTCACAGGCACGTTATGGGAGTGTCGCAGGTGTGTCACTGCAAGCGGGCTGCATTCTCAGAAGCACTGCTGCTACCAGAGGTATTTTCCAGTGTTGTTGGTAGACGTGGTGCTGCGCCAATGGTTGCCTGTCCCGGGCCACAATCTTTGCTGCTACGTACAAGGCTTGCACATGGAGGCAAACGCAAGTGCACACAGAGAAGGTCGACACTAGTATTTGCATGTTATCGCATTCAGCGCATCGGGCGCTACAGTAGCAATGTCCATCTCTGAGTTAGGCCCTATATCTTTGTAATTACCCGACCTGCACAGACCCTATTGCTACCTAGGGGGGTCATTTCGAGTTGATCGCTCGCTGACGATTTTCGAAGCGCAGCGATCAGGTAAAAAATGGCAAAACTGCGCATGCATACGGGCCGCAGTGCGCATGCGCGACGTACTTTCACACAAAGCTATGCAGTTTTACACAAGGTCTAGCAACTCTTTTCCGTCGCTCTGTTGATCGGTGAGTGATTGACAGGAAGTGGGTGTTTCTGGGTGGTAACTGACCGTTTTCCGGCAGTGTGCTAAAAAACGCAGGCGTGTCAGGTGAAAACACAGGCCTGTCTGGAGAAACGGGGGAGTGGCTGAGCGAACGCAGGGCGTGTTTGTGACGTCAAAGCAGGAACTAAACAGACTGAAGTGATCGCAAGGAAGGAGTAGGGCTGGAGCTACTCAGAAACTGCTTAAAAAAAACAGCACTATTCTGCTAAACTTTCGTTCGCACTTCTGCTTAGATAAGATACACTCCCAGAGGGCGGCGGCTTAGCGATTGCACTGCTGCTAAAAGCAGCTAGCGAGCGATCAACTCGGAATGAGGGCCTATGGGGGCTGCAGGAATATAACAAACTAAATAATGTTTTATACGGATAAACAGAAAAAATGGTTTCTTCGTTTTTTTGCTTTCATAAACAGACCCCTAAATATTATTTGCTGACTTTATAAATCACCTTTTCCGGGAGAAGGCCGGAGATATGTAATTGTTAGCTGATGGGGGCGTCACCTATTTGTGTTATTAGGCCACACCCCATTGCTAGAAAATGCAGTGAATCGCACCTTTGAGAAGAGGGGGCCGGGCCAAACAACTATCATAGAATCACATCCTATTGGCCCCACACCCTCTCCACAGGCCGCAATTCCCAGCATTATTCTTCCCGTCCCTAGGAAGTAGGTGGGAAGAGGGAGCTACACCCTAAGATCCCAAGAGCTCGGGGGACTCCCCGTACATTCTGAAGTCTCCCGGAGGTCCTGGGAGGTTAGGCAAGTTTACCCTAAATGGGAAAATTCCTTAATTTGTACTGCCCAGATTATTAAGCAAAAAGGGCAAACTTTTAACCCTTCAATTTCCAGAATGGCAGTATCAATTCCAGATGACTAGGTAAAGTAAGCTGGTGGTAAATTGAAAGCACTCATCAAACTGAACGGGCTGTAGAGGGTCATACACTGACTACAGGGCAGAGCTTCCTCCTCACAGCAACCACCAGATGGGACCTGATGGGGAGGGTCTGTAGGGAGCCATCCCTTTGCAACACGTGAAGACATGCTGAAGGTTCCATAGTAATAGACAGTTTATTCTCCTAATCTTTGTGCTTTGGAGACATTGCTCTGAGTATTATATAGATGGCCCAATAGCACCCCCAACAGGTCAACTCTAGCATCATTCACCCGTATTGCCAGATGTGGGATAATTATTACCTGGGACCAGTCTGGGATGTGCATGTCTTTTTTGGGTACAAAATGCATTTCTCTATCGTCCTAGTGGATGCTGGGGTTCCTGAAAGGACCATGGGGAATAGCGGCTCCGCAGGAGACAGGGCACAAAAAGTAAAGCTTTAGGATCAGGTGGTGTGCACTGGCTCCTCCCCCTATGACCCTCCTCCAAGCCTCAGTTAGGTTTTTGTGCCCGGCCGAGAAGGGTGCAATCTAGGTGGCTCTCCTAAAGAGCTGCTTAGAAAAGTTTAGCTTAGGTTTTTTATTTTACAGTGAGTCCTGCTGGCAACAGGATCACTGCATCGAGGGACTTAGGGGAGAAGAAGTGAACTCACCTGCGTGCAGGATGGATTGGCTTCTTTGGCTACTGGACATTAGCTCCAGAGGGACGATCACAGGTACAGCCTGGATGGTCACCGGAGCCTCGCCGCCGGCCCCCTTGCAGATGCTGAAAAGAGAAGAAGGTCCAGAATCGGCGGCAGAAGACTCCTCAGTCTTCTTAAGGTAGCGCACAGCACTGCAGCTGTGCGCCATTGCTCTCAGCACACTTCACACGGCAGTCACTGAGGGTGCAGGGCGCTGGGGGGGGGCGCCCTGGGAAGCAATGTAAACCTATTTTTTGGCATAAAATACCTCACATATAGCCTCCGGGGGCTATATGGAGATATTTAACCCCTGCCAGAATCCGTTAAAGAGCGGGAGACGAGCCCGCCGAAAAAGGGGCGGGGCCTATCTCCTCAGCACACAGCGTCATTTCCTCACACAGTTCCGCTGGTCAGGAAGGCTCCCAGGCTCTCCCCTGCACTGCACTACAGAAACAGGGTTAAATCAAGAGAGGGGGGGCAAAATTTGGCGAAATTGTGATTTTATAAAAGCAGCTATAAGGGAGCACTTATTATAAGGCTATCCCTGTAAAATATAGCGCTTTGGTGTGTGCTGGCAAACTCTCCCTCTGTCTCCCCAAGGGGCTAGTGGGGTCCTGTCCTCTATCAGAGCATTCCCTGTGTGTGTGTGTGCTATATGTCGGTACGTGTGTGTCGACATGTATGAGGACGATGTTGGTGAGGAGGCGGAGCAAATTGCCTGTAATGGTGATGTCACTCTCTAGGGAGTCGACACCGGAATGGATGGCTTATTTATGGAATTACGTGATAATGTCAACACGCTGCAAGGTCGGTTGGCGACATGAGACGGCTGGCAAACAAATTAGTACCTGTCCAGGCGTCTCAAACACCGTCAGGGGCGTTAAAACGTCCTTTTACCTCAGTCGGTCGACAGACACGGACACTGATTTCAGTGTCGACGGTGAAGAAACAAACGTATTTCCCTTTAGGGCCACACGTTACATGTTAAGGGCAATGAAGGAGGTGTTACATATTTCTGATACTACAAGTACCACAAAAGAGGGTATTATGTGGGATGTGAAAAAACTACCTGTAGTTTTTCCTGAATCAGATAAATTAAAGGAAGTGTGTGATGATGCGTGGGTTCCCCCCGATAGAAAATTATTGGCGGTATACCCTTTCCCGCCAGAAGTTAGGGCGCGTTGGGAAACACCCCTTAGGGTGGATAAGGCGCTCACACGCTTATCAAAACAAGTGGCGGTACCGTCTATAGATAGGGCCGTCCTCAAGGAGCCAGCTGACAGGAGGCTGGAAAATATCATAAAAAGTATATACACACATACTGGTGTTATACTGCGACCAGCGATCGCCTCAGCCTGGATGTGCAGAGCTGGGGTGGCTTGGTCGGATTCCCTGACTAAAAATATTGATACCCTTGACAGGGACAGTATTTTATTGACTATAGAGCATTTAAAGGATGCATTTCTATATATACGAGATGCACAGAGGGATATTTGCACTCTGGCATCAAGAGTAAGTGCGATGTCCATATCTGCCACAAGATGTTTATGGACACGACAGTGGTCAGGTGATGCAGATTCCAAACGGCACAAAGGTGTATTGCCGTATAAAGGAAGAGGAGTTATTTGGGGTCGGTCCATCGGACCTGGTGGCCACGGCAACTGCTGGAAAATCCACCGTTCTTACCCTAAGTCACATCTCTGCAGAAAAAGACACCGTCTCTTTTCAGCCTCAGTCCTTTCGTCCCTATAAGAGTCATATCTGCCCAGGGATAGAGGAAAGGGAAGAAGACTGCAGCAGGCAGCCCATTCTCAGGAACAGAAGCCTTCCACCGCTTCTGCCAAACTCTCAGCATGACGCTGGGACCGTACAGGACCCCTGGATCCTACAAGTAGTATCCCAGGGGTACAGATTGGAATGTCGAGACGTTTCCCCCTCGCAGGCTCCTGAAGTCTGCTTTACCAAGGTCTCCCTCCGACAAGGAGGCAGTATGGGAAACAATTCACAAGCTGTATTCCCAGCAGGTGATAATCAAATTACCCCTCCTACAACAAGGAAAGGGGTATTATTCCACACTATATTGTGGTACTGAAGCCAGAAGGCTAGGTGAGACCTATTCTAAATCTAAAAAATTTGAACACTTACAAAGGTTCAAATCAAGATGGAGTCACTCAGAGCAGTGATAACGAACCAGGAAGAAGGGGACTATATAGTGTCCCGGGACATCAGGGATGCTTACCTCCATGTCCCAAATTTGCCCTTCTCACTAAGGGTACTTCAGGTTCGTGGTACAGAACTGTCACTATCAGTTTCAGACGCTGCCGTTTGGATTGTCCACGGCACCCCGGGTCTTTACCAAGGTAATGGCCGAAATGATGATTCTTCTTCAAAGAAAAGGCGTCTTAATTATCCCTTACTTGGACGATCTCCTGATAAGGGCAAAGTCCAGGGAACAGTTGGAGGTCGGAGTAGCACTATCTCGAATACTGCTACAACAGCACGGGTGGATTCTAAATATTCCAAAATCGCAGCTGTTCCCGACGACACGTCTGCTGTGCCTAGGGATGATTCTGGACACAGTCCAGAAAAAGGTGTTTCTCCCGGAAGAGAAAGCCAGGGAGTTATCCGAGCTAGTCAGGAACCTCCTAAAACCAGGAAAAGAGGCTTCCTACGAAGCAATTCCATTCGGCAGATTTCACGCAAGAACTTTTCAGTGGGATCTGCTGGACAAATGGTCCGGATCGCATCTTCAGATGCATCAGCGGATAACCCTATATCCAAGGACAAGGGTGTCTCTCCTGTGGTGGTTACAGAGTGCTCATCTTCTAGAGGGCCGCAGATTCGGCATTCAGGATTGGATGCTGGTGACCACGGAGGCCAGCCCGAGAGGCTGGGGAGCAGTCACACAAGGAAAAAATTTCCAGGGAGTGTGATCAAGTCTGGAGATTTTTCTCCACATAAATATACTGGAGCTAAGGGTAATTTTATAATGCTCTAAGCTTAGCAAGACCTCTGCTTCAAGGTCAGCCGGTATTGATCCAGTGGGAAAAACATCACGGCAGTCGCCCACGTAAACAGACAGGGCGGCACAAGAAGCAGGAGGGCAATGGCAAAAACTGCAAGGACTTTTCGCTGGGCGGAAAATCATGTGATAGCACTGTCAGCAGTGTTTCATTCCGGGAATGGAAACTGGGAAGCAGACTTCCTCAGCAGGCACGACCTCCACCCGGGAGAGTGGAAACTTCATCGGGAAGTTTTTCCACATGATTGTGAACCGTTGGGAAATACCAAAGGTGGACATGATGGCGTCCCGTCTGAACAAAAAACGGGACAGGTATTGCGCCAGGTCAAGAGACCCTCAGGCAATAGCTGTGGACGTTCTGGTAACACCGTGGGTGTACCAGTCGGTGTATGTGTTCCCTCCTCTGCTTCTCATACCTAAGGTACTGAGAATTATAAGACGTAGAGGAGTAAGAACTATACTCATGGCTCCGGATTGGCCAAGAAGGACTTGGTACCCGGAACTTCAAGAGATGCTCACAGAGGACTTATGGCCTCTGCCGCTAAGAAGGGACTTGCTTCAGCAAGTACCATGTCTGTTCCAAGATTTACCGCAGCTGCGTTTGACGGCATGGCGGTGGAACGCCGGATCCTAAGGGAAAAAGGCATTCCGGAAGAGGTCATTCCTACCCTGGTCAAAGCCAGGAAGGAGGTGACCGCACAGCATTATCGCCACATGGGGCGAAAATATGTTGCGTGGTGTGAGGCCAGGAAGGCCCCACGAGGAAATTTCAACTCGGTCGATTCCTGCATTTCCTGCAAACAGGAGTGTCTATGGGCCTCAAATTGGGGTCCATTAAGGTTCAAATTTCGGCCCTGTCGATTTTCTTCCAGAAAGAATTGGCTTCAGTTCCTGAAGTCCAGAAGTTTGTCAAGGGAGTATTGCATATACAACCCCCTTTTGTGCCTCCAGTGGCACTGTGGGATCTCAACGTAGTTCTGGGATTCCTCAGATCACATTGGTTTACAACCAGTCAAATCTGTGGATTTGAAGCATCTCACATGAAAAGTGACCATGCTCTTGGCCCTGGCCTGGGCCAGGCGAGTGTCAAATTGGTGGTTTTTTTCTCAAAAAAGCCCATATCTGTTTGTCCATTCGGACAGGGCAGAGCTGCGGACTCGTCCCCAGTTCTCTCCCTAAGGTGGTGTCAGTGTTTCACCTGAACCAGCTTATTGTGGTGCCTTGCGCCTACTAAGGACTTGGAGGACTCCAAGTTGCTAGATGTTGTCAGGGCCCTGAAAATATAGGTTCCAGGACGGCTAGAGTCAGGAAAACTGACTTGCTGTTATCCTGTATGCACCCAACAAACTGGGTGCTCTTGCTTCTAAGCAGACTATTGCTAGTTGGATGTGTAATACAATTCAGCTTGCACATTCTGTGGCAGGCCTGCCACAGCCAAAATATGTAAATGCCCATTCCACAAGGAAGGTGGGCTCATCTTGGGCGGCTGCCCGAGGGGTCTCGGCTTTACAACTTTGCCGAGCGGCTACTTAGTCAGGGGCAAACACGTTTGTAAAATCCTACAAATTTGATACCCTGGCTAAGGAGGACCTGGAGTTCTCTCATTCGGTGCTGCAGAGTCATCCGCACTCTCCCGCCCGTTTGGGAGCTTTGGTATAATCCCCATGGTCCTTTCAGGAACCCCAGCATCCACTAGGACGATAGAGAAAATAAGAATTTACTTACCGATAATTCTATTTCTCGGAGTCCGTAGTGGATGCTGGGCGCCCATCCCAAGTGCGGATTATCTGCAATACTTGTACATAGTTACAAAAATCGGGTTATTATTGTTGTGAGCCATCTTTTCAGAGGCTCCGCTGTTATCATACTGTTAACTGGGTTCAGATCACAGGTTGTACAGTGTGATTGGTGTGGCTGGTATGAGTCTTACCCGGGATTCAAAATCCTTCCTTATTGTGTACGCTCGTCCGGGCACAGTATCCTAACTGAGGCTTGGAGGAGGGTCATAGGGGGAGGAGCCAGTGCACACCACCTGATCCTAAAGCTTTACTTTTTGTGCCCTGTCTCCTGCGGAGCCGCTATTCCCCATGGTCCTTTCAGGAACCCCAGCATCCACTACGGACTCCGAGAAATAGAATTATCGGTAAGTAAATTCTTATTTTTTCGTGTTTCCTAATCCAAATCTGCTCCGTTGTAATGGGCAGAAGTATATTATTATAAGACCTCACAAATAGATAATGTAGCCATTTCCAGCTTATTGCAGAGACTGCTGAATTACTGCTGATAATCAAACTATGGTACCTAGGTTTGTGAGCTTGGTTTATAAATGGCCTGTTAGCTATGTCATTCATTGCTAATACTGCAGCTGTAAAGTGATTGTGTACATCTGATTAAAAATGTTTTCTGCGCTATGAGATGTATAGCAGCTCATAATAAACAAAATAGTGATAATAAAAGATAGAGCCATAGTACATTAGCTCTCTATCTTTTATTATCATGACTGCGTACATCTACCATTATCTAATGGAGACATCAGATGTGTACATAGTGACATTCTGTTCAGTACATTGGTGCGAGAGCGCGCCCCTGCATGGCATTAGGACCCCAGACTGTGGGAGGCATGACCTCTGACCATTGGGGGTCATTCCGACCCGTTCGCACGCAGCGGTTCTTCGCTGCGGTGCAAACGGGTCAGAAATGCGCATGTGTGGCGGATGCATTGTGCACGCATGTCGTTGCCAGGCAACGACACCGCCAGCGAGAAATGTGATCGCAGCGGCGACCGCAAGAAGACGGACAGGCGGGAGGTGTTCCGGGGTGGATACTCACCGTTTACCAGGCATGGTGAGTACAGCGCATTCGTGTCGAGGCGTTTGGAGGGCGGATGTCTGACGTCAGGACCGGGACCTTCGTCGCTGGATCCGCCGCACAGGGTAAGTAACTGCAGCCCTGGTCTTGTTGTACTTGAAACGTTTTTAGCATAGCAGGGCTGCACAAGCGTTCACAGCTCTGCTATGCTAAAATACACTCCCCCATAGGCGGCGTCAGGTTGATCGCACCAGCAGCAAAAAGTTGCTCCATGCGATCAACTCGGAATGACCCCCCATAGTGTCAGTAATAAATGTCACTTATACACTAATTTCATTTTACAAACTTAAGATTTCATTTTACAAAAATAGTTTATTTGAGAATGTACAATTCTGAAGCTGAATTTGAAATAACATTCAAAGATGTCCAAGGTTTTAATTTTCTCATAGTGCAAGTTGTACTGTCAGAGGTAAATAAGAGAGAGATGATGAGCTGTACAGACACATGGAAGACGGTCATCTTCATTTATTTTTTTCTCCTCTTCTGTCATTTCAGGTGCATCTAACTTCATCTAAGACACCCACTTGCCATCAGAAGGTGTCAGTAACATCAATAACTAAAAATAATGTATTAACATAATAAAACCTGACGCCGCCTATGGGGGAGTGTATTTTAGCATAGCAGGGCTGTGAACGCTTGTGCAGCCCTGCTATGCTAAAAAAGTTTCAAGTAAAACAAGATCAGACCTGCAGTTACTCACCCAGTGCGACGGATCCAGCGATGAAGGTCCCGGTCCTGACATCAGACATCCGCCCACTAAATGCCTCGACACGCCTGCGCTGGACTCACACGCCTGGAAAACGGTGAGTATCTGCCCAGGAACGCCTCCCGCCTGTCCGTCTTCTTGCGATCGCTGCTGCGATCACATTTCTCGCTGGCGGCGTCGTTTATTGGCGCCGATCATCACCAGGCAACGACGAGCGCGTGCAATGCGTTCGCCGCGCATGCACAATTCCGACCCGTTCGCACCGCAGTGAAGAACCGCTGCGCGCGAACGGGTCGGAATGACCCCCTGTGGACGCACTATCTGTAGTTAATCTCTACAATATATACATATGCCAATGGTTCCCAAACTTCTTTAAATTATAACGCCCTATAGTATTAGAATTTTTTCTCATAGCACCCCTAGGCCAAAAGTTTATTATTGAAAAATTAAGATTATTTTTTTTAAATTAAGTAAATTGTGTTTATACAGTATGTCATTCTTCATTCTATTCCCACTCTATGGGTGTCGTGGACACCCATAGAGTGGAAATTGCCCCTTTGCGCCGGTATTCCGGATGGCGGCATTGACGGGATTCTGTCAGCCAGCAAATTGAACGGATCCCATCTCACAGATGAGATTTATTAAAGCTTGGAGAGAGATTGATAACCAATCATCTCCTATCATTTTACAGGTTGTTTTCGAAAAATGACAGAAGCTGATGGGACAGTACATTATCTCTCTCCAAGCTTCGGAAAATCTCCCCCTGGGACATCACAAGGTGGTATATTCCTTCATGGCTCTAGGTGGCAGCATGCAGTGCATGGTCTCCAGCTAAAGCTCCTATAATACATGAATGCACTGTAAAATGTATGCTGTGTCCCCAGACGCTACTGTCTGTTATCCAGCCGGTTTCCCTCCTCATAGACGTCGTCCCAAATCTCACCCAAAAAACACTAGTCAAAATATGGTAGCGTCTAGTTTCCCTTCGTGGATAGGACCTTTCCCATAACCCCCTGGGTCCATGTCACAAACTATTTGGAATAGTAAGCTGTGGCGAGCGAAGTGAGCCCGCGAGGGTCCAATGGTGCATAGAAGGAAAAAAAAAATAGCCACAAACGAACGGAGAACGGAGAAAACATTTAGGTGCTGTAAGGGCGGAAGTTCACTCCTGCCCTCTCGTTATGTCACTTCCAGGTCCTGATCACGAAGGTAACATAGACACCACCGTCAAAATATCCTGTGAGACTCTGCCAGCATCTTTGTTGTCAAAGTGCAGATGAACCTCTATACAAAGTGCAATAGGCGCTGGATATCGAGTTGCTGTACCAAGCAGCTGCTATAAAAAAAGGAGAGTCACTCCTATAGACAAAACACATATACAACAGTAGCAGCACTTACGTTAAAAGAATTATTGGATTGATAACATGTATGTAAAAAATATAAGTAACATTTATTATAAACACATATAATTAAATCACATGAATAACAGTTGTATCCTCTCCCATAGCCTAAATCAGACCTGATCGCTAGGCTTCGTTTTCTCACAACCTGCGATCAGGTCTAAACTGCGCATGCATATGCACCGCAATGCACAGGCGCGTTGCACGGGTTCAAAGCGGATCGCCACCCAGTGATGGGTTTGTGCGAAGAATCCATTCGCACAGGCAATCGCAAGATTGACAGGAAGAGGGCATTTGTGGGTGGCCGTTTTCTGGGAGTGTTTGGAAAAACGCAGGCGTGTCCAAGCGTTTCCAGGGCGGGTGTCTGACGTCAATTCTGGTCCCGGACAGGCTGATGTAATCGCAGCGGCTGAGTAAGTTCTGGGTTGCGCAGAGACTGCATAAAATCAGTTTGTACAGCTCTGTTACACATGCCTTCGCACACTTGTACAACTAAAATACACTCCCCCAATAGGCGGCAACTATCTGATCGCAGCAGTGCAAAAATCGGCTGCTAGCGATCAGGTTTGAATTACCCCCTCAGAGCGGTGAAAGAGGATACAGTTTCCAAGCATGGAACTCACAAACAAGGGAGAATCCCTCCTCCAAAACGGTGATTGGTAATTATAAGACTTCACCAGACTGTGCTTTGTTTACAGGAGACTACCATAAACATGTGGACATATCATGGGCATAAATAGGAACAGACACTTATATGTCTGAATTGTGTGAACAAATAATTGGAGCCATTTAGGATTAACTGAGACTGGGCAGTCAGACTTAATTCCTTGCTGTAATGTAAGGGGGACATTTACTAAGCAGTGATAAGAACAGAGAAGTGAGCCAGTGTAGAAGTGCCCATGGCAACCAATCAGCACTGAAGTAACATCTATAATTTGCATACTATAAAATTTTACAGAGCTGCTGATTGGTTGACGGGTCAACTTCTCCACTGGCTCACTTCTCCGCTCTTATCACTGCTTAGTAAATGTTCCCTTAATCCCCTGCTGTATTGTTCTCTGTATTGTATTGCAGCTGAGAATAATAGACGAAGGGTTTATGTTAATAAACCATGTTGTGCCTAGGCGCAGCAAACTAGCCAAGATAACCGTGGACCCATCTGTATGTCTTTGTTGTCAAAACTGGAACAAATACGCATTTTCAGCCAAAAAAGACGCACAACGCTATTCATCGGCTTTTAAAGAGAGGAGGAAGCCCGGGTGCAACCTCCTCCGTTCGGGCTCCCTCCTCTCTGCCGGCAGCGAGGAGAGTCTGAGCACAAGAGCGCTCCGACTCTACTGCGCATGTGCAGATCCCCGGGAAAATGGTGCAGCGGCCATTTTCCCTGAGATTTCTCTACTGCGCATGCGCAGAACTCCGTGAAAATGGCCACTGGACCTTTTTCACAGAGTTTTAAAACTGCCGTGGACGTCGCCGCTGGACCTCGGAGGGGTGAGTATTCACAGAATGGTGCAGCGTGTGCGGTGGGGGCCCCCTCTGGACTCAGGGGCCCATGTGCACTGCACACACTGCCCCCATTATAGAAACTCCAGTGACGCTATTGGAGTTGTACAGAAGCTGTCAGGACACTTACGCCAGACAGTAGCGGATCTTGCCACGGGCAAGCAGGACTTTTGCCCAGGGCGCCGCCTTCCGGAGGGCGCTGGCGCCATCCGGAGGGTGCCGCACCATGGCAAGATCCGCCACTGCTGTGCCCTCCGCTGCCCACTGTGTCCCCCGTCTGTGCCTCCTGTGAAGGGAACTAGACGCGTAGCGTCTAGTTTCCCTTCGTGGAGAGTACCTTTGCTGAGCGGTGCGCGATGACGTCATTGTACACCGCACAGCAAAGGTCCTCTCCACGAAGGGAACTAGACGCTATGCCTCTAGTTTCCCTTCGTGGGTAGGACCTTTTGCTGTGCGGTGCGCAATGACGTCATCGCGCACCGCTCCGCATTAAAGGGGGCGTAACTGGCCATGCCCCCTGTATTAAGCCACGCCCCGTTTCCTGCCCGGGGCGCAGAGCGGGCTTGAACCGGCCCTGACGGCCGACATCTCCCGCTTGGTGGTATTCATGTGACCGACGATCGGGAGACCGACTACGCCCCTCCCGCTACCTGGTGTATTGGGGCTAGATGTAGGAGGACACATCTGTAATAATAAATACCCTAGGACGTATATAGTGTATGTGAGATTGCTCAGCTATGGTGATAACACTGCTGCAAATACAGCAACCTAACAGGGAAATCAGAACCTTTGCAAATTTGGACACTATTACATTCCCCCAATACTGTACGTCTTAACCACAGAAAAGCATTTATCATTATTGCACATATGCATGTAATAGTTTGATAACGTCTTATTAATAAATGGATTGGAATGTATAACTTACTTTTTATGATCTTCTGTTCATTTTAGATCTAATCCATTTAACAAATTTGGATTTTGGCTTTTTCCTGCAAAAAAAACAACCCTAACACATATGTTGGTAAATGCGGAAGAGTTTTGGTTCTGCACCAATATGAAAATATTTTTTATAGGGAATCGGTATGGTATCCCGCAGCATGGGATACCGATGTTCAGTATCCTGATATCGGCATCTTGAGCGGAGGAATGCCGACAGGGGAGTGAGCACAATGAAGCCCCTTGCAGGCTCGCTGCGCTCACCATACTGCGGTCTCGGTGTTCTATTCACCGTCTATATAGTATAACAGTATTTGTTGTTTTATCCTTTCTGTCAATTTATTGGATTCCACAAAAGGTCCCCTCAACAGGTAAAATACAAGGACCATAAGAGATCCAAAACCTATTCATCGTTCAGCAATGATAAGCCAGTTTTGATTTTCCTATACTGATAGCAAACAGTTACGACTGGTATATAACATAAGCAAATATTAAAAAGGATTGTATCCAGCTGCTAAAGCAGAGACATTAAACTAGAGATGTGTAGTGATGAGCGGGTTCGGTTCCTCGGAATCCGAACCCGCCCGAACTTCACCATTTTTTCACGGGTCCGAGGCAGACTCGGATCCTCCCGCCTTGCTCGGTTAACCCGAGCGCGCCCGAACGTCATCATCCCGCTGTCGGATTCTCGCGAGACTCGGATTCTATATAAGGAGCCGCGCTTCGCCGCCATTTTCACACGTGCATTGAGATTGATAGGGAGAGGACGTGGCTGGCGTCCTCTCCGTTTAGATTAGAAGATAGAGAGTGACATTTGATTTACTACTAATTTTGGGGAGCAGTTGTTAGGAGTACTCAGTACAGTGCAGAGTTTTGCTGATAGTGACCACCAGTTTTATTATAATCCGTTCTCTGCCTGAAAAAAACGATACATACCAT
The DNA here is from genome assembly GCF_028390025.1 of Pseudophryne corroboree. Taxonomy (NCBI): domain Eukaryota; kingdom Metazoa; phylum Chordata; class Amphibia; order Anura; family Myobatrachidae; genus Pseudophryne; species Pseudophryne corroboree. The sequence continues at coordinate 71,867,782 of NC_086452.1, forward strand.
ATCTGTGCTCAGCCTCAGTGTGCTGCATGATATATCATCTATGTATATCTGACTGTGCTGAGTGCTCACTGCTCACACAGCTTAATTGTGGGGGAGACTGGGGAGCAGTTATAGCAGGAGTACAGTGCACACTTTTGCTGCCAGTGACCACCAGTATATTGTCTGCCTGAAAAAGTTAAACACTCCTGTGGTGCTTTTTTTTTTTTATTCTATAAACGCATTCTGCTGACAGTGTCCAGCAGGTCCGTCATTCATTATATTATATAAATATTTACCTACAGTAGTGTTATATATTTTTTTTCATCTCTATCATCTTTATCATCTCTATATTAGCAGACGCAGTACGGTAGTCCACGGCTGTGGCTATCTCTGTGTCGTCAGTGCTCGTCCATAATTGTATACCTACCTACCTGTGGTGGTTTTTTTTTTTCTATCTTCTTCATACTAGTAGTTTAGGAGTCTGCTGACAGTGTCCACCAGGTCCGTCATTATATTATATACCTTACCTACAGTAGTAATATATTTATTATATTATCTATACTAGCAGACGCAGTACGGTAGTCCACGGCTGTGGCTATCTCTGTGTCGTCAGTGCTCGTCCATAATTGTATACCTACCTACCTGTGGTGGGGGTTTTTTTTTCTATCTTCTTCATACTAGTAGTTTAGGAGTCTGCTGACAGTGTCCACCAGGTCCGTCATTATATTATATACCTACAGTAGTAATATATTTAGTATATTATCTATACTAGCAGACGCAGTACGGTAGGCCACGGCTGTACCTACCTCTGTGTCGTCAGTGCTCGTCCATAATTGTATACCTACCTGTGGTGGGGGTTTTTTTTCTATCTTCTTCATACTAGTAGTTTAGGAGTCTGCTGACAGTGTCCACCAGGTCCGTCATTATATTATATACCTACAGTAGTAATATATTTAGTATATTATCTATACTAGCAGACGCAGTACGGTAGGCCACGGCTGTACCTACCTCTGTGTCGTCAGTGCTCGTCCATAATTGTATACCTACCTGTGGTGGGGTTTTTTTTTCTATCTTCTTCATACTAGTAGTTTAGGAGTCTGCTGACAGTGTCCACCAGGTCCGTCATTATATTATATACCTTACCTACAGTAGTAATATATTTATTATATTATCTATACTAGCAGACGCAGTACGGTAGTCCACGGCTGTGGCTATCTCTGTGTCGTCAG